>NW_027362163.1:695000-1039954 GCF_039654945.1 Dendrobates tinctorius | reverse complement strand
GGCTAATCTTTATCTGCGCTTGTCCTCTCTGGTGCCATAGGAGCGATTCTGAAATGCTTGAGGTACAGTGTGCATGTAATGAGGTCTTGCTTTTATACATTTAGGAGGCCGTAATGGCACAGCGAATATAAAAAACGTAGAGTAGGACTCCCCATACGAGACTGCCTTGACGTGGCGGGGTAGCTCAAACAATTGATCAATTTTTTGCTAAATGTCTCATTTTTGAATACAGATTGAAACCTATGTGTGTTTTCACACTTCTTGTATTACGTTCTGACCACAAGCAGCGCTGGCTTCTCCCCCTCTTTTTTCTAGACAGGCGCCTCTTAGTATATGGACTTGTGGTGTAAAACAGCTCATTTATGTGCATGTCACACAAGAGAGGGGTGGGGTCTCCCACAACTTGCTTAGCAAGGAAAAATGGATTAAAAACATGTATGTGACATGCACAAGTGTGAACAAGTCAGTAAGACAAGCCCACACCACCCAGTGGTTGAAACACGAGAACACAAAATGACAAAATTTGCAAAAATACTCTGCAGTAAAAAACATAGCAGTAGAGTTGAGCGACTTTTGGTTTTTTAGGGTCGCGTTTCGTTTCGTGAAGCCCGACTTTTCCAAAAGTCGGGTCGAGCAAGATCGTCCGATTATAGGGAAAAGTCGGGGTCGTCCCGAAACACGAAACCCAATGTAAGTCAATGGGGAATAAAAGTCGGCAGTGAGAGGAGGACAGGAAACACACCTACAGTGCCCATTTGAATGCCAAAAGCATCAATTCTTCTTACTTAAGTTTGTCAACCTTAATTAACTTCATAATACAAGTTACGCACTGAAAAATGGGGGATATTTGGCTAAAGTTGTGGGGGGGGGAGGGCTGGCTGCAGGTTTTCATGTGCCCTGGGCGAAAGAGCGCCCCTTTAACACATACCACAACTCATCATGCTCCGATACGGCAGATAAATAGCGGTATAGTACAATGAAAAATACTTCACTTTTTACATCTCATGACGAGGCCCATCTATTTCTCCATACAGAATCATTGGTCCCATATAATGTTTGAAACAGTATATGATGAGCTCCACATAATGCTACAGTATATGTTGGTCCCCATGGATGAAGCTCCACTGTCTTATGGGCCCAAATAATGCTCCAAACATAATGGGCCCCATTTCTAATGCTCTAGTGTATAATGGGCCCTGTAAATGCTGCTCCAGTGTCTGATGTCCACCTTTGGAATGTTCCAGTGTATGGTGGGCCCCATCTATCATTCTCCAGAGTATAGTGCTCCCCAAAAATTGCTGTCCCAACATTGAAAACAATCAAATAAGTCTCCTCGCTAGGGAATCCCTGTACTTGTCTGGACAGGTGCTGTAGCTTGCTTAACAGCTCGCCAGCAGTTCTCACGCCCAGTATGGATTGCACGTGATTGCACAAAGGTTAGAAAGGGTACCGTATCCCTGGATAACATGTATGGATAGCGTACACATTCAAAATATATGTCTCAGGAGGCAGGCTCAGACGGTGTTAGGCCCAGTATGGATTGCACGTGATTGCACAAAGGTTAGAAAGGGTACCGTATCCCTGGATAACATGTATGGATAGCGTACACATTCAAAATATATGTCTCAGGAGGCAGGCTCAGACTGTGTTACCCCCAGTATGGATTGCACGTGATTGCACAAAGGTTAGAAAGGGTACCGTATCCCTGGATAACATGTATGGATAGCGTACACATTCAAAATATATGTCTATACAGCATGAGGCAGGCTCAGACGGTGTTAGGCCCAGTATGGATTGCACGTGATTGCACAAAGGTTAGAAAGGGTACCGTATCCCTGGATAACATGTATGGATAGCGTACACATTCAAAATATATGTCTATACAGCATGAGGCAGGCTCAGACGGTGTTAGGCCCAGTATGGATTGCACGTGATTGCACAAAGGTTAGAAAGGGTACCGTATCCCTGGATAACATGTATGGATAGCGTACACATTCAAAATATATGTCTCAGGAGGCAGGCTCAGACGGTGTTAGGCCCAGTATGGATTGCACGTGATTGCACAAAGGTTAGAAAGGGTACCGTATCCCTGGATAACATGTATGGATAGCGTACACATTCAAAATATATGTCTCAGGAGGCAGGCTCAGACGGTGTTAGGCCCAGTATGGATTGCACGTGATTGCACAAAGGTTAGAAAGGGTACCGTATCCCTGGATAACATGTATGGATAGCGTACACATTCAAAATATATGTCTCAGGAGGCAGGCTCAGACGGTGTTAGGCCCAGTATGGATTGCACGTGATTGCACAAAGGTTAGAAAGGGTACCGTATCCCTGGATAACATGTATGGATAGCGTACACATTCAAAATATATGTCTATACAGCATGAGGCAGGCTCAGACGGTGTTAGGCCCAGTATGGATTGCACGTGATTGCACAAAGGTTAGAAAGGGTACCGTATCCCTGGATAACATGTATGGATAGCGTACACATTCAAAATATATGTCTATACAGCATGAGGCAGGCTCAGACGGTGTTAGGCCCAGTATGGATTGCACGTGATTGCACAAAGGTTAGAAAGGGTACCGTATCCCCGGATAACATGTATGGATAGCGTACACATTCAAAATATATGTCTATACAGCATGAGGCAGGCTCAGACGGTGTTAGGCCCAGTATGGATTGCACGTGATTGCACAAAGGTTAGAAAGGGTACCGTATCCCTGGATAACATGTATGGATAGCGTACACATTCAAAATATATGTCTCAGGAGGCAGGCTCAGACGGTGTTAGGCCCAGTATGGATTGCACGTGATTGCACAAAGGTTAGAAAGGGTACCGTATCCCTGGATAACATGTATGGATAGCGTACACATTCAAAATATATGTCTATACAGCATGAGGCAGGCTCAGACGGTGTTAGGCCCAGTATGGATTGCACGTGATTGCACAAAGGTTAGAAAGGGTACCGTATCCCTGGATAACATGTATGGATAGCGTACACATTCAAAATATATGTCTATACAGCAAGAGGCAGGCTCAGACGGTGTTAGGCCCAGTATGGATTGCACGTGATTGCACAAAGGTTAGAAAGGGTACCGTATCCCTGGATAACATGTATGGATAGCGTACACATTCAAAATATATGTCTATACAGCATGAGGCAGGCTCAGACGGTGTTAGGCCCAGTATGGATTGCACGTGATTGCACAAAGGTTAGAAAGGGTACCGTATCCCTGGATAACATGTATGGATAGCGTACACATTCAAAATATATGTCTCAGGAGGCAGGCTCAGACGGTGCTAGGCCCAGTATGGATTGCACGTGATTGCAGAAAGGTTAGAAAGGGTACCGTATCCCTGGATAACATGTATGGATAGCGTACACATTCAAAATATATGTCTATACAGCATGAGGCAGGCTCAGACGGTGTTAGGCCCAGTATGGATTGCACGTGATTGCACAAAGGTTAGAAAGGGTACCGTATCCCCGGATAACATGTATGGATAGCGTACACATTCAAAATATATGTCTATACAGCATGAGGCAGGCTCAGACGGTGTTAGGCCCAGTATGGATTGCACGTGATTGCACAAAGGTTAGAAAGGGTACCGTATCCCTGGATAACATGTATGGATAGCGTACACATTCAAAATATATGTCTATACAGCATGAGGCAGGCTCAGACGGTGTTAGGCCCAGTATGGATTGCACGTGATTGCACAAAGGTTAGAAAGGGTACCGTATCCCTGGATAACATGTATGGATAGCGTACACATTCAAAATATATGTCTATACAGCTTGAGGCAGGCTCAGACGGTGTTAGGCCCAGTATGGATTGCACGTGATTGCACAAAGGTTAGAAAGGGTACCGTATCCCTGGATAACATGTATGGATAGCGTACACATTCAAAATATATGTCTCAGGAGGCAGGCTCAGACGGTGTTAGGCCCAGTATGGATTGCACGTGATTGCACAAAGGTTAGAAAGGGTACCGTATCCCTGGATAACATGTATGGATAGCGTACACATTCAAAATATATGTCTATACAGCATGAGGCAGGCTCAGACGGTGTTAGGCCCAGTATGGATTGCACGTGATTGCACAAAGGTTAGAAAGGGTACCGTATCCCTGGATAACATGTATGGATAGCGTACACATTCAAAATATATGTCTCAGGAGGCAGGCTCAGACGGTGTTAGGCCCAGTATGGATTGCACGTGATTGCACAAAGGTTAGAAAGGGTACCGTATCCCTGGATAACATGTATGGATAGCGTACACATTCAAAATATATGTCTATACAGCATGAGGCAGGCTCAGACGGTGTTAGGCCCAGTATGGATTGCACGTGATTGCACAAAGGTTAGAAAGGGTACCGTATCCCTGGATAACATGTATGGATAGCGTACATATTCAAAATATATGTCTCAGGAGGCAGGCTCAGATGGTGTTAGGCCCAGTATGGATTTGACGGCCCAGATTACACAGCGGAGGAGCAGGGAGAGGTAAAGATTGCAAATGCTGGGGCCCTGCCCAAGCAAGGGGGGCCCACTCGTGGGCGTCGGTACTGGCACTGGGCCCCTCATAGTACAGCGGTGTGTCTGACGGCGGATGTGCACCACCACCGTCAGAGACACTTGATTGCACTATGAGGGATCCTGTGCCAGTGCCCGCGCCCAAGAGTCGGCCTACCCACCTGTCCAGGGCAACGGCACTCGCACGGTGTCGTGCGCTAGGTGTTGACCCCGGCCATGGGGGGGAGGCAGCACAGTTAGGGAGTTTTAGAAAGTGGCATATGTTGATGTTGGACATTCAGCTGATGCAAAAGGCGAAATAAGTTTAGTACCAGGAAGAGGTGGACCAAAGCAAGCCATTTTTCTGTCACCCTATGTGTCATCAGGGGAAGGTGGGACAAAATCCTTGGAAACCCATGCGTGGTTCATTTTAATGAAGGTTAGATCATCCACAATTTGGGTTGACAGACGGGTCCTTTTTTCTGTCAGGATTGATCCAGCTGCACTGAAGACTCTTTCCGATAGCACACTTGCAGCTGGGCAAGCGAGCTCCTGTAAGGCATATTGGGCCAATTCAGGCCAGGTGTCCAGTTTAGCGGCCCAATAGTCAAAGGGGAATGACCTGTGTGGGAGAACATCGATATGGGAGGAAAAGTAGTTTGTAACCATAGTTGACAACTGCTGTCTCCTGTCACTTTCCATCGATGCAGTATTACCAGTTGTGTGAGCGGTATTTGAAAAATCAGTCCACAACATTGTCATGAAACCCCTGTCTCCAACGCCACTTCTGCTGTGTGCACCACGAACACCTCTGCCAAGCTGCCCCCGGCCCGTACGGCTCGTGTGAGAACCATCACCGCTGCTGTGTGCTGGGAATGCCTCAAGCAACCGATTTACCAGAGTTGCTTGTTTATTAGCCAATATTAGGTCAAGGTTCTCCTGTGGCATGATATTTTGTAATTTGCCTTTTTAGCGTGGATCCAGGATGCTGGCCAACCAGTAGTCGTCATCGTTCATCATTTTGGCAATGCGGGGGTCCCTTTTTAGGATCCGCAAGGCATAATCTGACATGTGGGCCAATGTTCCCGGTGTCAATGATGCACTGCGAGTGCTGGGTGGAGGAGCACTTTCTGGCAAATCCACATCCCTCCAGTCACGCACAAACCCTGTACCAGACCTTGCCACGCCAACATTTTCACTTGCCCCACGAGATGCATCCTCCCCTAAGTAATCATCCCCATCATCCTCCTCCTCCTCCTCTTCTTCCTCCACCTCGTCCAGGAGAGGTCCCTGAGCAGACAATGGCTGAATGTCATCAAGGATTCCCTCCTCCTCTTCCTCCTCATCAACATTGGCTGCAGACGCCTGCTCATTAAGGTGCGTCAAAGTTTGCATGAGCAGACGCATAAGTGGGATGCTCATGCTTAGGATGGCGTCGTCTGCGCTTACCAGCCGTGTGCATTCCTCAAAACACTGAAGGACTTTACAAAGGTCTTTCAGCTTCGACCACTGCACGCCTGTCAACTCCATGTCTGCTCTCAAAGTGCCTGGCCGTGTATCCTCCCACAAATGCATTATGGCCTGCCTCTGCTCGCACAGCCGCTCCACCATGTGCAGGGTGGAGTTCCACCTTGTTGCAATGTCGATAATGAGGCGGTGGTTGGGAAGGTGGAGCAATCGCTGCAGCTTCTGCATACGAACGGAGTGTACAGGCGACTGGCGGATGTGCGCGCACAGTCTTCGCACCTTCTGGAGCAGGGCTGTTAACTCCGGATAATTTTTGAGGAAGCACTGCACCACCAGGTTCAAGGTGTGAGCCAAGCAAGGTATGTGGCTGAGTTTTGAAAGGGCTATGGCTGCCACAAAATTATGGCCGTTATCACTAACTACCTTGCCTGCCTCAAGATGTACACTGCCCAGCCATGACTCAGTTTGTCGCTTCAAGTACTCGGCCAGCACCTCGGCGGTGTGTCTGTCGCCCAAACACATCATCTGCAACACAGCCTGCTGACGCTTTCCACTAGCTGCTCGATAGGGGGACACATCGTGTGCAACAGTGGCAGCTGCAGATGGAGTGCTCGTACGACTGCGCTCTGTGGACGAGCTTTCGCTTCTGGAGGAGGAGGAGGAGGGTCGAACGCCTACAGCCAACTGTTTCCTATACCGTGGGCTAGGCAGCACTGTCCCACCACCGCTGTCCCCCGTCGACCCTGCATCCACCACATTAACCCAGTGCGCAGTGATGGACACGTAACGGCCCTGGCCATGCCGACTGGACCATGCATCAGTTGGTGAGGTGCACCTTTCCGCTCACTGACTGCTTGAGTGCATGGACAATGCAGTCTTTCACATGATGGTGGAGGGCTGGGATGGCTTTGCGACAGAAGAAGTGGCGACTGGGTAGGTCATAGCGTGGTACTGCATAGGCCATGAGTTCGCGGAAAGCTGTGCTTTCCACCAACCGAAAGGGCATCATCTCAAACGAGATTAGTTTGGCAATGTGGGCGTTCAAACCCAGTGTACGCGGATGAGAGACTGAGTACTTTCTTGACCTACTCATAGTGTCTGGGAGGGTGAGCTGGACTTGAGAGCTGCATATGGTGGAAGTAGCGGTGGACAGGGCGGACTGAGAGAGGGTTGATGATGGTGATGGAGTTGGTGTTCTTTCTGATGGCCTAGAATCAGTCTTTCGTTGATATAACAGTGGGATTCCCTGACTGCTGTGGTCTTGCAACGACACCTCAACATTTGCTGCTGTGCTAACCGGTGGGCTTACAGTGGGGGAAACAATGTAGCGTTGCTGACTACCTTCGTTGTGATCAGTTGCACATGTGGCACTTGAGGTTTGGTGTTGTGTCCACGCTTGCAAGTACATGCTGGTTAAATGTCTAAGCATGCAACTGGTATTCAAATTTTTCAGATTTTTCCCTCGGCTAAAGGTCTTTGCGCACTTCTTACAGATAACCTTGGCCTGATCATGAGGATTTTGTTCAAAAAAGTGCCACACTGCACTCTTCCTACTTTGGCAGACATTTTGCGGCCTAGCACGCTGTGATCTTTTGACCCTCTGGACAAGCTGTCCAGCAACTCTTTTGATGTTTGGAACCTGTCTTTGGAGTGCTCCGGGTCTGCCAGATAACAGCTGTTGCGATGTCGATGTCTGCTGTGGATGCTCCTCATCTGAGCTATTGGAAGCAGCACCCTCTTCCCCCAATGGATGCCAATCTGGGTCAACAACTGGGTCATCCATCACCTCCTCTTCTATGTCATGTGCACCTTCCTCTGTGTCACCGTGTATGGTGGTATAGTGTGCGGGAAGGGGCACCTGAGTCTCATCAGGGTCAGAATCTGGCTCTGTACACTGCGAGGACAATGTAGTGCTCTGAGTGAATGTACCAGCAGAATCATCCATCAGCGGCTGTGCATCAGTGCACTCCATGTCAGATTCATCTTGGCCTGGGTAATTCACCATTTCACTTGATAATCCAGGCATGGTATGTGAAAACAGCTCCATGGAGTAATCAGTAGTATGGCCTGCGTCATCCTTCAATCTTGGTTGGGGTGAAGGACACAAGGAAAGGTGTGGTTCATGAACATGAGCCTCCAATGACGACTCAGTGCTTTTACTTTTTACAACTGAAGAAGAGGAGGCGATAGAGCTGGAGGCTGAGTCAGCAATGTAAGACAAAACTTTTTCCTGATGCTCTGGCTTTAAAAGCGGTTTGCCAACTCCTAGAAAACTAAGCGTTCGAGGCCTTATGTAGCCAGACGATGACGCAGGGTCAGCACCTCCTGCATTCGGTCCTATTTTGCTCTTGCCACTACCATCAGATCCACCACCAACACCATCATTACCAGCTGCCAACCCCCACCCAATTCCACGGCCTCTTCCACCAGCCTTCCTCATTTTTGGTAGAAATGTAGACAAAATCCAACAAACTATATAGTAATGTAAAACAAGGTACAAGGTGTCTATAGGACAGGGGAGATTTAGAATTTCTGCACACACTTGTGGACAGTGGACACTTTTGGATTGTGTGAGGCCCACTGATATCTGAGCGCTATGTGACAGGCTCGATGGCACAGCTGCCTGTGACCAAAGTGACGAGAGGATAATGGAGATTTTGAATCTCTGCGCACACTTTTGGACACTGGACACTTGTGGATTGTGTGAGGCCCACTGATATCTGAGCGCTATGTGACAGGCTCGATGGCACAGCTGCCTGTGACCAAAGTGACGAGAGGATAATGGAGATTTTGAATCTCTGCGCACACTTTTGGACACTGGACACTTGTGGATTGTGTGAGGCCCACTGATATCTGAGCACTATGTGACAGGCTTGATGGCACAGCTGCCTGTGACAAAAGTGACGAGAGGATAATGGAGATTTTGAATCTCTGCGCACACTTTTGGACACTGGACACTTGTGGATTGTGTGAGGCCCACTGATATCTGAGCGCTATGTGACAGGCTCGATGGCACAGCTGCCTGTGACCAAAGTGACGAGAGGATAATGGAGATTTTGAATCTCTGCGCGCACTTTTGGACACTGGACACTTGTGGATTGTGTGAGGCCCACTGATATCTGAGCGCTATGTGACAGGCTCGATGGCACAGCTGCCTGTGACAAAAGTGACGAGAGGATAATGGAGATTTTGAATCTCTGCGCACACTTTTGGACACTGGACACTTGTGGATTGTGTGAGGCCCACTGATATCTGAGCGCTATGTGACAGGCTCGATGGCACAGCTGCCTGTGACAAAAGTGACGAGAGGATAATGGAGATTTTGAATCTCTGCGCACACTTTTGGACACTGGACACTTGTGGATTGTGTGAGGCCCACTGATATCTGAGCGCTATGTGACAGGCTCAATGGCACAGCTGCCTGTGACCAAAGTGACGAGAGGATAATGGAGATTTTGAATCTCTGCGCACACTTTTGGACACTGGACACTTGTGGATTGTGTGAGGCCCACTGATATCTGAGCGCTATGTGACAGGCTCGATGGCACAGCTGCCTGTGACAAAAGTGACGAGAGGATAATGGAGATTTTGAATCTCTGCGCACACTTTTGGACACTGGACACTTGTGGATTGTGTGAGGCCCACTGATATCTGAGCGCTATGTGACAGGCTCGATGGCACAGCTGTGACAAAAGTGACTAGAGGATAAGGGAGATTGGATTGCTTTTAAAAAAGCAGTTTGCGGAGCAGTGGGTAAACAGCAATGCCAGCGTGTCAGGAAGCCTTAAAAGGCAGCCCAACAACCAACACCACTGATACACCACAATATAGCCTCCCCTTGCACTGCACACACAGTGACTTGTGTGTTGTGCAGGCCAAATCGCTAGCAGCAGAAGCAGTTTTTTTGTCTTCTTCCCTGCCTAACGCTCTCCCTACAGAATCAGCAGCAACCTCTCCCTATACTAAGATCGGCAGAAGTAAGATGGCGGTCGGCGTGCACGCCCTTTTATACCCCCTGTGACGCCCACCAATGCAAGCCAATCACTTGCATGCCCTTCTGAAAGATGGTGGTGACCCGTGCCTAGGTCATCACGTTGCCCACAGTGTCCGTGGATCCTGATTGGCTGAAAAAGAGCGCAAAACAAACTTTTGAAACGCGACTTTGGCGCGTAAGTCGCCGACCTCGTGGCCGACCTCATCCTAGGGTCGGGTTTCGTTTCATGAAACCCGACTTTGCCAAAAGTCGGCGACTTTTGAATTTTTTCGACCCGTTTCGCTCAACTCTACATAGCAGTAATCAGCAAGTGCTGTATAACAAATACAGGGTATTTAGTCGATACATTTTTTGCAAAAAATATATACCAAGCTGCTTCACCACTTCACGGTAACCCTTCACGAAGCAGTCCCTATCTAATGTATTTAAAACCTGAGCATGTGAACAGTGTCTAAATGAACAGGATACAGTCAGGCGCTTCCTAGACCCCACCCCTCTCCTGTGTGACGTGCACATAAATGAGCTGTTTTACACCACAAGCCCATATACTAAGAGGCGCCTGTCTGTATCCTGTTCATTTAGACACTGTTCACATGCTCAGGTTTTAAATACATTAGATAGGGACTGCTTCGTGAAGGGTTACCGTGAAGTGGTGAAGCAGCTTGGTATATATTTTTTGCAAAAAATGTATCGACTAAATACCCTGTATTTGTTATACAGCACTTGCTGATTACTGCTATGTTTTTTACTGCAGAGTATTTTTGCAAATTTTTGTCATTTTGTGTTCTCTTGTGTTTCAACCATTGGGTGGTGTGGGCTTGTCTTACTGACTTGTTCACACTTGTGCATGTCACATACATGTTTTTAGGCTGCATTATGAGTATATAATCAGAGCGTGGGATTTGAATGAATGCATGGCCTTCTCACCCCCCAATCCTGATATGCATGGTCCCCTCACCCCCCAATCCTGTTATGTATGGTCCCCTCACCCCCTATCCTGGTATGCATGGTCCCCTCACCCCCCAATCCTGTTATGTATGGTCCCCTCACCCCCTATCCTAGTTTGCATGGTCCTCTCACCCCCTTATCCTGATATGCATGGTCCTCTCACCCCGCAATCCTGATATGCATGGTCCCCTCACCCCCCAATCCTGATATGCAAGGTCCCCTCACCCCCAATCCTGACATGCATGGTCCTCTCACCCCGCAATCCTGATATGCATGGTCCCCTTACCCCCCAATCCTGATATGCATGGTCCCCTCACCCCCCATCCTGATATGTAGGGTCCTCTCACCCCAATTAAACTGCACACATACACAAAACAAAAACATTTATGCTCACCTTTCTTCCCTGTTCTCCAGCACTGTCCCGTTCTGCCGGAGGCCGGGGGAGGAGCGCCGGAGTACGCGCATGCCCATACCGCGCTGTCCAGTGCCATATTGCTGAAGGCACACCGCAAATGTGTTTTCAGTAAAATGGGGTCGGATAGTGCTATGCGCATGCGCGATTCCGACACCGCACTCCTGCCCCCCGGTCTCCGGTGAGAAGAGAAGCGCCGCGGCACCGCTCCTCCTGGTCAGGTAAGTATGTAAGTAATCCCCTGCCCCGCCGGCTCAGCCAAAGAGCGGAGCCCCGCGGCTTTGGCGGGGGATTTGAATCCCACGCCGCAGCTTGGCAGGGGATTCAATCCTGCGCAAAAACTCTCATTTGCTCAGCCGGCGGGGGGGATATGAATCCCGGCCACCATATCGGAATACCCATAACTTGGGTGCAGTGACGTAACTGCAGAGTTATGGGCCACGGAGTGAACTTTCAAATGGGGGCCCCCCATGCCAAAATGCACGCACATCTCCGCTCTGTCCACCTCGTGCGGCTCTGCTCCATCCACCTTCAACGCTCGCGGCTCCGCTCAATCCACCTCATACCTGCTTCATACACACATGGCTCCGCTCACCTCGCACACACACGGCTGCACTCCGTACACCTCGTACACACACGGCTGCGCTCTGTACACCTCGTACACACGGCTGCGCTATGTATACCTCGTACACACGCGGCTCCGCTCTGTACACCTCGTACATACACGGCTCCCCTCCGTACACCTCGTACATACACGGCTTCGCTCCGTACACCTCGTACATACACGGCTCCGCTCCGTACACTTCGTAAATACACGGCTCCCCTCCGTACACCTCGTACATACACGGCTCCACTCCGTACACCTCGTACATACACGGCTCCCCTCCGTACACCTCGTACACATACGGCTCCGCTCCGTACACCTCGTACACACACGGCTCCGCTCCGTACACCTCGTACACACACGGCTCCGCTCCGTACACCTCGTACACACACGGCTCCGCTCCGTACACCTCGTACACACAGGGCTCCGCTCCTTACACCTCGTACACACGCGGCTCCGCTCCGTACACCTCGTACACATGCGGCTCCGCTCCGTACACCTCGTACACACACGGCTACGCTCCGTACACCTCGTACATACACGGCTCCGCTCCGTACACCTCGTACACATGCGGCTAAGCTCCGCACACCCTGTACACACACGGCTCCGCTCCGTACACCTCGTACACACAGGGCTCCTTTCCTTACACCTCGTACACACAGGGCTCCGCTCCTTACACCTCGTACACACAGGGCTCCGCTCCTTACACCTCGTACACACACGGCTCCGCTCCGTACACCTCGTACACACACGGCTCCACTCCGTACACCTCGTACACACGCGGCTCCGCTCCGTACACCTCGTACACACACGGCTCCGCTCCGTACACCTCGTACACATGCGGCTCCGCTCCGTACACCTCGTACACACACGGCTCCGCTCCGTACACCTCGTACACACAGGGCTCCGCTCCTTACACCTCGTACACACACGGCTCCGCTCCTTACACCTCGTACACACACGGCTCCGCTCCTTACCCCTCGTACACACACGGCTCCGCTCCTTACACCTCGTACACACACGGCTCCGCTCCTTACACCTCGTACACACACGGCTCCGCTCCGTACACCTCGTACACACACGGCTCCACTCCGTACACCTCGTACACACACGGCTCCGCTTCGTACACCTCGTACACATGCGGCTCCGCTCCGTACACCTCGTACACACACGGCTCCGCTCCGTACACCTCGTACACACAGGGCTCCGCTCCTTACACCTCGTACACACACGGCTCCGCTCCTTACACCTCGTACACACACGGCTCCGCTCCTTACACCTCGTACACACACGGCTCCGCTCCGTACACCTCGTGCACACACGGCTCCGCTCCGTACACCTCGTACACACACGGCTCCACTCCGTACACCTCGTACACACACGGCTCCACTCCGTACACCTCGTACACATGCGGCTCCGCTCCGTACACCTCGTACACACGCGGCTCCGTACACCTCGTACACACACGGCTCCGCTCCTTACACCTCGTACACACACGGCTCCGCTCCTTACACCTCGTACACACACGGCTCCGCTCCTTACACCTCGTACACACACGGCTCCGCTCCTTACACCTCGTACACACACGGCTCCGCTCCGTACACCTCGTACACACGCGGCTCCGCTCCGTACACCTCGTACACATGCGGCTCCGCTCCGTACACCTCGTACACACGCGGCTCCGCTCCGTACACCTCGTACACACACGGCTCCGCTCCTTACACCTCGTACACACGCGGCTCCGCTCCTTACACCTCGTACACACGCGGCTCCGCTCCGTACACCTCGTACACACGCGGCTCCGCTCCGTACACCTCGTACACACACGGCTCCGCTCCGTACACCTCGTACACACACGGCTCCGCTCCGTACACCTCGTACACACACGGCTCCGCTCCGTACACCTCGTACACACACGGCTCCGCTCCGTACACCTCGTACACACACGGCTCCGCTCCGTACACCTCGCACACACGTGGCTCTGCTCCGTACACCTCGTACACACGTGGCTCTGCTGCATCCACCCTGTAAACCCCTCCTTACCCCACACAGAAACTTCCCCTCATCCAGCACCATGACAACCAGCACAGCAGAGTCCTGCACATACAGAGGCCCTGATCATGTGACCCCTGACTTCTCCCCTCCTTTGACCTCATCACAGGTCCTCTGCGCACAGAGCAGCCATCGCCTCAGGCCAATTGCAGCATGGCAGCCACGGAGCTGCACAGCCAATGAGCGGCTGCAGCTCCACGATCGGCCCCTAAGCACTCCGGGCGGGCCCCTACGACTGCGGTAGATAGCCTCTGCTTGGGTGTTCCAATATGGCGGTTGGCTCTGTCACAGCTTCCGGTCGCGGAGCATTGTGGAAGCGACACAAGCATCGGGAGCTGTGGCAAAGTTTATTGGTAATTATATATTAGATAATGGCGCTTACCTGACACTGTCTGTAAGTTACTGTGCACAATCCTGCTGGCAGGCTCCCTTTAAATAAAAAAGAACCTATACATTAGCATTTAGTGAACATGGTAAAAAAAACAATTGTGGAATTGCACTTTTTTTTGCAATATCACCTCACTTGGAGTTTTTTTTACCAGTTTTATGGTACACAATATGGTAAAGTAAATGGTGTCTTTCAGAAGCACAGCTCGTCCCGCAAAAAACAAGCCCTCACATGGCCATATTGATGGAAAAATAAAAAAATGCTATGGCACTGGGAAGAAGGGGAACAAAAACGAAATCGCAAAAATGGAAAATCCCAACGTCGGGAAGGAGTTAAACCTTTTTTAAACCCCTCTGATCAGTGCGATCACACAACATACAAGCCTCTGATGGCTCCGGTGATGCCCTGTACTACTGTAGTGCCGTGTATCATCACTGCCTGTCAGTGTAATACTAACGGCCCCATACACATGAGATCAGAGTTGGCTGATCGGTCATTTGGCAGACGGCGATCTCTCCCGACTCCCCCATACACACAAATATTCCAGCTTTCCTGTGGTCTGTATGAGAGAGTCGCCTCCAGACTCCTCTAGAGGAGGATTATCTACAGGAAGAACAGACGGATTATCCTCTGAAATTCAGGATGTCAGATCCTTCTCTGCCCTGACATCATCTGTCGGGAGGCCCCCAAATACATTATATGGTCGGCCAAACCCCCCGAAATCAGAGCTTTCATGGAACTTTAGTCTAATGTGTATGGGGGCGTTATAAGGTAACTTATTGGACGCTGCCTCTGGCCCTGCCTAATAGACCTTCATACATTGCAGCCCAGACACCATTATTAGGCATGTAAGTATCGTAGTAACTAGGCCGCCCCATACTATCGAGTACTTGGAGGCGGAGGGCATTCAGCCAAACTCTGTCACACCTTCTTAGATGCCATGTTTTCTTTTCAGGGATTTTGTTGAAGCCTCATCTGTGCCGTCCCTGCGGTGTACATCTATGTTCTGGGGACCAAAACGGTTAAACTTTTGTTGTTAAAAAATAATAAAATGTCTTCTGCTTTTTCCATGTTTTTTTCTTCTTACAAGAATTGTTGGAGCCAATTTTCTTTAGAAACATTTTAATATCGGCTTTTTCTGGTATTTTCTTGTAAGATAGGAAAGCCTAAGGCCAGAAATAATCCCCATAAATCACTGTACATGGAGACTTTGGGGTCAGATCATTTCTGTCCGCGTTGATTGTGGAAACAAAAAATCTTTTCTAAAAGCCTCAAACTTCTGTGTGTGACTCAGAGCTGAGATCTAACGTGAGAGAAGATTCCAGTGCGGGGAAGACGGGAAACCTTCATATAGACGGCCGGTGGGGATGGAGGCAGTGACCGACTCTGGCCACATCTGTCTCTAGAGCCGCAGTGGAAGATGAAGATGTCGTCCTCATCATGAAGGAGTTATTTCTCATGTCGCGTGTAATGAATCTCTCCTGCAGTATTGCTAATGCCGATTCCAGTGTCGGTAATGAGAGGAGAATTAGCGTTATGGAAGATGAGTCTATGAGGAACGTGTTCAGCTGCCGACTCCGAGGAGGAAACTGCTTGTTGTCTGTGGCCTAAATATATAGGTTTTATTAGTAGATGTCAGGGGAGAAAACTAAACCCTGTAAGATAATAAATCTCCTCATATGTTTCCCTTATTATCTCCAGTAATTGTATTATTACACAGGATTCTTATGATGTTACATCGGATCATCTTCTTCTCATTCAGGTCTGTACAATATCGGATCCTCTCAGTGAAGATCTTCTACAAAAGAGAATTTTCCTGATTTACCCATTAAGGTTGGATATGGACAGAGACAAGATGGCGGAGAGGATGTTACACCTCACCCTAGAGATCCTCTTCCATCTCACTGGAGAGGTGAGAGATTCTGATGACGTCACATTACATCATTCTTATCTATGGAAATAACAGATGGACAGAACTGAAGAGGTGAGGACTCTAGAAATGTCTGTAGTGAGATTTA
Organism: Dendrobates tinctorius; assembly: GCF_039654945.1. Lineage (NCBI taxonomy): Eukaryota > Metazoa > Chordata > Amphibia > Anura > Dendrobatidae > Dendrobates > Dendrobates tinctorius. Next base: position 1,023,547 of record NW_027362163.1, on the reverse strand, counting down.
TTAATGTGCCTCTCCATAACCAGGATTACACAGTGGTGAAGAAGACCTCTAGTGATCGCTGTCAGGACCATGTGTCTGAAGGATGGGGAAGACCCCTGAGCCCAATCACGGGGCCTCCACCTCACCCCCTGATCCATGAGGACATCAGTGACCAGAAGATTCTAGAACTCATCTACAAGATGACTGAGCTGCTGACTGGAGAGGTGACACTGCTGGGAATGCTGGGACATTATACAGTAACACTATGAAGGGACCGGGGGGATGACGGTATCATTGTATGTGTCAGGTTCCTATAAGGTGTCAGGATGTCGCTGTCTATTTCTCCATGGAGGAGTGGGAGTATTTAGAAGGACACAGAGATCTCTACAAGAACGTCATAATGGAGGTTCCCCAGCCCCTCACATCTCCAGGTAATAGACAGGACTAAATACACACGGCCTATAATTATCTGTATGTAGAGAATGAATTCAGTCCCTGTATGTGTTTCCTCCAGATCTATCCAGTAAGAGGACAACGCCAGAGAGATGTCCCCGTCCTCTTCTCCCACAGGACTGTAACCAAGAAGATCCCAATGTTCCTCAGGATCATCAGGTAGATGGAGAGAAGGTGTCAGGAGATCTCCCCTATGATGTGTAGACGGCTGTGAAGGTCTTGTGCTCAGTCTTGTTTTATCCACCAGTATTATACGTTTTATACTTGTGTAATGAGAGCGGTGGAGATTGCAGGATTAGAGCTGATCATAGATGAGACTTCTCCATCTGTCTGTGACTTTTACAATATTTGTTTCAGGGTGAAGATCTGACCCATATTAATACTACAGAGACATATGTGAGGGATGATGAGTGGTGTCAAGAGGAGATTCCCACATATGACTACCCAGGTGAGTAGTAACCACTGAATGCAGAGAAGTCACAGATTCCTCTCAGTCACCGGCTGTGGCTGCTTTATCGGTGGTGTAGTCCGGCCGTATTACCACGATCACCATTTTGCCTCTAGACCACAACATTCTCCTCCACCCAAAACTGTTCAAATGACTTTGGGCATTGAAAGCCCTTTTCTATAGAACTTAAAACCAATTACATTGTTTTTGATCCTAAGGAATTCAGATTACTGCACAATCTCTCCTGAAATGGGGAGCAATATTAATTCCTCTAATCTGCTCAGGATCCATAGTAGCTCCAATGGTCCACCATAAATGAGGGCAACTCTGGTTTACTGTTGTTTAATCTGTATTTGTAGTTTTCAGTTAATGAGATTCTCGTGCTCTGGGGCAGGGCTGTGGGTGGGGCTTTATGTGGTGCTCTGATTACATATTATTATTATTTTTTTTATTATTTATATAGCACCTTTGATTCCATGGTGCTGTACATGAGAAGGGGTTACATACAAATTACAGATATCACTTACAGTAAGCAAACTAACAATCACAGACTGATACAGAGGGGAGAGGACCATGCCCTTTCGGGCTTACACGCTACAGGATCGTGGGGAAGGAGACAATAGGTGGGGGGGTTGCAGCAGTTCCGGTGTTGGTTGAGTCGATATCTCCGGTAGTGGTGAGCAGGTAGCAGGGTCATAGCAGGCTGTAGGCTTTCTTGAAGAGGTGGGTTTTCATGTTCTGTCTGAAGGATCCAAATGTGGTTGATAGACGGACATGTTGGGGCAAAGAATTCCAGAGGATGGGGGCTATTTGCGAGAAGTCTTGGAGGCAGTTGGGTGAGGAGCGAATAAGTGTGGAGGATAGAAGGAGGTTTTGGGAGGTCCAGAGATTACATGAGGAAAGGTATCGGGAGATTAGTTCAGAGGCATATGGGGGAGACAGGATATGGATAGCTTTGTGTTATGAATGGGTCACGAAGGAGGATAGCAGGCCCAGGCTAAGCCACAGAAAAACAGAGGTTGGTCACTAAGCAGATTGCAGACCCCTGATCCTATCCACACAACTAGCAGTAGCCGTGGAGCGTACCTACGATGATCCTAGACGACTCGGCACATCCGGAGAGCTAACTAAGCCTAAAGCAAGAAAGGGGAAATCTAAACTGCCACGGAGCAGACCCCAAAGGAATAGATAGCCCCCAAACATAAAACATATATTGTCGGTGAGACAAGATGAAAACACAAACGCAGGTAGAAAAATAGACTGAGCAAATGATGGGGCCCACACTGACTAGACAGGACAGGAAGGAAAGATACTGTCTACATTCACGCAAAAAACCCTGCAAAAAAAGTCCAACACGTCTGATGCACAAAAAACACTGAAGTCGCACGACTTCGCCCCCACTATATCAGCAGTCTGGTATATTCTGGAAGCAAAGCAAAAAGAGACCAATATAACCGTGGAAAAAACAAACTGGCACAAGCAGTAACATGTGAGCGGTGATTCAGCACAGCCCCAACCGGAGCTGGCTGACCCGCACAAAGCAGAGATAGACAAAACCAGATCAAATGCAAACAGACTAGCAAATGAACCACTTAGCTTAACCATGCAGGAACAGAACAGGAGACATCAGACCTCAGCAGGCAAAGGAAGAAAATCACCAGCAGGGATAGAGGGAGTCAGCTGTCTTAAATCCCAATCAGAGACCCCAGATCTCCAATCGTCAGTCTCATTATCAGGTGGCAAGCCTCTGTCAATCAGATCAGCTCCACTACCAGTAACCACCAGAGGGAGCCCAGAAAGAGAACTCGCAACCCCTCTGTCAATCTGACCAGCTCCACTACCTTCAGTAATCACCAGAGGGAGGCCAGAAAGAGAATTCACAACAGCTTTGTAGGTCAGAATTAGTCATTTGATCTGGATACGCTGAGGGAGTGGGAGACAGTAAAGAGATTTGCAGAGGGGAGAAGCGGAGGAGTAGCGAGGAGAAAGATAAATTAGTCGGGCAGCAGAGTTAAGGATGGACTGGAGAGGTGCAAGGTTGTTAGGGAGACCACAGAAAAGGATGTTGTAGTAGTCGAGGCGGGAGATGATGAGGGCATGCACAAGCATTTTAGTAGATTGAGGGTTGAGGATAGGACGGATTCTGGAAATATTTTTGAGCTGGAGGTGACAGAAGGTAGATGTGAGGTTTGAAGCACAGGGCAGAATCAAAGGTTACTCCGAGGCAGCGGACTTCCGGTACTGGGGAAAGCGTGATGTCATTAATTCTGATAGATAGGTCGGGTGAGGAAGATCTGTGAGATGGAGGAAAGATGATGAGTTCAGATATGACCACATTGAGCTTGAGGAAGCGAGAGGAGAAGAAGGAGGATATGGCTAATAGACACTCTGGGAATCTGGACAGCAGAGAGGTGACGTCTGGGCCAGAGAGGTAGATCTGAGTGTCATCAGCATAAAGGTGGTACTGGAATCCGTGGGACTTTATGAGTTGCCCCAGATCAAGTGTATAGATTGAGAAGAGTAGTGGTCCTAAAACAGAGCATTGGGGGACTCCAACAGAGAGAGGGTGGGATGAGGAGGTAGTGTGGGAGTGGGAGACGCTGAATGTGCGGTTGGAGAGGTATGAGGAGATCCAGGATAGGGTCGAGGTCTTTGATGCCAAAGGAGGAGAGGATATGTAGTAGGGTCAGTGGTCCACTTTGTCGAGTGCAGAGGACAGGTCTAGAAGCAGGAGTATGGAGTATTGTCGGTTTGATTTGGCTGTAAGTAGGTCATTAGTAATTTTGGTCAGGGCTGTGTCAGTGGAGTGATGGGGCGGAAACCAGATTGTAGATTGTCAAAGAGCAAGTTAGATGATTGGTGGGAGGAAAGTTCAGCGTGGATGTGCTGCTCCAGGGGTTTTGAAGCGAATGGGAGCAGTGATAATGGATGATAGCTGGACATGGCTGTTGGGTCGAGGGTTGGCTTTTTAAGGATAGGCGTGATTGTGGCATGTTTGAAAGCAGAAGGGAAAGTCCCGGACGTTAGTGATAGGTTGAAGAGGTGGGTTAGGGATGGGATAAGTGTGGTGTTGAGGTTGGGGAGGAGGTGGGATTGGATGGGGTCGAGTGAACAGGTAGGTTGTGAGGTGCGATTTGGAGAAGAGACAATTAAGCTCCCCTTCAGTGATGTTGGAGAGGGAGGTTATGGGGTTTGGGCACTGGTCTGGTATACAAAGGGGTTGTGGTGTTTGAATGATGGAGACTTGCCTTGCTTGGTCGATCTTATTTTTGAAGTGTGTGGCAAAGTCCTCAGCAGAGATGAGGGAGGTTGGAGGGGGCAGTGGTGTGACCTTTGGGCGCACACGGCTATCACATGTGCAGGGGGGCTTATCTTTGTTATTCCACCGCTGCCAACAATGTGATGAAAACTGCAAGCTAGTCTTGCCCTAACAATTTACTGCAGGGGTTTATTGTAGATATCCCACTGCTGCCACAGTATGTCACAAACTGCTAGGATTTATGTATATCCCACTTTCCAGTTCCACTTTGAAACTCGCAGCTCGCCCGCGCACCCCTTACCCTCAGGTCAGTCAGAGAACTGCACCTAGGATAATTAGTCGCCGGACGGGCTACTTGTGCAATGGCTATTAGGCTCGCTTGCAGTGAGGGAATTATAAATGCTTTGGCCGCAGCCACACAATCAGATTATAAAACCTGCTCAGTCACTGCCAGCTCTACCCACCTAGCCAAAACACACTTCGCAGCCACCAGTTTCTGATTCTCTATATTAATATTTAAAATTAATACAGGGGTTCCGAAGCCAACCCGAATTAGTAGAGTAATTAGCTTATAGGCACGTGAATTCATCACAGAGCAAGGAGACGGAACTAATAAATTTTATATTTACTTTAAAAAGTAGGCAGTGTTTACAGAGATATAAAAAGATCTTACAATGGGAGACAATTAAAATATGTACAATGCGAATACAAATAAAAGGGGGGTTAAGAGAAGAAATAAAACTCACATGCATCTGTATTGGCTTATGACAGGTCGCTGACCCCTCACTGACCTGCCCCCCATTATTACATAATGCATATAATAGCATTGATATCATTGTTGATAATGCCTATAATATTGTGGCTATTGTTGGGCTTATAAAAAAATTACATCCAGCAAAATGTCACCGGCGATGGCGGTGTCTGCGCAGTAGCATCTATATCAACTATATACATCAGCACAATTTTGGAAACAAAATTTTTTTCGTTCGGAAGTTATAAGGGTTAAAAGTTAAACAGCGATTTCTTATTTTTACAACAAAATTTACAAAACCATTTTTTTAGGGACCACCTCACATTTGAAGTGAGTTTGGGGGGTCAATATGACAGGAAATACCCAAAAGTGACACCATTGTAAAAACTGCATCCCTCAAGGTGCTCAAAACCACATTAAAGAAGTTTATTAACCCTTCAGGTGCTTCACAGGAATGACTGGAATGTGTAAGAAAAAAATAAACATTTACTTTTCTTTCACAAAAATTTTCATGTAGACCTAATTTTTTTTTACTTTTTGCTTCATCAAGAGGCAAAGCAACCTTGGACATTGGTGTGCCCCAATTCACGAGCACTAGGGATAACGCTAGTACTGAACATTGTTCCCTGAGTTGGAGACATTTCTCCAGAAGTGCTATTTGTCCTTGTTGTACTGGTCCTTGTGTGTGAGGATGGATCAGAATCACTGCTCATTTCTGAGCTATCACTGTGGCTGCTAATAAAGCCCTCGCCATCCTCATCACCATCTGACACTGCACTTTCTTCACTGTCAGAACATAAAAGTGCATAAGCCTCCTCTGCACTATAATACTGACCGGCCATTTTATTCGTTTTTATTTTTTTTCCATAAATAGAAAACTACGACGTGACTGACATGACCTAATTATTGGGGAGACAATTGAGAAAAGCCTAATTCTTTAGCCTACCTGTTATGAACAGGTCACCGAGGAGGATGGCAGGAATAGGCTAGGCCACCAGAAAACCAAAAAGGTTGGTCACTTAGCGGATTGCAGACCCCTAGTCCTAACAACACAAATAACAGCAGCCGTGGAGCGTACCAATGATGCCCTTGATGCCTTGGCACAGCCGGAGAGCTAACTAAGCCTAAATCATGAAAGGTGCAATCTAAACTGCCCCGGAGTAGACCCCAAAGGAATAGACTGCCCCCAAACATATATTGTCGGTGAGACAAGATGAAACACAAACGCAGGCAGAAAATAGACAGAACAAATGATGGGGCCCAAGCTGACTAGATAGGATAGGAAAGGAAAGACACTGTCTGCAATCACGAAAACCCTGAAAAATACAACATGTATGATGTACAAAAAAACACTGAGGTCTCACGTCCTCGCCCCCACTATATCAGCATTCTGGTATGAAATGGAAGCAAAGCAAAAGAGACTAATATAACAGGGGACTGAACAAACTGACACAAGCTGTAACATTTGGAGCGGTGGTGTATTACAGCCCCCAGCAGGGAGCAAGCTGAACCCTCACAACAAGCAGAAAGAGACAAAACCGGATCAGATGCAAAGGATTAGCACATGAACAACTTAGCTGAACATTGCAGGATCAGGGCAGGAGACATCAGACCTCAGAATGCACAGGAAAGCAATTATCACCAGGGATTGAAGGAAGTCTGCTGACTTAAATACTCCAGTCAGTAATCCCAGATCTCCAATCGTCATTATCATCAGGTGGCAGACCTCTGTCAATCCGGCCAGCTCCACTACCTCCAGTAACCACCAGAGGGAGCCCTGACCCAGAAGTAAGAGAATTCACAACACCTACCCCTAACTTTAGAATAAACCCTAACTTTAGCCTAACAGTAACCCTAACTTTAACCCCAACCCTAACTATAGCACTAACCCTAACCTACCTTAGTTGTTTTTTTACTTTATAGCAAAATCGCTGACTGACACAGCTGTTGGCAGCAGCACTTGTAACACTTTCTCCTCTAATCTCTCACTGACAGGAGATCTGAGGAGAAACAGCGTTTTTATGATGCAGATTGCCCAGAAAAGTTTGCTGCTACAACAAACTCCTAGTGATTTGTCTCGTTGGCTGGTGTGATGCTGACGTCATAAGGACCTGAACCAACCAGGTCTCAATGAGGTCGAGGGTCACAGGATGCGTTGTGCGCCAGAATCCCCTCATTATAAGGTACGTGGGGGGCCCGATGAGCACAAAACCGCCGACCGTAGATAAACGTCAGTGCTGCACAAAGCCCTGCTAGCGCCGACATTTGTCTACTATTGGTGGTCACAAAGCAGTTAAGTTAAGGGTGCCATCATTTCTGTCCAGGCCTAATACATGAGTTTTATTTTTTTAAAAGTACTGTGGAAGCATGGCTGAAAAGCAATGTCTGACTTTCATTTGCTTCAAGTTATTTCTGTGACCATTGTGGGTTTTTCTGTCAGTAAACGAGGGGTACCAACAACATTGACCACATGTGTAGGAGGAGTGAATATTTTGACTCCACAGCCACTTTCCGGAAATTAACACACAGTGGATGTTGGAGAGTGAAAATTACACATTTGCCATTTTATTACCCAGCACATAGTGCCCAGATTGTGCTCCAGGAGACACACACCATAAATTAAGTGGATTCTTCGTACTATAATATTGCTAAATACAGGGATTCTAAATGTTGTTTGCGCACACTGCAAGACTCCGAAGTGAGAGCGGATTTTGCAGGATTGGTTTATAGAAACCTTGTTGCTTTTCAGCAGCCTTTGAGCCACTAATAGTGTGGGAACCTCTGTTTTTCCATTGACAGATGATGGACCTGAGTGGGGACTTGTTTTTTGTGAGATGAGAATTGGTATTATTTTCACCTACATAACATTGATTGGTTTCTAGTTATTTGATATTGGGAGGCAGAATGAACAAACAGTTGAACACCGCACACTACTGGTTCATCCAACAAGGTTTTCTATTAGACTGTGAACTGTCATTGTCTTGGTAAATAATTAAAGGTTTTTTACATAGCTTGCAATTTTTATTGACAGTTTAAGTAGAAATGTTCAAAAATATAAAACTCAAGGATATTTTATTAAAAAATAATTGTTTTTATCTTAGCAGATGACTGTACCAGGAGATCAGAGGGACAGCTGACATCTTCAACTTTTAAATCTGATGATCTTGAGATTCTACAAGATACAAATGAAGTGATTGCTATTACTCCAGATATACCATCATCCATTCGCAGCAAAGATCTGTCATCTGATCCTATGAAACAGGTCCCATCTCCTGATTCATTACTGACTACTAAGGAAAATCAAAGTCACAAAAGAGGCAATAAAAAACAAACTGCACCTTTAGCAAAGAAGTCATTTTCCTGTTCAGAATGTGGGAAATGTTTTGCACATAAATCACTGCTTGTTACTCACCTTAGAACTCACACAGGAGAGAAGCCTTTTTCCTGTTCAGAATGTGGAAAATGTTTTAACCAGAAAGGGAATCTTGATGACCACCAGAGAACTCACACAGGGGAGAAGCCTTTTTCATGTTCAGAATGTGGGAAACGTTTTAACCGGAAATCAGATTTGGTTAATCACCATAGAACTCACACAGGGGAGAAGCCTTTTTCCTGTTCAGAATGTGGAAAATGTTTTAACCATAAAGGGAATCTTGTTATACACCAAAGAACTCACACAGGGGAGAAGCCTTTTTCATGTTCAGAATGTAGGAAATGTTTTGCACGTAAATCACATTTTGTTAGCCACCAGAGAATTCACACAGGGGAGAAGTCATATTCATGTTCAGAATGTGGGAAATGTTCTAAACGGAAAGCTCTTGTAAGGCTAGTTTCACACTAGCGTTTAAACGACGCGCGCACGGCGCCGCTAAGCCACGCCCCCTGCCGGCTCCCTGCCCGCCCCTTCCTGACATCGCCTCCTCCGAGCGCAGAGGGCTGCATGCGTTATGCGCACCCTATCTTTAGCATAGGGTGCACTGGCCGTGCGCAACTATGAATGTAGCGTGCACTGCGCATTTTTGAATGCGTCGTGTGCGCCAAAATGCAACATGCTGCGGTCGGCGCGCACGGCGCACCTCCAAAAATGCGCAGCGCATGCTACATTCATAGTTGCGCACGGCCAGCGCACCCTATGCTAAAGATAGGGTGCGCATAACGCATGAAGCACTCTGCGCTCGGAGGAGGCGATGACAGGAAGGGGCGGGCAGGGAGCCGGCAGGGGGCGTGGCTTAGCGGCGCCGTCGTTTAAACGCTAGTGTGAAACTAGCCTTAGACATCAGAGCAGTCACACAGGGGAGAAACCTTTTTCATTTTCTTAATGTGGGAAATATTTTACTTGGAAATCAACTGTTAATAAACATCAGAGACGTCACATAGGGGAGAAGACTTTTTTTGTTCATAGTGTTGAAATAGTTTTAACGGAAATTGGATCTTCTTAAATGGGTTGTCTCTTGTCATTCCTCATGTTTGCTGACAAATGGATAAAACTAAACTTTATTCCAAATCTAAAATTGTACCCATAATTTACCCCCTGCAGGTTAGTCAGTAACATAGTAACATAGCTATTAAGGTTGAAGGAAGACTTTAAGTCCATTTAGTTCAACCCATATCCTAACCTAGCATGTGTGTGGGGCTCAAGCAGAGAGTAGAATGTGTGGGGGGTCAGGCAGAGAGTAGAGTGTATGTGCAGATCAGGAAGGGAGTGTGTGGGGATCAGGCAGGAGGTGTCTGAGGTCTGGTTTTTAATTTTTTCCTAATTTTTTTTTCCTGACTTTTTGGAGCTGAAACTAAAGTTTTTGAATTTTTCGTTCAGTTTTTTCTTCAAAAACTCCTTGAAATACTCATCTTAAAGAAGTGGTGAAATCTTGCTCTTATTCTTCATGGCAGATTTCCATAAATTAGTAATACTAGAAGGGCGTCTGCGTATGATTTGGGAGAAAGTTTATAAAAAATAAAGAGACATGTAAAATAAAGCATCTTGATCTCTGCTTGTTGGTGTGAACAGCTCAGATGCAGCCCTATGGTAACAGACTACAACAAACCTGTGTAGTCAGAGTCTTCAGGCCACATTGGTTGAGAAATTACAACTTCCAGAATTCTTTAGATGCGTGGGCTGAGCAATTCATTACATAGTGGAATGTGTTGATAACAGTAAAACATAATGATCAATGTAAATTACAATATCCCACAGAGAGCTGGATTTGGAATGATGCTCAAAATCAAGGAGAAAAATCTAATTACAGGCTGGTCCAACTTCAGTGGAAAGTCCTCTAGAAAAAGAAATGATGCTCAGGAATGTGTGTGGCCTCCATCTGCCTGTATGACCTCCCTACAATGCCTGGGCATTCTCCTGATGAGGCGAATGTTCTCAGGGATCTCATCCCAGACCAGGATTAATGTATCAGTCAACTCCTGGACAATCTGTGGTGCAATGTGGTGGATGGAACGAAATAAAGTCCCAGATATGCTTGATTGGATTCAGGTCTGGGGAATGTGCATGTCAGTCAATAGCATCAGTGCCTTCATCATGCAGGAACTGATGACATTTCAGCCACATGAGGCCTAGCGTTGTCATGCAGCAGAAGGAACTCCGGACCCACTGCACGGACCCATGGTCTCACAATGGGTCTGAGGGTCTCATCCCGGTACTTAATGGCCGTCAGAGTACCTCTGGCTAGCACATGAAGGGATGTGTGGCCCTCCAAAATAATGCCTTCCCATATCATTACTGACCCACTGCCAAACCGGTCATGCTGGAGGATGTTGCAGGCAGCAGAACTTTCTCCACGGTGTCTCCAGACTCTCACGTCTGTAACATGCTCAATGTGAACCTGCTCTCATTCATGAAGAGCACAAGGCACCAATGTTGAATCTGCCATTCTTGGTGTTCTCTGGCAAATGCCAATCACCGTGCACAGTGTTGGGCTGTAAGCACAACACCCACTTGTGGATCCTTATGGAGTCTGTTTCTGACAGTCTGAGCTAATTATGCAAATTGTCTCATCAGAGAGGAAGAGGACTAGAACTCTAGTGCCACCTATTGGAAGTAGCAATCCTAAAAGTCAATGTCGACCCTTTAACGAGCCTTGTTACATGACTTAGGATAAAAGCCAAGCCAGACAGTCTGAGCAGTCACATGGATGTTAGTGGACTGCTGGAGGTCATTTTGCAGGTCTCTGGCAGTGCTCCTCATATTCCTCCTTGCACAAAGGAGGAGGTAGCAGTCCTGCTGCTGGATTGTGGCCCTCCTACGGCCCCTCCACGTCTCCTAGTGTACTGGCCTGCTTCCTGGTATCTGCTCCATGCTCTGGACACTGCTGACAAACACAACTACTTTTCTCGCCACAGCTCGCACTGATGTGCCATCCTGGAAGAGCTGCACTACCTGAGCAACTTCTGTGGGTTGTAGACACTGCCTCATGCTACTGTACACGCTCTAGAGATGACAGCAATGACAAAACGCAAAAGTGACCAAAAAAACAGCCAAGAAGGATGAGATCAGAGAAATGGTGTGTTGTCACCCCCTACAGAATCCTCCTTTATAGGGTTGTCATGCTAATTGCCGATCATTTCTACCTGTTGTCTGTTCCATTTGCACAACAGCAGGAGGAACTGATTCACAATCAGTGTTGTATCATAACGGGACAGGTTATCTTACAGAAGTGATTGACTTTGAGCTACATCGTGTTGTTTAAGTGTTCCCTTTATTTTTTTTGCGCAATATATTATAATATCTACTTAATAAACAGTGCCCTCATAGATATCCTATATCATAAGGTATCCTTCCAATATCACATTCATTTGTTTGTCATAAATTACATTTATGTATATTCTGATTAGTGATGAGCGAATGTGCTTGCTACTACTCGTTACTCGCCCGAGTATCACTGTACGCGGCGAGCACAGTGCATTTCCGGGATTACTCGGCGGGAAATGCTCCACCCAGCATCACCATGCAGCGATTTTCTGCCAGGCACTGTAACGCCGCAGCCATCTTTGTTGTGGTCGTGCAGTTATTGGCTGGCCGCACAGCATCATCAAGGGTATAAGAGACTGGAAGCCGCCCTGATCGGTGCATTCAACTCTGGATTGAGATAGTGTAGCTCTGCTGCAGAGATAGGGTCAGATTTGGGGAATTATTAGTCAGTGTGGGGTCTACCATCCTAAATACTCACATCCAGCTAGACCAACAGTCCTTCTAAGGACTAATTCCGGAGTATACAGGTTGCAGTGTTAGGTAGGCAGGGGAGCGTACGTCGCTCTATACATATCAGTGCAAGGCCGGCAAGCACTCTATGTGTGTATATACATATCATTTGCATACAAATTCAGGCCTTCATTCCACTGTATTTGCTGCCAGTTACTCTAGTTCTCTACACTATTTTGGGGTAAAAAAAAATACAGGCCACATTGAATAATCTGGTATCGCTGGCAGACGTCTGATGTATTTGTGGCCTACAAATTGTGGCAATTCAGGCCTATATTCCACTGTATTTTCTGTCAGATACCCTAGTTCTCTACACTATTTTGGGGTAAAAATACAGGCCACATATTGAACAGTGTGATATCTCGGTAAAAATACTTCTCTTTCAAGTTATTATGGCTGCTTCATGACTGTCTTAAATGCTCCAACTACTACACCATCATCTTTTGCCTAGAGGCATTCACTGCGCAGATAGAAAGTCTGAGGAGCAGAGGGTTAACGCTTGGATGGTATTGTACTCTGTCTCTGGATTACGAAGGCAAAATCTTCTAGATTAAATCATGACTGAAAGAGCCAGAGCAAGATCACATGGAAGAGCAGGACTCGCAACTACTGAAGTGTGCTGTTCCTGGGCCGCATTCTGAAAATCCATCACCTACTAATACTGAACTGGTTGGACGATGATGTAAAAAAGGAGCCCCTGTACTTTCTATAACAGAGATTTTGACATTTCGGCTGCATTTCAAGAGGTGTCAATTGGAGAGCGTGGTGGTCATAGATGTGACTTCTATACCACCACCTGAGCTGCCGCCTCTCCACCACCTGAGGCGCCGCACCCTCGACCTTCTGTCTCTTCCCTATTATCCCGTAGAATGTTAGTCCACAAGGACAAGGTCCTCTATCCTCTGTACCAGTCTGTCATTGTAAATTTGTTTACTGTAAACGATATCTATTACTTTGTATGTAACCCCTTCTCATGTACAGAAACATGGAATTAATGGCGCTATATAAATAAATAATTATAATAATACTATATGGGTGTTTCCACTAGACAAACCATCCAACATGTTATTGAATAAAAATCGTTTTTCTGACAACTGTTCAGCTGTGCACAAACTGTCAAATTGGTAGCTAGATCCCAGTGGGTCTTGGCACAGTGTCATGTTGACTACAGTCCACAGATGTTATCTAGATCACTAATCTCACCTCTACTTTACCAGCATGATGAATTAATAGGAAAAGCACGTGGTATTGATGGTGCTGTTGTTTTCTTGCCAAAGAAACTCAATAAGATCAATGAGGTGGTTAGCCGCACACGGAATGGAGAAATAGTAAAGATGACAATTCGTTTCACATTTGAGTTAAAACACACCACCAACTTGCCTTCACTTTTACATTATATTCTGAAGCCTTTAAGAAAAAGATGAATATATTGTGAAGCAGTGAAGCAAATAGGTATGAATAATTATTATCACCCAAATGATGTTACATATGTCAGAACATACCCAACCTATCAATGGGGAAATGATTTACCACCGAAATTTTGAAGCATGAGACTAGTGTCATCTTGTGTATTGATATGAGCCACAAAGTCCCTCAAAGTGAAAGTGTTCTGGATGTAATGTACAATTTTCTCTTTAAAATTGGAAGAACATGCCTTCTCTGAGTTTTGCATTAAAGAACTGATTGGCCAGATATGTACGCAGTCAGGATGAAGTAATAGGGGAATGGACAGGCTCCATTACCCAGGAAGAGGGGGCATGTATAGACAGGGAACCTGGTCGGAAGCTGAGGGAAAAAAAATGCAAAGCAGAAGTAAGTCCCCAGCTGTGAGCATGTTAGCAGCAAAGGGGGTAGTGCACAACGCACTCGAAGTGCCGACGCTGCAGCAAACTGCAGCAGACAGACCCTGTGACCTAGAGGCAGGGGGCCAGCTTAAAAGAAAGTGGGCACGACAGCAGAGATTTTTGGCGTGGACAAGCAGCGCAGAGGAGGCTGAGTGTCGTGCTCTGTCCTTAGAGCACAGGCACTGCAAAGGACTGTTCCCATCAGCTCCTGCCAATAAAAGTGGTACTGCCAGTTAGCGAGGTGCCGTGTGCCCAGTGACCGCCAGAGAGCGAGTCGCCGTGCACTCCTTGACCATGAGTACAGCACACATGTGCAGTAGAGAGAGTCAGTTCATGCCACATGTTCAGTGTGGATAACCAATAATTATAAGGCACAGAGGAATTACAGAGGGTGTTAGTACGGTCAGCAAGGTACTCCCTCAGCATTTTCCCAAACTTAGCACTCCTTGTGAGAGTCCCCTGCGCCTCAGGGCCAGGGCGATGGGAGGGTCTGAGAAAACTCTCCTCGAACTTTGCCAGTGTTCCAATGCCTCTGCTGGATTGGAGTTGTGTCTCTCTCACCTATACTCCTTGCTTGGCCAATGAACTGTGTCCTCTGCTGCCAGCGGTTTCATATAGGAATATTTTTAATAATTCCGCAACAAGGGCCCTCTGGTCCTCCAACATTTTAGTACATCTGTCTGCCTCTGGAATAAGAGATATAAAGTTCTCCTTGTAGCATTGGTCTAGAAATGTCCCCAATCAGGATTGCCCGTCACCCAAAATTTTGATAATGTGAGGGTGACAGGAAAGTCAGCGTAACAAACTCAGCCATGCGTGCAAGACTACTAACAGTCAATGATTCCATGTCCTCACCAAGAGGATGACTGACCATGCTCTCCTCCTCCTTGTCCTCAGGCGGATGAAGCTATAGCTGACTTTCTAAAATGGCTATGCAGAGCGTAGTACTTTTCCTACCAGATCTGGCAGCTCCATGTCACTTTTCAGAAAACGTTGACCAACGAGGGCCAGCGCATGAGCCAGGCATGGCATGTGTGTGAGCTCGCCTTCGCCACAGAGCAGCCACCAGGTTCCAGCAATTGTCACACACAACCATGCCTGGATGTGGGTTCAGCAGTGTCAGCCACAAATCTGCCTGCTATTTCAGAGCTGTCCACAACTCTTCATCATTGTGCGGTTTGTCACCTAAACATATTAGCTTCAGCAAAGCCTGTTGCTGCTTTGATGAGGCAGTGCTTCTAGCTTGTGACTGATGTGCTACTTTTGGAGATGGAGGCTGAAGAGGAGGAGGTGCAGGAGCTGTAGACTGTGGGGGCAAACCAGTTTGACGTAGGGCCCGCAATACTCGGGGTTGGGAGGACGTGCACTATACCAAGGTCGGAGTGGGTCCTGGCTTCCACTATGTTAACCCAGTGTGCGCTCAGTGAGATATACTTTCCCTGACCACAATCACTTGTCCACGTGTTTGTGGTTAGGTGGACTTTCCAAATAACAGCATTGTGGAGGGCACGGGTAATGTTGTGGGACACGTGCCTGTGTAATGCTGGGACTGCACACCGGGACAAATAGTCCCGCATGTTCGTGGCCTCGGGGTGATCCTCGACTCTGCCCTCTCTTTCAAGCTACATATCCAAGCCCTTGCCTTCTCCTGCCCACGACAACTCAAAAATATTTCCTGGATCTGTAAATTCCAAGAAACTTCAAAAATGTTTGTGCACGCCCTCATTATCTTCCGCCTCGTCTATTGCAACCTTCTACTCTCTGGCCTCCCCTCTAGCACTCTTGCACCACTCAAATCTATCCTAAACTCTGCTGCCAAAGTAATCCAACTGTCCCTCCGTTATTCCTCAGTCTCTCCTCTCTGCTATGCCCTTCACTGCCTTCCTATTGCCCATAGGCTACAGTTCAAAACCCTAACTATGACATACAAAGCCTTCTACAACCTGTCTCCTCCATTCATCTGTGACATGGTCTCCCAATGTCCGACTGGGTCTTGATTCTATGCTAACCCAGTGTGCCGTCAGTGAAATGTGCTGTCCCTGACTAGTGTTGAGCGATACCACCCGATACTTAAAAATATCGGGTCGGAATGGATCGGCCGATCTAAAAAAAGTATCGGGTATCGCCGATTCTGATACCGGAAGTCCCATTCAAGTCTATGGGACTTCCGGTATCGGAATAAGAAAAACCCTTTTCTGACCTTGTACAGCCTTTCGGGGGTCTGTACGGGCCTTCCGGGGGTCTGCCGGCCTGCCGGGGGTCTGTGCCGGCCTGCCGGGGGTCTCTGCGGACTGCCCGGGGTCTGTACCGGCCTGCTGGGGGGCTGTGCCGGCCTGCCGGTGGTCTGTGCCGACTGTCCGGGGGTCTGTGCAGGCTGCGGGGGTCTGTACCGGCCTGCCCGGGGGTCTGTACCGGCCTGCCGGGGGGCTGTGCCGGCCTGCCGGTGGTCTGTGCCGACTGTCCGGGGGTCTGTGCAGCCTGCGGGGGTCTGTGCAGGCATCGTCCGATGGGACTACAAGTCCCATCGGGCGATGCCTGCTACCATGATGGTGATTGACACATTAGCCAATGATGGGACAGTAGTAGTCCCATCATCCGGCTAATGTGTTGAATGTAAAAAAAAAAAAAAAATTACATACTACATACATGCTACATACATGCAACATACATGCAACATACATACTACATGAATGCAACATACATACTACATACATACTACATGCTACATACATACTACATACATGCTACATACATACTACATACATGCTACATACATAATACATATATACTACATGCTACATATATACTACATACATGCTACATACATACTACATGCTACATACATACTACATACATGCTACATACATACTACATACATGCTACATACATACTACATATTTACTACATGCATGCAACATACATACTACATATATACTACATGCATGCAACATACATACTACATACATACTACATGCTACATACATACTACATACATGCTACATACATACTACATACATGCTACATACATACTACATATATACTACATGCATGCAACATACATACTACATATATACTACATGCATGCAACATACATAGTACATACATGCTACATACATGCTACATGCTACATTCATACTACATACATGCTACATACATACTACATATATACTACATATATACTACATGAATGCAACATGCATACTACATATATACTACATGCATGCAACATACATACTACATACATACTACACGCATGCAACATGCATACTACATATACTACATGCATGCAACATACATACTACATATATACTAAAATGCATGCAACATGCATACTACATATATACTACATGCATGAAACATACATACTACATATATACTACATGCATGCAACATACATACTACATATATACCACATATATACTACATGCATGCAACATACATATATACTACATGTATACTACATGCAACATACATACTACATATATACTACATATATACTACATGCATGCAACATGCATACTACATATATACTACATGCATGCAACATACATGCTACATACATACCACATGCTACATACATACTACATACATGCTACATACTACATACATGCTACATACATACTACATATATACTACATGCATGCAACATACATACTACATACATGCTACATACATACTACATACATGCTACATACATAGTACATATATACTACATGCATGCAACATGCATACTACATATACTACATGCATGCAACATGCATACTACATATATACTACATGCATGCAACATACATACTACATATATACTACATACATGCTACATACATACTACATGCTACATACATACTACATACATGCTACATATATAGTACATGCATGCAACATGCATACTACATATATACTACATGCATGCAACATACATACTACATATATACCACATATATACTACATACATGCAACATACATATATACTACATGTATACTACATGCAACATACATACTACATATATACTACATGTATACTACATGCAACATACATACTACATATATACTACATACATGCAACATGCATACTACATATATACTACATGCATGCAACATACATACTACATATATACTACATGCAACATGCATACTACATATATACCACATGCATGCAACATGCATACTACATATATACTACATGCATGCAACATACATATATACTACATGCAACATGCATACTACATATATACCACATACATGCAACATGCATACTACATATATACTACATGCATGCAACATACATACATACTACATATATACTACATGCAACATGAATACTACATATATACTACATGCATGCAACATACATACTACATATATACTACATGCAACATGCATGCTACATATATACTACATATATACTACATGCATGCAACATACATATATACTACATACAATACATTCATACAATACATACATATAGACATACAGTACATATAACATAGAGTACATACTCACCATCACTTGTCACCTTGATCCCAGAAGCCATTGTCATCTGAGGAATAAATATTAAAATAACAAACCACCAATATACTTACCCCTGATCCGCAGAAGTCCATGAGTGTCCCACAACGATCTTGCGTGGAGAACAGCAGCATCAGCTGATGCTACCATTCTCTACGGGCTCCAGGAATCAAATGACGGGAGGTAGGTATCCTTCCGCACTGTATTCCCATGCAGCTTTTACCATAAAGTGAGACTAGGGAGACTAGGGACTTTTTTTTTAAAGTGTTGGAGGAATACAGTGCGGAAGGATACCTACCTCCCGTCATTGGATTCCTGGAGCCCGTAGAGAACGGTAGCATCAGCTGATGCTGCTGTTCTCCACGCAAGATCGTCATGGGACACTCGTGGACTTTGCGGATCAGGGGTAAGTATATTGGTGGTTTGCTATTTTAATATTTATTCCTCAGATGACAATGGCTTCGGGGAACAATGTGACAAGTAATGGTGAGTATGTACTCTATGTTATATGTACTGTATGTCTATATGTATGTATTGTATGTATGTATTGTATGTAGTATATATGTATGTTGCATGCATGTAGCATATATGTAGTATATATGTAGTATGCATGTTGCATGTAGTATATATGTAGCATGTATGTATGTTGCATGCATGTAGTATATATGTAGTATATATGTAGTATGCATGTTGCATGTAGTATATACACTCACTGGCCACTTTATTAGGTACACCTGTCCAACTGTGTGTTAAGACTTAATTTCTAATCTGCCAATCACATGGCGGCAACTCAGTGCATTTAGGCATGTAGACATGGTCAAGACAATCTCCTGCAGTTCAAACCGAGCATCAGTATGGGGAAGAAAGGTGATTTGAGTGCCTTTGAACGTGGCATGATTGTTGGTGCCAGAAGGGCTGGTCTGAGTATTTCAGAAACTGCTGATCTACTGGGATTTTCACGCACAACCATCTCTAGGGTTTACAGAGAATGGTCCGAAAAAGAAAAAAAATCCAGTGAGCGGCAGTTCTGTGGCCGGAAATGCCTTGTTGATGCCAGAGGTCAGAGGAGAATGGGCAGACTGGTTCGAGCTGATAGAAAGGCAACCGTGACTCAAATTGCCACCCGTTACAACCAAGGTAGGCAGAAGAGCATCTCTGAACGCACAGTGCGTCGAACTTTGAGGCAGATGGGCTACAGCAGCAGAAGACCACACCGGGTACCACTCCTCTCAGCTAAGAACAGGAAACTGAGGCTACAATTTGCACAAGCTCATCGAAATTGGACAGTAGAAGATTGGAAAAACGTTGCCTGGTCTGATGAGTCTCGATTTCTGCTGCGACATTCGGATGGTAGGGTCAGAATTTGGCGTAAACAACATGAAAGCATGGATCCATCCTGCCTTGTATCAACGGTTCAGGCTGGTGGTGGTGGTGTCATGGTGTGGGGAATTTTTTCTTGGCACTCTTTGGGCCCCTTGGTACCAATTGAGCATCGTTGCAACGCCACAGCCTACCTGAGTATTGTTGCTGACCATGTCCATCCCTTTATGACCACAATGTACCCAACATCTGATGGCTACTTTCAGCAGGATAATGCGCCATGTCATAAAGCTCGAATCATCTCAGATTGGTTTCTTGAACATGACAATGAGTTCACTGTACTCAAATGGCCTCCTGTCACCAGATCTCAATCCAATAGAGCATCTTTGGGATGTGGTGGAACGGGAGATTCGCATCAGGGATGTGCAGCCGACAAATCTGCGCCAACTGTGTGATGCCATCATGTCAATATGGTCCAAAATCTCTGAGGAATGCTTCCAGCACCTTGTTGAATCTCTGCCATGAAGAATTGAGGCAGTTCTGAAGGCAAAAGGGGGTCCAACCCCTTACTAGCATGGTGTACCTAATAAAGTGGCCAGTGAGTGTATGTAGCATGTATGTATGTTGCAAGCATGTAGTATATGTGTGGTATATATGTAGTATGTATGTATGTTGCATGCATGTAGTATATATGTAGTATGCATGTTGCATGCATGTAGTATATATGTGGTATGCATGTTGCATGCATGTAGTATATATGTAGTATGTATGTTGCATGTAGTATATATGTATGTTGCATGCATGTGGTATATATGTGGTATATATGTAGTATGTATGTATGTTGCATGCATGTAGCATATATGTAGTATATATGTAGTATGTAAGTTGCATGTAGTATACATGTAGTATATATGTATGTTGCTTGCAAGTAGTATATATGTGGTATATATGTAGTATGTATGTATGTTGCATGCATGTATTATATACGTAGTATGTATGTTGCATGCATGTAGTATATATGTAGTATGCATGTTGCATGCATGTAGTATATATGTAGTATGTATGTTGCATGCATGTAGTATATATGTAGTATGCATGTTGCATGCATGTAGTATATATGTAGTATGTATGTAGCATGTATGTAGTATGTATGTAGCATGTATGTAGTATGTATGTAGCATGTATGTAGTATGTATGTTGCATGCATGTAGTATATATGTAGTATGTATGTTGCATGCATGTAGTATATATGTAGTATGCATGTTGCATGCATGTAGTATATATGTAGTATATATGTAGCATGTATGTAGTATGTATGTAGCATGTATGTAGTATGTATGTAGCATGTAGTATGTATGTTGTATGCATGTAGTATATATGTAGTATGCATGTTGCATGCATGTAGTATATATGTAGTATGTATGTAGCATGTATGTAGCATGTGGTATGTATGTAGCATGTATGTAGTATGTATGTTGCATGCATGTAGTATATATGTAGTAGGTATGTTGCATGCATGCAGTATATATGTAGTATGCATGTTGCATGCATGTAGTATATATGTAGTATATATGTAGCATGTATGTAGCATGTACGTAGCATGTATGTAGTATGTATGTAGCATGTAGTATGTATGTAGCATGTATGTAGTATGCATGTTGCATGCATGTAGTATATATATATATATAGTATGCATGTTGCATGCATGTAGTATATATGTAGTATGTATGTAGTATGTATGTAGTATGTATGTAGTATGTATGTAGCATGTATGTAGCATGTATGTAGTATGTATGTTGCATGCATGTAGTATATATGTAGTATATATGTAGTATGCATGTTGCATGCATGTAGTATATATGTAGTATGTATGTTGAATGTAGTATATATGTAGTATATATGTATGTTGCATGCATGTGGTATATATGTAGTATGCATGTTGCATGTAGTATATATGTAGTATGTATGTATGTTGCATGAATGTAGTATATATGTAGTATGTATGTTGCATGCATGTAGTATATATGTAGTATGTATGTTGCATGCATGTAGTATATATAAAGTATATATGTAGTATGCATGTTGCATGCATGTGGTATATATGTAGTATGTATGTTGCATGTAGTATATATGTAGTATATATGTATGTTGCTTGCATGTAGTATATATGTGGTATATATGTAGTATGTATGTAGCATGTATGTAGTATATATGTAGTATGTATGTTGCATGCATGTAGTATATATGTAGTATGTATGTTGAATGCATGTAGTTTATATGTAGTATGCATGTTGCATGCATTTAGTATATATGTAGTATGCATGTAGTATATATGTAGTATGTATGTAGTATATATGTAGTATGCATGTAGTATATATGTAGTATGTATGTAGCATGTATGTAGTATATATGTAGTATATATGTATGTTGCATGAATGTAGTATATATGTAGTATGTATGTTGCATGCATGTAGTATATATGTAGTATGTATGTTGCATGCATGTAGTATATATGAAGTATATATGTAGTATGCATGTTGCATGCATGTGGTATATATGTAGTATGTATGTTGCATGTAGTATATATGTATGTTGCTTGCATGTAGTATATATGTAGTATATATGTAGTATGTATGTAGCATGTATGTAGTATATATGTAGTATGTATATATGTAGTATATAGGTAGTATGTATGTTGCATGCATGTAGTATATATGTAGTATGCATGTTGCATGCATGTAGTATATATGTAGTATGTATGTAGTATGTATGTAGCATGTATGTAGTATGTATGTAGCATGTAGTATGTATGTTGTATGTATGTAGCATGTATGTAGTATGTATGTTGCATGCATGTAGTATATATGTAGTATGCATGTTGCATGCATGTAGTATATATGTAGCATGTATGTAGTATGTATGTAGCATGTAGTATGTATGTAGCATGTATGTATGTTGCATGCATGTAGTATATATGTAGTATGCATGTTGCATGTATGTGGTATATATGTAGTATGCATGTTGCATGTAGTATATATGTATGTTGCATGCATGTAGTATATATGTAGTATATATGTAGTATGTATGTAGCATGTATGTAGTATATATGTAGTATGTATATATGTAGTATATAGGTAGTATGTATGTTGCATGCATGTAGTATATATGTAGTATGCATGTTGCATGCATGTAGTATATATGTAGTATGCATGTTGCATGTATGTGGTATATATGTAGTATGCATGTTGCATGTAGTATATATGTATGTTGCTTGCATGTAGTATATATGTAGTATATATGTAGTATGTATGTAGCATGTATGTAGTATATATGTAGTATGTATATATGTAGTATATAGGTAGTATGTATGTTGCATGCATGTAGTATATATGTAGTATGCATGTTGCATGCATGTAGTATATATGTAGTATGTATGTAGTATGTATGTAGCATGTAGTATGTATGTTGTATGTATGTAGCATGTATGTAGTATGTATGTTGCATGCATGTAGTATATATGTAGTATGCATGTTGCATGCATGTAGTATATATGTAGTATATATGTAGCATGTATGTAGTATGTATGTAGCATGTAGTATGTATGTAGCATGTATGTATGTTGCATGCATGTAGTATATATGTAGTATGCATGTTGCATGCATGTGGTATATATGTAGTATGCATGTTGCATGTAGTATATATGTAGTATGTATGTTGCATGCATGTGGTATATATGTAGTATGCATGTTGCATGTAGTATATATGTAGTATGTATGTTGCATGCATGTAGTATATATGTAGTATATATGTAGTATGTATGTAGTATGTATGTAGCATGTAGTATGTATGTAGCATGTATGTATGTTGCATGCATGTAGTATATATGTAGTATGCATGTTGCATGCATGTAGTATATATGTAGTATATATGTAGTATGTTGCATGTAGTATACATGTAGTGTATATGTATGTTGCATGCATGTAGTATATATGTAGTATATATGTAGTATGTTGCATGTAGTATACATGTAGTGTATATGTATGTTGCATGCATGTAGTATATATGTGGTATATATGTAGTATGTATGTAT
The DNA here is from genome assembly GCF_039654945.1 of Dendrobates tinctorius. NCBI lineage: Eukaryota > Metazoa > Chordata > Amphibia > Anura > Dendrobatidae > Dendrobates > Dendrobates tinctorius. Next base: position 999,687 of record NW_027362163.1, on the reverse strand, counting down.
GTTGCATGCATGTAGTATATATGTAGTATGTATGTTGCATGCATGTAGTTTATATGTAGTATGCATGTTGCATGCATGTAGTATATATGTAGTATGTATGTAGTATATATGTAGTATGTATGTAGCATGTATGTAGTATATATGTAGTATGTATGTAGCATGTATGTAGTATGTTTGTAGCATATAGTATGTATGTTGTATGTATCTAGCATGTATGTAGTATGTATGCTGCATGCATGCAGTATATATGTAGTATGCATGTTGCATGCATGTAGTATATATGTAGTATATATGTAGCATGTATGTAGTATGTTTGTAGCATGTATGTAGTATGTAGTATGCATGTTGCATTCATCTAGTATATATGTAATATATATGTAGCATGTTGCATGTAGTATACATGTAGTGTATATGTATGTTGAATGCATGTAGTATATATGTAGTATGTATGTTGCAATCATGTAGTACATATGTAGTATGCATGTTGCATGCATGTAGTATATATGTAGTAGGTATGTAGCATGTATGTAGTATATATGTAGTATGCATATAGTATATCTGTAGTATGTATGTAGCATTTATGTAGTATATATGTAGTATGTATGTATGTAACATATATGTAGTATGTATGTAGTATGTGGTGTATATGTATGTTGCATGCATGTAGTATATATGTAGTATGCATGTTGCATGCATGTAGTATATATGTAGTATGTATGTAGCATGTATGTAGTATGTATGTAGTGTGTATGTATTATGTATGTAGCATGAAGTATGTATGTAGCATGTATGTAGCATGTATGTTGCATGCATGTATTATATATGTAGTATGCATGTTGTATGGATGTAGTATATATGTAGCATGTATGTAGTATGTATGTAGCATGTATGTAGTATATATGTAGCATGCATGTAGCATGTGTGTAGTACCACGCCCCTATCAAAGTGTGTCAAACACGCCCCTTTTATACAATTTCGTGTTTGATACGCTTTTATATCAATCGCTATTGTTTGATATAAAAGGATGTGTTTGATACGCTTTTATATGACCAATAAAGGGGCACTTTTATAGCCATTGGGTATTTTATTTATTTGACCATTATTTTAATAAAGGAAACATTTTATTCAAATTGTAAATAAAAATGAGAGATGCTATTTTTATAAAAAAAGATAATAGTGTTTATTGAACAACAATCAAATACATTTTATAAAGCATTACATTTGGCATTTACACTGTCATTTTAGAAGTACATTCAATTATATTTTATTTATCACACTGCTCTGCACTTAATCAAATCAATATATACATATATATATATAAATATATAATACAGGGCAATATAAACTCTGTGTGTATTTTCTGTGCTGCTTGCACTTCAGTGATGCAGAAGGGGGGCTAGGGCAGATGTTACTGCATCCTGGGAGCTTTCCCGTAGGGTTTCAAAAATGCACAAAATCGAATACAGAGGATAGAATATATCATTACAATATAATAGGCTCTAGGAAATAGGAAATAGTAGAAAGGAAAAAGATGTCAGAGTATATCATTACAATACAATAGATTCTAGGAAATAGCAGAGAGGAAAAAGATGTCAGAGTATAACATTACAATACAATAGATTCTAGGAAATAGCAGATAGGAAAAAGATGTCAGAGTATATCATTACAATACAATAGATTCTAGGAAATAGCAGAGAGGAAAAAGATGTCAGAGTATATCATTACAATACAATAGATACTATCATTTCACTTGAGCAAAACAGAGGTCACTATTTACACCTAACTCAGCAAAAACCACTGATAAGCAGATGTCGCTGCATCCTAGACACTTTCCCGTGGTAACTTCAATTAGTATTGATTCTTTGGCTTTTATAATAATAAAGGAATCATACACTCATTGTAATATGTGTAATATCCTACATATTACACAGTGATAAGCAACGCTGCTTAAATATAAAAGAATGTTTGCAGGGGGAATAGTTTGATTCAAGTAAATCTTTCTTTACAGATTTATAAACTAAATTATCTTTATGATTTAAGTCATCAGTAAAATGTTGTAAAATCTCATGGAATGAAAGGCCCCTTGCAAGTTCCTTTAGGATATACACGCAATAATGGCCGCACACCGTGCTATAATTATTTTGAATTTGCCTGTCTTGATAGCAGAATAATTCGCTATTTCTCTTTAGGAAGATTATAAATTCATCCGGAGAAAGTTCGCTGTCTGGAGAGAGTCCATAACTGTCAAAGAATATCGCATTCTTTTCATTGCAAAGTAAAGTTAATATCCAATGTTTGCCGCTCTGATTGGAGCGATCTGTATTTACGATGTACGCCGCTGGCCTCTGAGTTACTCTATGTGACGGTAGCAAGTCACACGGATACACCCCATAAAATATGGCCTCTGTATAGTGATCGGCTTTCAATAACGTAGTGAGCTGCAGGGAATCCATCATCAGTAGAAATCATACAATACTTCACGGCGGTCATTAATTTCTAGAATAGATGAATTCACGCCGTATACCACCATATTTATCGTATGGGGGTGGCTAGCGCAAATCGGACTTCAGAACGCAGGTTCCCAGTTTTTATGAGAGAGAAGTGACCTCCAGGTTCTTGGTCGGCTGATAAATCAAATGCAAAAAATGTATAGCCGTCCATAAATTCTTCTCGGCCAATTGCCAGTGCACAATCGGCCTTCTGCTTTCCAGAAATATGGGCAAGAGCCATATCCTCTCTTACAGCTAATTCAATATTGAAATTAGGTTGGAATGGCTGGGAGGGGATCTGCTGACCATCCAAATATAAAGCCGCATGGTTTACATTAGAATGATGAAAGTACAGTGGGTTTTTATTATACGTACCGCTAAAGGCCTCATTATCTACAAAGCCCAATATAATTACTCGTGGAATGGCCCCTAAAAATAGATTTTCTATATTAGAAATTCGGGTGCCCCCAGGGATGCTGTCCACTTTCATACAGGCCCTATCAATAGCATATTTTGCTGTAGCAGATAGTAAGGCCTGAGAGTGACCAATCCTCACAGCGGGAGCCACCTGGACTCTCTTTACATAGAGACACGCGTTCAGAATCTGTACTTTGAGCGGATCCGGGTCAGCAGAAACTAAACAGAACGCATCTTTATTTCGCGTCAGCTTGATTTTAAGGTCAAGTCCATTCAATATAAGCTTCGGCTGATTAAAAATGTCGCTAAAAATTGGACCGAGCAAATCGACGGGCTTGGAGTGAGCTACTGCATGAGCCCGCTTGTTGAAGCCCACATTGGCGCCATCCAGGATTCGTACATCATGATGTCCGGCGGTATCATTATAGAATAATCCTGATGTGAATTGGGAGGCTAAAGTCTGTGCGCTGTAATTTAGCAGAGCTTCAATGCAGGCCCTATAGCTGTATAGATTGTCTGATTGTGAGATGAGGCGATCACCCAGGGTGACATCAACTTGATTAAAAAGAGTCGCTAATGGATAGTTAATGAGAGCTACACGGGCTCCATCCGCGATGGCAGAATTATCTTGTTTTACGACCCGGCAACTTATGTAAAGTAGGGTATTATTTAAATCATAATAATATTCACCACTTCCCGATATGAAAAATTCAAGTGGTGCATTGTCCGCCAGAGCCGCAATAGGCTGAACGTCTATGAATATTGATTTCTCGACAGAAACCTGCATAGGAGGTATTTGAAAAATATCCAGTTCTGATTTCATGCACTCCACCGAAGCATCATGTATGAAGGCCATTTTATATATAATATATTCGTTTTATATATTTTCCTAAAAGATGTCTTCAACACTGCGTCTTACTCTTTTCTGGCGTTTGCGTCTTGCGGGTGTGATTTTATTCATGAGCATTGGTGAGGGTGAATAGCGAACACGCCTTTTTCTTTTTTTCTGTTTTTTAGCAACATAAACAATACCGGAGCCTTCCTGAGGAGGTGTGTTTAGCCTATTCATAGCGGCTGCTGAGAAAGAGGCAATGGCGTCCTTAGCAATATTTGAAACAGCTGTCATTACATGGGGCTTTACTAATTCAAGTCCTTTTCTCAATAGAGGAACCGCTTTTCTAAATAAGCCTCTAAATATTCCTGCAAGCCCAGCCCCATACATGTACTCATCACTGCGAAATCCCTCTAAACCGTGGCCCGTCTGAGCAATATAGTAGCGGGCATAAATGGTCGGATCTCTGTAAACACGTTGCGACACCATTTTGACGTGTCAATCACGACGCGGTCTGAAATGTAATCGCAAAATAGTTTTTCCGTACTTGAATTTAACAGGTGTACCCTGATCAGTCAAGATAGAGATGCTTACAGAACCAAAGTGCTGTTTGCATAGAGGCACATAATCAGGTCTTGTGTATTGAAGTGTGATGATCTCCCCACTTTTACCAGTCACCAGCGCAGTTCTCAGAAGCTGGACGTAAGAATCTCCGACTAGCTGATGGTTAATAATGTCTGAGTAAACAAATAAGGTATAAAATCCATTCATGATATCTGCGTAGTTCTTCTCCTTGGGTCTAATCACACTATTATCATAGGCCTCAATATAAGGCGGTAGCCCTAAAATATGCGTCAATTTTGGACCTGGAGCAAAATGTATCGTGGGTGAATCCGATAGAGTAACACTTCTCTTCACTTCATCATAACGAAGTTTAAACCCAACGGAGGCGATCTTTATGCTGTCGATACACTCATTAATGGCCCTTATAAGATCCGAAATATTTAAATAATAGCCTGCTTTTACGAAATATTCTCTTAGAACATCCCCTCGTTTTCCAAGAAAAAATGTGCCTTCGCTATTTTCGAAAGTAAACCAGGTGTGGGGATACTGAAATTCTGTGAGGGCAACTTCATATGGGCCTACAAGATGTACAGGCTTTGCCAGTTTAGTGGTAAAATTCGAAATCGTGTTGTCTGGGAATAGCTTACTTGACGCATTACATGCTAGGGTAATATAAAATGATCCAGAATCCATGATTAGAGGTCCGTCAGCTGGTTTTCTTTAATCCAAGTATTAAATTTTTCCGGATATCCCTTCCATTTAACGAGATACAGGGTGGACCCTCTGACGCGCTTTTTTCTTAACACTTTTTCTATTTTGTAGATGCGATTCTCATCCGATGTGACTTTTTGTAGTTCCTCCTTATAAAATGACCCAATCACAGGTTCTCCGTACAAATCCATGATTTTGTAGAGGGGGAATTGGAATTTTGTGTTAATTTCGGATATGATAAATATTTCATCGGTATATGATTGTTCATATGCTTTCATAAATGTACGTTTATATTGGACCAAACGTACATTGTCGCCAATTTTAAAAGAAGGATTAATACGTTTATTTTTCATGCTCGAGCCATAAATATTTTTCCATATTTGTAGTGAATTTTTGCTTGTAACATCAATCGGTCTACATCGAATGGTAGAATGATAGGTTCGATTGTAGCTATCAACCAAATCTGGTAAAATATCAATATACCTATTAGTGTTATTTTTTGTAAAATACCGCCACATTCGAGTTTTTAATGTACGATTAAACCGCTCCACAATAGAGGCCTTAACTGCATTATTCGTAAGATAATGTAGAATATCATACGTTTTACAAAGGCGCTTCATCGACGAATTAATAAATTCTTTGCCCCGATCCGTCTGTAATTTCTTCGGTATGCGCTTATCATTTTGAAATATCAACTCGAATGAACAGGCTACAGCGGCCCCAGTCTTGTTTGATAAGGCTACGCACCACGCAAATTTTGATAGGCAATCAATCACAGTAAGGATATATTTAACATTATCATTTTCCTTCGAATAGTCAATTAAACTCACTAAATCTCCTTGCCACAATGCTTCCATGTTTGAGACCATGATCTTATTTGTCAGAAATCTTTCTCACGGGTTTGTGCAACAAATAGCTATCCTGGTTAATTAACCAATCACGCACAATTGTAATCTCTAGTTTCTCTATATAATTTATCAATGCCGCCGTATGATCCTGATGCTTTAGGCGTAAAATACTGGTTCTCTAATATTTTTTCATCGTGTCTAGAAGACATGTTCTCATGAACCAATGCCGTCTTCATCAGAAAATCAAAATGTATAAAATGAAATTAAATGTGGAATGTAATACAAATATATAATGCTTGATATCAGTATAATATGAGTATACCATGATTGTTTGGGTCAGCATGATGGGCTGTAACTGGGAGGCTCTTGTGGGTGTTAACTGGAGGTGTGGACTTTCTGCCGATTGCTTGAGACCTTTTGGTGAGGCGGAACTGGGATGTGAATGTAGGTGGAGCGATCCTGCTGTCTGACTTTAAAACAGGCCTTTAGGTGATGTCCTTACACACATTCAGCGGCTGAGACACCATTCCTTTTATACTGGGCAGCTACTTCTACTCTTTAAAATAGTAAGTATTAACACATTATTTAATTAATATTATTGTCAATTGTTGTATAGTAACATTTATTATATAGGATATAATTGTATTTTCCTTAGAATAGATTTACTCATTTAGAAGAAATTTAGATATTTAATACAATATTTATTTGATGTATAATTATTTAATTGATGTTCGCCTATAATTTTATTTGCCTTTTATCAAATAGTATATAAAATGTATTTCTTCGGCATAGACTTAGATTATACATTTATATTATACTACTTTCCACTGCATAGTTATAGTTAATAATTTTAAAAGTATAATAGTATTCACACTTTTAATCATTTTAGTTAAGATGGAAGCCGACGATTTTGAACATCCCGGGCTCTTCTTACGAGCACACAATGCCAACAACTAGGTAGGTCTTATATTGAATATAGTGAACGGAGTGTTAGACATTCTGATTAAAGATTTTGTTTTTCATATTAATTATATAATATTTCATTCTTTTTAAGAAGAGTCTATAGGGACCGACTTTCCTGAGGTGTATCAGACTTTGGATTTGGATTCCATAAATGCAGGAGCGCCTTTTAACGCTGGCGGAGAAACAAGCTCTGCAATTTCACATTATCCTCTCACTGGTGAGCTGTATATTTGTATAATAACTGCTTTAATCATATGTAGACGTGAAACTAAATACAATTTCTCATACAGATGCTGAGATGCTGCAAGCGGACGATAAGCAAGAAAACGTCCATGTTACTGAACCTGTAAATCTGGTGAATCCGCTGCGGAGGCAACAAACATATCAAAAAGTTAAGAACATATGGAAAAAAGTAGCATCTCTTTGAAAAAAGAGTCCGTATGTATGCAGGGATGAAATTTCCTCTAATTTCTTATACAGGTAACCAACACATGAAAGAATTCTATAATGTTGATGGGCTCATGGTTTCTAACAATCCTAAAAAGCCGCGGAAACCACGAAACACATCGCTCAAGATTAGTGCTCCCAGGGTTTCTATCAGGCCTAGCGGGAAACCAAAAAATATGGCGCTGCTGATTCAAAAAGGTACTGTGAGCTTGAAAACAATAATCAGTATCGTGAAGAAAATCATTTCAGGACTGTGTAATAGTTTTATTTTATTTACAGCAGATAAACGAGCGGCCAGAAAAAAGCTATATTCAAATGAAAACGCCGCCATCCCACTGACGGTGAATAGTGAGACGACTATGAACCCAGAGCCTGCAGAAGACCAATACCCAGAACATTCTTGTAAGTATATATTTAGCTTTTCTGTAATAATGATAATAATCTTTATTTATATAGAGCTTACATATTCTGCAGAGATTTATAATTCAGATATTCATATACATCCAGTCATAAGTAACAGTTATCAAAACAATAATTAAAGCAAAATTAATGATGCCCCTGCTCATAACGGGTACAACCTAAAATACTATATACAAACACTTATATGTGTTTCTTCACTATCTGGTACATGTAACATTTCCATTGTTACTCAAGCTTCATGGACATCTGACACATGTAGCTTTTTTCTTTTAGATACAAAGAATATGCTAAAAAAAGATGCACAGCCATTGCTGCAGCCTCAAGTACTGCAGGAGCGTACTTACGGCCCAACGCAGATCCCCCCACAAAGAGTTAATCCGGCTGTGAGATCAACTCCGCTTTCACCAATCATTGTTCTGTCGGATGAAGAAAGTCCTGTGAAACCCAAGCAGCCTAGGAAGGCGGTACCGAAGTCTTCAGCCCGAAAATATAACGCCGACTCAGCTGCACCCAATATTACACATTCAATCATTTCTGTGGACGGTGTGCCACAAGCTGAACGTGAAGCCATCAACAGAGAAATTGATCAGCTTGCTGAGGGTAAGAAGAGATGAACAGTATCAACCCAGACCCAGGGGGCAAGTAAAAAACAAAAAGTACACAATACCCCAATTACCCCTGAGTGGCCTGAAGAACAGTATAAGGCGTTTCATGATATGGGAACTCAGTACCTAAATTACAAAAACGCTATTGTTCAACTTAAATATTTCTGTGACACTTACATGTATGAAAGGTTACAAACTGCGGCCCCAACACCTGACATTGTTGATGAGCTATATGCGTTCCATCAGTCTTTGTGAAATCAAATAAAAATAATTCAATGTGACTAGGCTTGGTTGGTTATGGTCTGCAGAAGTTGTCTAAAACATCTCCACAAAGGGGTTATAGATCGAGAACAATTAAACGAGCTCGAAGGCTGTTGGTTAGTGCAAGACGTTCACTAGCAGCTAGAAGCCTGCGAGAGTCAACTCACAGACCGATAACTACACAAAACCCTCAGCTGTTGATACATGCACAGAGTCCCTCGTTTCACAGCCATGATCCCCCTAGGGGTGTTAGCACCAATGTGTCTCCAATCGCTCAAAGCTTTGAGCCTCTTGAAATACAGGCTGAAAATGTACATGATGTTGCAGCTGATGGTCATGTTGATGAAAATGTATGGGACGTAGATGAAAATGGACATGATGTTGCATCTGATGGTCATGTTGATGAAAATGTACGGGACGTAGATGAAAATGGACATGATGTTGCAGCTGATGGTCATGTTGATGAAAATGTACGGGCTGTAGATGAAAATGGACATGATGTTGCAGCTGATGGTCATGTTGATGATAATGTACTGGCTGTAGATGAAAATGGACATGATGATGCATCTGATGGTTATGTTGATGAAAATGTATGGGACGTAGATGAAAATGTACATGATGTTGCATCTGATGGTCATGTTGATGAAAATGTACGGGATGTAGATGAAAATGGACATGATGTTGCATCTGATGGTCATGTTGATGAAAATGGACATGATGCATCTGATGGTCATGTTGATGATAATGTACGGGACGTAGATGAAAATGGACATGATGATGCATCTGATGGTCATGTTGATGAAAATGTACGGGATGTAGATGAAAATGTACATGATGTTGCATCTGATGGTCATGTTGATGAAAATGGACATGATGCATCTGATGGTCATGTTGATGATAATGTACGGGACGTAGATGAAAATGGACATGATGTTGCATCTGATGGTCATGTTGATGAAAATGTACGGGACGTAGATGAAAATGGACATGATGATGCATCTGATGGTCATGTTGATGAAAATGTACGGGACGTAGATGAAAATGTACATGATGTTGCATCTGATGGTCATGTTGATGAAAATGTACGGGATGTAGATGAAAATGGACATGATGTTGCATCTGATGGTCATGTTGATGAAAATGGACATGATGCATCTGATGGTCATGTTGATGATAATGTACGGGACGTAGATGAAAATGGACATGATGATGCATCTGATGGTCATGTTGATGAAAATGTATGGGACGTAGATGAAAATGGACATGATGTTGCAGCTGATGGTCATGTTGATGATAATGTACAGGACGTAGATGAAAATGGACATGATGATGCATCTGATGGTCATGTTGATGATAATGTACAGGACGTAGATGAAAATGGACATGATGATGCATCTGATGGTCATGTTGATGATAATGTACAGGATGTAGATGAAAATGGACATGATGTTGCATCTGATGGTCATGTTGATGATAATGTACGGGACGTAGATGAAAATGGACATGATGATGCATCTGATGGTCATGTTGATGAAAATGTACGGGACGTAGATGAAAATGTACATGATGTTGCATCTGATGGTCATGTTGATGAAAATGTACGGGATGTAGATGAAAATGGACATGATGTTGCATCTGATGGTCATGTTGATGAAAATGGACATGATGCATCTGATGGTCATGTTGATGATAATGTACGGGACGTAGATGAAAATGGACATGATGATGCATCTGATGGTCATGTTGATGAAAATGTATGGGACGTAGATGAAAATGGACATGATGTTGCAGCTGATGGTCATGTTGATGATAATGTACAGGACGTAGATGAAAATGGACATGATGATGCATCTGATGGTCATGTTGATGATAATGTACAGGACGTAGATGAAAATGGACATGATGATGCATCTGATGGTCATGTTGATGATAATGTACAGGATGTAGATGAAAATGGACATGATGTTGCATCTGATGGTCATGTTGATGATAATGTACGGGACGTAGATGAAAATGGACATGATGATGCATCTGATGGTCATGTTGATGAAAATGTACGGGACGTAGATGAAAATGGACATGATGTTGCAGCTGATGGTCATGTTGATGATAATGTACAGGACGTAGATGAAAATGGACATGATGATGCATCTGATGGTCATGTTGATGATAATGTACAGGACGTAGATGAAAATGGACATGATGATGCATCTGATGGTCATGTTGATGATAATGTACAGGACGTAGATGAAAATGGACATGATGTTGCATCTGATGGTCATGTTGATGATAATGTACGGGCCGTAGATCATTCAGTATTTTTACAACATTTTTATCACCATCAAAGAGATGTCCGCAATTTCAATGCTCGCATGTATATTGATCATTTCAGATTTGTAAATTTATACCGCATTCAATCATTTGTAGAGACCCTAAACATCGTGCATGGAGCCATTCAGTCTTTGCTGGACAGAGTCGTCAGAGACATTGATCCTGGAGACTTTGTTCAGTTAAGGCTTGAAGGCGGTGACACGTTAGATCCCATTTTCACTACAAAACAGACAAGGGAGGATTTTAGTTCTGAAGCATTCTTAAATGCCGTAGTTCACACATTGCAAAGCAATGCTGAATGCTTAGCAAACAGCTCCCTGAAATTAGTCGTAACAATTATTAAAAACAGACGTGGGGTATAAAAAGACGTCTGAAATCTATAGTGAGTAGTCAAATCATTAAGCAAAAGAGACGTTGGCTGTACAACTATAACAATTACAGCACAAATCTGTGCTTTGCAGCGAGCGTGTGCGCCCTGATCACCGACACTGATGATGGTGATACAGTTTTACTGAATCGTGCAAAAACCATACACGCGGCCCTGGCTATCCCTGAGGACCAACTTATAAGTTTTAGTGATATTGAAGCTTTTGAGAAACATCTGGGTATCAGCATTAAAGTATTATACTACAGTCAGGGCGACTGGCGATATTTTCAAACAGGTAATGCCCTTAGTGCTAGAGCTATTTTCATATTGCATCATGATAATCACTACTACGGGAGCAAAAATATGAAGGGTTTTATCGGCGCGGATTACTTTTGTGAAAGATGCAATTCGTTGTTTCATCACAAATTTAATCATTCGTGTCAATATTTTTGCAAGGCTTGTCAAAGAGAGTTGTGTGGAGAGAACCGACATGGAGCAGCCACCTCTCTGTCCAATTTGTCGTGTGTTTTGTCGGTCCAGTGAGTGCTTAGATCACCACACTCGTTTATCTGCAGATAATCCAAAATTCTGCAGAGTTAAAACATTTTTTGATAAATGTTATCATTTTGTCCCCACAGAAAGTGATTCCGAACATAAATGTAAAGGATTGCGTTGTCCTGTCTGTCACAGACGTTTAAATAAATTTGATGAGCACCTTTGTTACATGCGCCGGTATGTACCAGAGGAGGCGACAGATCAATACATATTTTATGACTTTGAATGTATGCAGGAGACAGGTACGCACATCCCACATTATATTTATGCTACAACGCTGTATGGTAGCCCAACCTGGGAGTTTGAAGGTAAATCAGCAACTCATGATTTTGTGCAATTCTTTACATCCGGTAAATTTTCTGGATATACATTTATAGCCCACAATGCTGGAAGATACGATGCATACTTTATTGTTAAGGAACTGATTTCTGAAAAACTCTGTGAAATTGATATCCCGAGGCGGCCGCCTCTTGTGTGTAACGCTGCCTGATTTGGAACTGAGGTTTATTGACTCCCTAAATTTCATACCGATGAAACTTAGTAAGATGCCGCAGGCTATGGGATTCTCAGGTTCAAAAGGACATTTCCCCCACTTTTTTAACATCGAAGAAAATCAAAACTATGTGTGTCCCCTACCAGCTGTAAAATATTATGGGGTAGAGTACATGTCACCTAGTGAGAAACGGGAATTCATGGAGTGGTATGAGACGCAGGAAACTACAACTTTTGGCTTGAAGTCTGAACTAAAGTCTTACTGTAAACAAGATGTTGAGATTCTGAGACACTCATGTGAACTTTACAGGGAGCGTGTCATGGAAATGACGCAGAAAAATGTTAAAATATACTGTAAGCGAGAAAAGAAAAAAATTGAAGTGTCCAGATGTGTTGATCCTTTTCAACTCGTAACCCTTGCATCTGTATGTATGTCAATGTACAGGTTTAAATTTCTTCCAAAAAAGACCATTGCCATTTTACCGGGTGATAATCATCACAAGACACAAAAAAGCTTTTCATCCCCCGCTATACAGTGGCTCATGTATGTATCCCACACAGAGAACATAGCAATCCAACATGCTTTAAGAGGCGGTGAAAAACGAGTTGGGAAATATTTTTTAGACGGTTATGCCTATGTTAATGAGAGACATATCGCATTCGAATTTCAGGGGTGTTTTTATCATGGGTGCCCAATCTGCTATAATGAATACGATGCAAATAAGGTCACAAACACCTCCTATGGGCAATTATATTATGCCTTTTTAGCTAAAAAAGCATTACCTGCAGTGGTGTGGCTACACAGTGAGAGTCCTGTGGGAACATGAATGGAATGAAATGATTCAAAAAGATTCTAATCTTCAATCATTTCTTCTCCAAATGGAATTCCCTACCCCTTTAGACCCCCGCGATGCTCTTTATGGGGGCCGTACTAATGCCATTAAACTTTATCACCAACTGAAACCTGGGGAGACACTACATTACTATGATTTCACCAGCCTGTATCCATTTGTAAACAAAACTAAAACATACCCCGTTGGTCATCCACACATTATCTATGAGGGATTTGGGTTCATTAAAAATTACTTTGGTATTGCCAAAGTCAAGGTCTACCCTCCGAGGGATTTATTTTTTCCTGTTCTACCGGTAAAACTCAACAAAAAATTATTGTTTCCTCTATGCTACACATGCTCTGTAAATTCGCAGACCGAGGAATGTACACATAGTGATGAAGAGCGGGCTCTGACAGGTACATGTGCACTATAGAGCTTGAGATGGCCATAGAGAAAGGCTATAGGATAGCCCACATCTATGAAATTTGGGATTTTCCTAAAACCAGTGATCGCCTGTTTTCTGGGTACATTAAATTACATCTTAGGGATAAGTAGGAGGCCTCAGGTTATCCCAGCTGGTGCACTGATGACAGTAAGAAACAACAGTACATTGATTCCTTTCTTGACAAAGAAGGGGTGCAGTTACGCTCTGAACATATAGGAGAGAACCCTGCTAAGAGACAGATCTCCAAACTTTTCTTAAATTCTTTATGGGGAAAGTTTGCCCAGAAATCTAATTTACCATGTACCAGCATTATTAGCGATCCTGATGAACTGTTTCAACAAGTTTTGTTACCGTATTACGATGTTTCGATGTTGCATTTTATTGATGATGAAACCGCAACAATAGATTGGAAATATACAGAAGGGCACCACACCATCAACAAGAACACAAACATTTTATAGCCTGTTTTACCACAGCGTATGCCAGACTAGAGCTTTACTCTCTGCTGGACCGGCTGCAGGAAAGGTGCCTTTATCACGATACTGATTCTGTAATCTTTGTGCAGAGAGAAGGTGAGTGGAGTCCTCCTTTAGGTGATTACCTGGGGGAATTGACCAGTGAGATACCTGATGACACTTGCATCACTGAGTTTGTATCTGCCGGCCCAAAGACCTACGGATACAAACTCAACACCGGTAAAACTGTCTTAAAAGTGAAGGGAATAACATTAAATGTTGGTAATGCTCAATCTATTAATTTCAGCAGTCTAAAAGATCTTGTTCTGGACTACCCGCGTAATTCTGATTCTGAAACGCAAAAACGTATTGTTGTAGAGCAGCCCGGCATTGTGAAAAATAAAAAGTTCTGGTCCGTTGAAACAAGACCGCTTCGAAAAACCCAAAAGTGTGTTTACACAAAGCGCAGACTATTAGACGATTTTACCACCGTGCCATTTGGATATTAATTGTGACTCGTGATGGACCCACGTCTGCAACATCCATTCTCGTGTATTCTAGCAGGCCCGTCTAATTCTGGAAAAAGTCACTTTGTAAAACAATTGTTACATAATATTGACACTCATTTTTCTCATAAACCTGATAATATTGTTTGGTTTTATTCCTGCTGGCAGAAACTATATGATGAAATCTTTCTTTTCCCTTCATCAGATTTGTGGAGGGTCTGCTGCATACATTCGTAGAGGATGAATTATTCCCTCCTGAAAAGGTAAATTTGACTATTGTTGACGATCTCATGGAGAGTGCTAGTGATAACTGCGAAATAGAAAAAGCATTTACCAAGTATGTCCACCACAGAAACCTCAGCATTTTCTACCTGGTACAAAACATATTTTGTCAAGGAAAGAAAAGCCGCACGATAAATTTAAACACAAAGTACATGGTCCTTTTTAATAACCCTCGGGATAAATTGCAAATTGTAACACTAGCGCGACAAATGTATCCAGGAAAAACACGCTATTTCTTAGAAGCTTTTGAGGATGCCACGCGGGTGCCTTATGGGTATTTGTTGCTAGACTTAAGAGCGGATACCCCTGAGGACCTTCGCTTGAGGACGGGCCTGTTTCCTCCAGCGTTACCGGCTGTGTATGTTCAAAAGAAAAATACTTCTAAAAAGTGAATTTTAAACAAAATCAGACATTCTACACTGCGACCATAGTGTTGTAAAGATGTCGGAGAGAATACGGCGTAACTGGAAGCTCTTAAAAACACTGGTGAAGGCCCCACCTTCTATCAGAAAATCTATTTTGTGCAATGCGAGTCATGATTTAATTACAGCTATAGGGGAGATTGCATTAAACATCTTAAAAGGTCGAATCCCTCTGAAAGAGCGACAAAAAAATATACTAAAAAAGTGGCGAAAAGCTATAAAATCCATGAGTAATAAATCTCACAGCATAAAGAAAAAGAAGCAGCTACTGAAGCAGACTGGTGGCTTTATAGGTCCTCTTTTAGGCTTTGCAATCCCAATAATAACAAGCCTGCTTGCCGGCAAATAATGGAACATACCGAGAAAATGTATCTTGTTCCCAAGCAGGAGCTAATCAAACTTCGGCCCCCTATCACAGACATTCGCCAGAGCGTTATCCAACGTCTTGATGGTGAAATTAGTGAGATTTTACAGCGTCGTGACATGCCGGATGACGTGAAAATTAAAAAATATAGTGATGTACTGCAGAGATACTTGGTTCATGCTAAACAAGATGCTAAGGAGCTATCAACTGTAAAGATCATTAACACTCCAGAATCTGATCACCAACAATTGTCAAATTCACCCGTTGATAAAAGTCCCACTGTCAATGAAATTGTAAGTCATGTAAATCCACGATATAAAAAGAATGCAGAACTTCTACTAAACAAGATGTTGGAAACCACAAATATTACATTGTGGAATGATAAAAGCGAGTTTATTTTCAAAGGAACTGTAATACCTGGCTCTAATATGCTGGATTTGGTGCGTAACACAACTCAGAGCCATGCCCTAACTGGCAGGAATTTACCAAGGGGCTGGAATACATTTATGCACGCTATGGCCGAGTTAAATATGCCATCCACAGTTGTGGGTAATTCCACTACTAGAGCCCATTTAGATAAATTAAAAATGTCCATGAATGAAACTGATGGCGTGTATAATCCTCGAGCCCTATCCACCCCCAGCCGTGCGATCCGTCCTTTACACTTCTCACCATTAGGTATCACACAAGGTCCACTGATGCCTAAAAAAAGTACTGTTCCATTACTACAGTCCATGTGGCTCACTATGTAACATCGGTTCTGTTCAATTGTAATGCATTAAATTATTATATAAGAAATGTGATGTATATATTTATAATATTAAATATACAAATTGTTATATATGAATGTAATGCTTTTTGTAACACTTTATACTGTCCTGTATTATATATATTTTGATTTGATTAACTGCAGTGCAGTGTGATAAATAAAATGTAATTGAATGTACTTCTAAAATGACAGTGTAAATGTCAAATGTAATGCTTTATAAAATGTATTTGATTGTTGTTCAATAAACACTATTATATTTTTCATAAAAATGGCGTCTCTCATTTTTATTTACAATTCGAATAAAATGTTTCCTTTATTAAAATATTCACCATATAAATAATACACCCATTGAATCGATACTAATTAAAGTATAAAATGTCTATAAAAGGCAAACATTTGATTCCTTTATTAAAATATTGGCCATATACATAATATGCCCAATGAACCGATACTAATTAAAGTATAAAAAGGATATAAAAGGGTCCTTTATTGGTCATATAAAAGCGTATCAAACACAACCTTTTATATCAAACAATAGCGATTGATATAAAAGTGATTCAATCACGATCCTTTATTCTACTTTTATTCTTCTTTATTAAAAGTCCTATAAAAGAGAAAATAATTGGACATATAAATATTTTGTCCTATAATACCTTTTTATATACAATTTGATATCAAATTGTATAAAAGGGGCGTGTTTGATACACTTTGATAGGGGCGTGGTACCTGTCAGATTTCTTTTTGACGAGTAATACAGCCCCCTTACTACTAAGGACTTTATTACAATTATTATAACATTCCCTCACCTTGTAATAAAAATCATCTATCTGTACACATTGGAGACAGATTTCTTTTTGTCAGATTTCACAGATCTTCATATAATCTAGAGGGAGAGTAATATGTTCAGTATATTTATTATTAAGTCCCAAAATTTACATTGTTTCATTGGATTCCAAGGTCTTCATTCCTTGATGCATAGTTTTTGTTATGGCAGAGTCAATCAGTCTTTGAACAAGTCCTCTAATGCATAGAATAGCACAGCATCCACAAACAATCAGCACTCCGGCCACGATGGTAAGAGATGTCAACGCAGAAGTGAATACTCCGGACCATTTCCCAAACCATTCTTCATTCCTGGAAGTAAATATGTCGTCATATCCAGTCAGTCCATCAAGAGCTTTGGAGATACTTCAATCAGGATCTGTATTAGGGATAAACGTGCAACAAAATCCTCCAAAAATTTTATATACACCTCCCTTTTCTGCTAAAAGCATGTCTAATGCCATTCTATTCTACCAAGCCATGAGAGAAGTTGGTCCTACTCAGCTATCCCTTTAACTGCATCTCGGGTATAATTAATAAATCTCTGCTGGTTATAGTAGTTTATCCACCATGGAGACTATTCTGTGATCATCCACCACTGTTGTCTTCCGTGGGTGCCCAGGTCTTTTTGCATTGATGAGTTTACCAGTGCTTTCTTTCTTTCTCAGGATGTACCAAACTAGATTTTGCCACTCCTAATGTTGTAGCAATTTCTCGGATGGGTTTTTTCTGTTTTTGCAGCTTAAAGATGGCTTGTTTCATCTGCATGAAGAGCTCCTTTGACCGCTTGTTTCCTTCACAGCAAAACCTTCCAAATGCAAGCACCACACCTCAAATCAACTCCAGGCCTTTTATCTGCATAATTGAGAATGACATAATGAAGGGATTGCCCACACCTATCCATGAAATAGCCTTGGAGTCAATTGTCCAATTACTTTTGGTCCCTTTAAAAACAGGGTGGCACATGTTATGGAGCTGAAACTCCTAAACCCTTCATCCAATTTTAATGTGGATACCCTCAAATGAAAGCTGAAAGTCTGAACTTCAGCTGCATCTGAATTGTTTTGTTTAAAATTCATTGTGGTAATGTCTAGAACCAAAATTAGAAAAATGTCTCTGTCCAAATATATATGGACCTAACTGTAGATACTAGAATCGAGGGATCCTTGCAGAGTTTCATGCTTCTGTCTCTTCCACTATGTACCTTTGGCCATATCCCTGTTGACAACAGGTGGAACAGCATGATTAGCTGGACCACCGCACAATCCCCTCAGGAACCATGTGGTAGTCTGGCATGATCCATTCTCTACAAGAGTCGCCTTGGAGCTCCCCGAAGTCGTACCCATGCCCTGGAAGACAAAAACTAGTATAGTTACCAGGATTAGCAATCACCTGTGGTGGGCTATCCGGTTTCTCAATTGGAGGAAATAAAAATGATAACATTTTACATTGTCCTTCCCTTTCTGAGGGGACATAAGTTTTACTATATAACTTAATTTTTTAAGCTTTTTGCAATGTATTTAAACCATTCTAAGCTTTCATTCTCCTCACAGCCTCTCTCTAGAGCTAGTTTATCTTCATAAGTTAGGTTAGACAATCTAACTATGAGCCCTATGGACTCTATTATGGTTCTCTCTGGCATACCTTCTTTGGGTCTATGTATGCTATTATTCTGAACTTCTATGTAGAAATGTCCTATTGGGTCTGTTCCTGACATATCAGCTCCTATAACCTTTGGTCCCTCATCTTGGGTTTTTAAAGTTCTCAGTAGCTGATTACAATTATTCTTATTTGTGTAAGGGGATGTCCTTTTTCCTAATGGAGAATCAGGCTTTAAATCTATGTAGCCATAAGGCTTATACCTATAGTCTCGGGCTACAATTGTCCATGCTGCGTTACTCCAGTCACACACATACATCCCCTCTGCTATTAGAGCTCATAACACAGACATACTTATCAGACTGCTAGTTTCACAGCTTGTTCCCTATCTCTGTATCATTCATACAACAGACAGAAATCCAGTAACATGGCGGCCTCCTGCCCGATTTCAAAAGTAAGATTTAAAGTCCTAAATCTGAAACCATTCTACCACCCTGGACTTTCCTCTCCTGCTGGGTCTATCACCCTCCAATCTCCCATCACTATGGTCACGAAGAATATACCTGTGACTAACCCTGATGTACACATCCTAGATCTGACCGTCTTGTCCGGGTAGGGGGATGAATGGGAGACCACCAGTTTGAGACAAGCTTTCCCTTGTGGAAAACCTCCCTTTGTAGCTGGACTTTGACAAGCAAGTCAGATCCTACTCTGTCCCTACCTGTCTGACAAGTTTACAGTATGAGAGATGGATCCAGGAGCTGCGCTCAGCAATCTTGACCGCAGTAGGAGTAGTCCACAGGACTTGGTAAGGACCTTCCCACTTAGGATGGTGCTGGTGTTTCTTCTTTATCACCTTCACAAGGACCCAGTCTGCAGGTTTCATGATCTCAGGTTTTGTTAGTGAGTTTCCTGGAAAAAAACTACGAGTAGAAACTTCTTTGTGAGTTAATATCTTAGCCATATATTCTGTAATGTGCAATCACCTTCCTCATCTATCCTTCTAAAGGGTTTTAGCTGAGGTAACAGAAAAGATCTCTCATATATGACTTCAAAGGGTGTTACCCCTACAGATGTCCATGTGACATACATATTTAGTACAACCAATAGGAAACAGTACAACCAATCTTTCCTGTTTCCTGCATGGTCTTTGTCAACCTATTTTTCAAGATCCCACTGTGTCCTTCAACCAGTCCGGCTGACTGAGGATGACAGGCACAGCGGTTTCCCAACTCAATTGACAATGTTTTAGGTAATAATAACATTACTTAGTTTACTATATATTTTCTGGAACCCCAAATCTGGGTATGATTTCCAATAGAAGGGCCTTCAGTACCATTAATGCATCAGGGTGGACAGCTTCAATCCACCTGCTGAAAGCATCCATAATAACAAGGCCGGACTTTTTCCCCTCACACTTGTTTAATAAAATCCATACAAATGTGTTGGAATAAGTATTCAGGGTGAGGACATTGTCCTCTCTTTGGTCTCAGATTCCCTTAGGAATTATTTTTGCACAAGTAATGCAGATTAAACAAAAAATTTTAATAGTAAAGCCATAAATCATAAATACGTAAGATATGATCTCTACCATCCCTCCTGTTGAGACATAGCTTATGCCATGGCTCAATACTGTGACATATCTTAGGAGGTCACTGGGCAGTTCATACATATAGGTCATCTTTAAAGATAACCCCTTTGGTTACCAATTTGTTTGTATTCTTTTTTTAATGCCAATAGCATGTCATCCACATATAAGAGCATCTGGCTCCTTCTGGTGACTCACACTGAGCTAGGTTAGCCGATTTTACCTGGAAACAATAGTAGGTGATTCACAGTACCCTTGTGGGATTCTGGTGACTGTATACCTGCTCCCCTTATATGTGAGTACAAACCAAACCTGGCTATCTGGATGTACCAGGATGCTGAAGACATTACTGACATCACTGTAAAGACCTTATGTTCCGGCCTCCAGCCATTCAGCAGAGTATGGGGGTCCGGCCCTGTGGGGGCTCTTGGAATCACAGCCTCGTTTACAGATGGGGGCGCCCTCCCTACTGGAAACAAGGTTCTGTTACAAGGTGAGCTGGACAGGATATAATCACCCTTATTATCAATCCCACATCTGCAGGTCATGAGGACCACAAAGATCCTGGGTATGTGGTCAATTCTTCCTCTAATTCTAGGAGAGGATCAGCATTTCTCACTCGTTCCCCTGCCTCGCTGCAGGTGGACACTGGGTTTAGAAATGGCGTTCCACTTTAGTACTTGTGACCATGCCTGCAGTCTGGCATTGTAAAATGAGCCATCACCCAAATCCTCCCATTGTTACTTTCCTTACACTCCAACAAAATCACCAAGGAATTTCCATGATCTACCTTACATCTGGAGAGGGAAACATGTGGCTCGGGGCCTCTAAAAAGCAAAAACAACAATTTAATTTGTTCTGACAGATTACAACTGATAGTAGAAACAAAATAGGAGAGAGGAGGGGGCGCTCCTGGTGTGATACCCGGTGGTCAAATAGAGTAGGTTAAGAACAAAGTCCACTAACCTGCCGTGGTTATGCTGCCAGAATAACCACGTTTGCAGAGCCTGCTGTGCTTATCGTGCACCATTCGTCATCCTGGCTTCCAGGTTCCAAGGTTAGCCGGTCACAAGGGGCGTCACGTGATGCTGATGTCAACACAGCTCCTCCGACTTTCAGGCCTTGCAGGATGGTTGGAAGCCTGCTGGGTCCGTGCTGCACCAAGCCGCTCACCCAAGAAGGGTGTAAAATGATGCATCACCTGATAAAGGTGCATTCACTGCCGAAAAGCTTTGTGAGGACATAATGACCAAGTAAAGAAGTTTCTTTTCCATCCAAAACAAGTGTCTGTCTTGGTCTGAGCGCCCTAATCAGCCATTCTTCTCTTTCATTGTAGTTTACAACTGGCGACACAGTTCCCTTATGATCCCAGTATAGAGTGTCCAAGAACACTCCACAGGCAGAGACACAGCGTCGGACTGGAGCACCTCGGGCCCACCAGAGAAAATCATTCTTGGGGCCCACTATGTAGCTACATAGAAATAAATACAAGACCACCAATTGTGTGGTAAGACACGCTAATATCAGGGTATAATATAAGGTAGTACACGTCTTAATTATGTAGCAGGGGTTGGGGTAGAATCATAGAGGGGTAGCCCTAGAATATAATGTAGCCTCCCTCATAAAATATAATGCAACCCCCTCATAAGGTATAACAGTCCCCACTATAGAATATAACGTAGCACCCTCATAATGCAGCCCCCCATATAGTATAATACAGCACCAACACAGAATATAATGCAGCCTCCCCATAGAGAATACTGTAGCCCCCTAATAGGGCATAATGCTGCCCCCTCATATAGTATGATGTAGCCCCCTAATAGAGCATAATGCTGCCCCCTCATATAGTATGATGTAGCCCCCTAATAGAGCATAATGCTGCCCCCTCATATAGTATGATGTAGCCCCCAAGAATATAATGTAGTCCCCTGAGAGAATAATGCCGCCCCACCACAGAATATAATGCAGCCCCCCATAGAGTATACTGTAGCCCCCTCATATAGTATGATGTAGCCCCCCCAGAATATAATGTCCCCTGAGGATAATGCAGTCCCCATCAGAATATAATGTAGCCCCCTCATAAAGTATAATGCAGCCCCTCTCCACCCCATCATTGTCCTCATCACCACCTCCATCATTTCCTTCACCCCCACCATCCCTATCATTCTCCCCCACCACTGTCCATTCCATCACCTCAATCATTGCCTCCTCCCCACCATCATTGTCCATTTTATCACCTCCATCATTGCTTCCCCCACCACCATCATTGCCCATCACCTCCACGATTGCCTCCCCCACCGCCATCATTGCCCATCACCTTCATTATTGCCTCTCCCCACCACCATCATTGCCTATCACCTCCATTATTGCCTCCCCCACCTCAGTCATTGCATCCCCACCTCCATCAATGCCCATCACCTCCATCATTGCCTCCCCACCAATCATTTCCCATCACCTCCATCAATGCCTCCCCCCACCATCATTGTCCATCACCTCCATCATTGCCTCCCCCACCACCACCATTGCCCATTACCTCCATCATTGTCCATCACCTCCATCATTACCCATCACCTCCATCATTGCCCATCACCTCCATCATTGCTTCCCCCTCCGCGATCATTGCCCATCACCTCTATTATTACCTCCCCCCACCACCATCATTGCCCATCACCTCCATTATTGCCTCCCCCACCAATATCATTGCCCATCACCTCCATCATTGTCTCCCCCACTGCCATCATTGCCCATTACCTCCATCATTGTCCATCACCTCCATCATTACCCATCACCTCCATCATTACCCATCACCTCCATCATTGGCCATCACCTCCATCATTGCCTCCTCACCGCCATCATTGCCCATCACCTCCATTATTGCTTCCCCATAAATATCATTGGCCATCACCTCCATCATTGTCTCCCCCACTGCCATCATTGCCCATCACCTCCATCATTGTCCATCACCTCCATAATTGCCCATCACCTCCATTATTGCCTCCCCCTACCACCACCATTGCCCATCACCTCCATTATTGCCTCCCCCCACCAATATCATTGCCCAACACCTCCATAATTGTCTCCCCCACTGCCATCATTGCCCATCACCTCCATCATTGTCTCCCCCACTGCCATCATTGACCATCACCTCCATCATTGCTTCCCCCACCAATATCATTGCCCATCACCTCCATCATTGCCTCCCACCACCCCTCACACACACACACATACACACAGCACTGGTCCGCATCACTCACTCACATAGCAACTCATCACACACACACACACAGCACCGCATCACTCTCACACACACAGCACCACATACACACAGGCACACAGCACAACTCACCTCCCCGCAGCAGCAGCACATCCCGGAAGCCTCTTTCTCTCTGGCAGCTTTCCCTCTGATACAGAACGCTGGATGATGATGTCATCCCGCTGGGCTGTCACAGACAGGAAACGCCCAGAAAGCAGGAAGCCGGGAAGTGCTGCGGCTGCGGGGAGGTGTGATGTGTTGTGTGCCTGTGTGTGTATGTGGTGCTGTGTGTGAGAGTGATACGGTGCTGTGTGTGTGGTGCGGTGCTGGGGATGGGCTGCCCACTGTTAAAGAGGAATGGTATTCACGCCTCTCCACGCCCATAGGGGCATGGAGAAGCATGAATATTCATTTCGTTTTAGCAGCGGGGACAGGAACTTGTCTCCTGCTGCTGCTAGCTGGCACAGGGTGGGCCCCCTTGACTCAGGGGCCCCATACCCACTGACTTGGGGGCCCTCGAGCAGTGGGGGCCCTTGGAGCAGTGGGGCCCTAGGCACTTGCTGGCCAGTAAGCCAGCAGGTGTCAGTGCCTGGGCCCACCGGAGAATCCTCCGGTTCTCCGGTGGGCCAGTCCGAGCCTGCGTAGACAATGGTCCTCTGTGGCTTACCACTTGCTCCTTTTACCACTATGCAGGCAGCAGACAGTCCAATAGTCGGTATCTCTTCTGGATGTACTAAGGTTCTAGTGCTGCTGCTGAATCAACAAGAGAAGTGACCTCATGGCTTCCCACAAGGACGGTTACATCTGGAAATACAGTGTTTTATAAATGTATTTCTACTTTAGCCAAATTAAATATTTCCTCTCATTACACATTTCTTGTACCAAATTTTCACATTTTATCAAAGTAGTTTACCATCAAATACAACCCATCTGTCAGGGGACACACTCAGCTCTTCTAGTGGCCCCTTCTTATCTCAAAACCACAACCACATTCCACAACAATCCTCAGGCTCACAGCTTATCTCCCACCTCAGGACTGTGTGCTCTGGGTGGTGCCGTCTCCTAGTTTTTCAAGACTAAAAAGACATTGTCAGGGATATAGAATGTTTACTCTCTATTTGTTATAATATATAAGAGTTGGGCCTATAAGTTACCAATAAGGACACATTACACATCTGATCTGAAGACTGTTCTCTCTGGGTACCCGATGAGAAAGGACCATATCCGGTCTCATTCCAGGGATACCTTCTTGGTACAATCTTAATAACTTTCCAGCCATCAGATGAAATGGTCAATAACAATTCTGCCTTAAGGGCCTGTCACACTAAGCGATATCGCTAGCAATATCGCTATAACGTCCCTGGTTTTTATGACGTTATAGCGATATTGCTAGCGATATCGCTGTCTGATACTTAACTACAACCCGCTCCCCCGCTGGTTATCGCTGATCGCGCGAGAACGTCCTGGACCATTTCTCGTCGTCAGCTTCCTGCTGGGCTTCCTGCTGGCGCCGACAAGCAACGCATGGACGCGGGCGGGAGGACATCAGGATCGCCTCGTCTGACAGGTAAGTAACGACCCCCGACCCCTGCGATGTTGCTGGTGAGATCTGCCTGTGTGGCAGCTCACTAGCGACCACTTAGCGATGCACCAGCGATCCTGACCGCGTCATATCGCTGGTCGGGATCGCTGGTGCATCGCTAAGTGTGACAGTACCTTTACAATGAGGACAAGACCTTAAAATATAGCTATGGGACAAAGTCCCATAAGGATGTTACATGAAATTCTTAAATACAAAAGACAAACAAGATGAGGACTATACACAATATAAACCCTGGAGCACAATGGATTTCTACCCACTTGTATGAAATCTCACAAATATCAGTGAAATTCATAAGTCAACAAGAAGATAATAAACCAGTAGCAACAATACAATTACTGCTACTAATATCCAGGATCTAAATAATCCTCACTGATTACACTATGTCCTAGGTATTCACCAGCTTGTATCTCTATATCGTGCCACCTCCGTCCGATGAAGGCCTGTAAGGGGCGAGTGTGACAACACAGTGTAATAATAACAAAGTGCCCCAAGGACTATGGCTACTGATATCACAAAGATACATATGCTCACAAGGACTTCTGGCTAGTGCAAAGGCCCCTTTACATTTAGCGATGTACCAGCGATCTGACCAGTGATCCGACCAGGTCAGGATCGCTAGTGCATCGCTAAATGATCGCTAGTGAGCTGTCACACAGGCAGACCTCACCAGCGATGCAGCAGCGACGCAGCGGATGATACTTACCTTTCACACACAGCGATCCTGGCGTCCTCCCGCCCGCGTCCAGCGTCACTCGTCGGCACCAGCAGGAAGCCCCAGCAGGAAGCTGACAACGAGAAATGGAGCCAGACATTCTCGCGTGATCAGCAATGGACAGCGGGGGAGCCGGTCGGAGGTAAGTATCACACATAGCAATATCGCTAGCGATATCACTATAATGTCACAAGATCGGTGACGTAGCGATATCGCTATGTGTAAAACCCCCTTTACAGTACAAACACACAACGATTTTCACAGTTAGGGACTGGACATACGCACATACACAGAGACATATAAGACAAGAGAGTAAAGTTCCCTCATACTCCTACAACCTGAACTGCTGAGATAAAGTCCAATGACACCGCCTCTTTATATCCAGAGACGTTCCCGTTCTTAATATCAGGTATTCAGAGCACCACAGGCGCAGACTCTCCTCAGTGAAACGATGAGGGTTCAGTCACTGTGTTATTAAAAGAAAAACATATAACAATACAACATAGAATATTCTCTATGGGGATCAGGTGGCGTGTACCTAGGTGATTTATACCACTATAATATTCTATGATTTGTCTCCAGTCCATACATGACTGTCAACCACGCCTACTGGACTCCCTTATACAGTCAGGATTTTATATTCCAATCCTTATACATTCACTCAAGGTAACATTCAAGGAGTCTCATGTGTAACATAAAACATATAGTTATGGCATTTTAGTTCTATATAATTTTAAAAGACAGACAAAACAGCACACTTACCAGGAAACAACATTCAACAAAGTACAGAAGACAGAACAGAATACCGGCAAAAATTCATCTTATACTGGGTTCTATTTTAGGTTAATCCAGCGGATTCCTTAATCCGACGAGAATCTCCCTCAATTCTCCCATCTAGATCAATTTAACGTGCACACACAGTTGCCTTCTCACACTGGCTTTGTACCCATTCTACAGAATTTTTTACAAGAACAAACCCCATTCCTATGGAGCTTCGCAACTTACAGGAGTTATTATAACTCCAATTGCATGTAAACAACTTCCAACTTACAGGAGCCTCTCACAAACCCCAATTGGAAAAGTCTACAATCACAGTCCCCATTCAATTCCTAGAATAACATTCATACTGGATTAACAAGGTTACCGAATATAATGAAAACTAGTAAATGTTCTTACCTGTATTCAGATACAGACGATTCCCAGAGATCCTTAGACTATACGAAATCCGTCACTTTCCCTCAGACCGGGATAACTGATAATGCCCCTGTTGACGCCTACTGTCAAGGCGGAGGACTTACTTAAGGAGTTCCAGACTCCCCCGTGCACGGTTTACAGTACTCACCGGTGAGGGAAAGGTGTTGGATTTCTCGGCCAACGCACCAAATGTCAGTGGTTTTAGTCTTCCAATTAGAAATCGTCCAGACCTGAATAAGTAAGATCCTTTATTTGTCATGCCGGCATGGAGAAAGATTGACAACCACACCAGCTTTTTCTTTTTCTCTTATATTATTTCTATTAGAAAATACTCTATTTCTCACAAGGGGTATAGGATTTTCTCTATCTGTAATAAATTTAGATAGCCATTCATGTTTCTTGTTTTCCATATTCTTATTTATTACTATATTTGTTTTATCCTCATAAAATTTCCTGTCTCTAAACAGTTTGCTGGTTTTTCGCATAACCGCATCATGCTCTTGTTTTTTTTTTTCTCTAACATTTTTTCCCATTGACCATATACTTGAAAATGCTCCGAGTAGATTTCTACAACTTAGTAGAAAAGAAATTTATTGGATTTATCGACTCGATACTATTAATCCAAAAGGTTTAAATGAAATATGCGATATTTTTATATGTCTTACCTTGAGGAATGTTTTTCATATTTTTCTGTATATTTAATATATCAATTTATTTGTAAAACTTTTTTAAAGTGTACTAAATTATCCTCACATTTTATCTGGTGAATTGAGAAGTTTTATGAGAAAATAATATATGTTACGTGAGATACATTTCTTAATGGTTTTTTGTTTTTTTGTTTTTTTCCCCTACTACGCTCTTGGCCGGGATATACCTCAGGGATCCCTTGGGTCATTCTAGTTCACTCAGCACTACTCTCTCTGGTGGACATAATTATATTACAGTTGGGTTCACCGCTAATTCTCATTTTTAAATACATTTGTTTTTAATTCGTATCAGTCCTTTTATTAAGTTGGTTTTTGGGATTTAAAAACTTTCCCACAAAATTATTTTTAAATTATTTTTTAAATAATTTTAAAACACATCTTTAAATTAAACACTTTGATTTTATATTTTTCTCTCGCATATTTGCACACTGGGAATTGTGGCAAAATGCTTCTAGTTCTTTCATAGATCTGCCATGTGAATGACAACATAGAAAAAAAACCAAAAAAAAAACCATCGGTTTAAAATACACAATTTCTCCAAATATAGCTCCTTTTATACACTCCCATTTATCACTACTATTGGTGAAAGGAAACTTTTTGCACTCTCTATCTTCACTAGTTATATCACATGAGTAATTACTCTCCACTACTCCTCACCACTGGTAGCTCATCACTCATGATAGCTCAGTGGTGAAACTGCCAGACATTTGTCTCAAACTCACCACAATGAAACTGGTTCTTATCCTCTCTTGTTCCCCTTTTTTTGTGTTGTATATATTTCTTTTTATTTAATTATAAAAGTGCATATTATTGCATTGATTGTCTGAATAGGATACACAATACTATCACTATCCGGAATATATGTTTTTCTATATATTTATGTCACTTTGCTTGTCTTTTCCAAATATCTTTATGTGCAGCATGTGCAGGTTGACGCCCTTCTCTCACAACGGGGGGTTACGCCCACACAGCATATAAGGCTGTCATTTGTATAGACCGATCACAACTCTGTACTGTAACCTGAAGAAGAGGTGCGGTTTGTCACCTCGAAACGGGTAGTTTCTGTAGTACATATAATAAAGAACTTGAAAGATTTATATGGATTTCTGAAGAATTCTTATTACTAAAGCAGCGCGGATGCTCAGAAGTGCTTTTCTTGGATCCTCAACTTATGATACCTAGTGGACGCTGTCCACCTGCACGAGCTCTGCAGCAGCTATATGACTGCAACAAACGTTGAGAGTGGTTGTGTCTGAACACAACCCATAAAGGGTGAGTACTCCAAAGTACTTTTATATTTTAATTGATTTATACCAGGTGAAGCCCTATGTCTGCGCCCCCGCCCTTGTTTTCTCTTAGACTGGCTACTAAAATCTTTACTAAAAGCTGTGCCATCCTTTGTAAAAGACTCAGGAGATTTATTGAAAAAATTGAAAGATTTCCATTGGCAACCACATTTCTCCTTTGCCTCTATTGATGTTGAGAGTCTATATACCCGCATCCCCCATGATAAAGGCATAGCAGCAATAAAGGAGATTTTACACAAACAAATCACAGGATTTTATTTCCTTTATTATCGAGTCACTTGATTATGTTTTGACACATAATGCCTTCAAATTTCTGGATAAGTGGTATATACAAAGGGTGGGCACAGCAATGGGCACGCCAGTCTCTTGTGTCATACAAAGGGTGGGCACAGCAATGGACACGCCAGTCTCTTGTGTCATACAAAGGGTGGGCACAGCAATGGGCACGCCAGTCTCTTGTGTCATACAAAGAGTGGGCACAGCAATGGGCACGCCCGTCTCTTGTGTCATACAAAGGGTGGGCACAGCAATGGGCACGCCAGTCTCTTGTGTTTATGCAAATTTATTCCTAGCACGATTTGAAGAGTTTTATATAAAAACAGCCCTAAATCCACACTTAAGACATTTACAAGCATATTTTCGCTTTGTGGATGATATTTTTATTATCTGGGGGGGTTCTCTGGAAGAATTTGCAGATTTTGTAAAATACCTGAACAATGTGAACAGTGACAACATGCGCTTCACATTTTCATTTGGGGGAAACACAATAGATTTTCTTGATGTCAAATTTAAAATAAAAAATGACTCTTTAAAAACAGAAGTGTTTAGAAAAGAAACCGCAACAAATAATTACTTACATTATAAGAGCGCTCACCCATTACACACTAAAAAGGGACTTCCATATAGTCAAATGCTAAGAGTAAGAAAACTGAATAATGATGAAACCATTTTTAATGAACAAATTTCTGAGCTGAAACAACGTTTTTTGCAAAGGGGCTACCCTATGACTTTATTAAATGAAGCATATGAAAGGGTAAAAAAATTTTCTCAGATGGATTTATTAAAGGAAAGGACTAAAAAATTAAATAGTGTAGTCAAACCTACAAAAAAATTTAATTTTTGTTTCAAACATAGTGCAATGGATAGAGCAATACATGCAGCAGTGAGAAAACACTGGCATCTCATTGACGCAGAAAAAACCTTACACACAGATGGTAAATTAGTTCCTCAATTTGCATACAAAAGGGCCATTATATAGGGGATTTATTAGTACATCATAGACTTCGTCCCCCTCAAAAAAATTGGCTACGAGATTTATCAATAAAAGGAAATTATAAATGTGGTCACTGCAGATACTGTCATCTTCACCTGACAGGGAATTCTATACATTTCGGCTCTATGGAACATAAGGTACAAAACTACATTTCTTGTCAAACTAAATTCGTGGTTTATATTATTTTTTGTCCATGTGGTTATTTTTATATTGGAAAAACTATAAGACCACTTACGATACGTTTTGGTGAACACTATAGATCTATTACATCAGGAAAGGGCTCACTGCGATTAATTAAGCATATTCAAGATGTGCAGAAAGCTAACCCAGAAATTTTGAGTTTTGCAGGGATTGAAAAGGTCAATTTTCCACCTCAAGGAGGCAACCATGACAAAGCTTTACTGCAACAAGAAGCAAAATGGATCCTGAAAGCGAACGCACAAGGTCCTTTGGGACTAAATGACCGGATCGATCTATCAGTATTTTTATAAAAAATGTTATATAAAAAATTGTATGTAAAGTTATTTAGATTATAATCTTCCTATGATATTGTAAAAATATAGATTATCTTGTAAATCGATATGGAAAGATATATTCTTTACTAGTATCTTGCACTCTGTATATTGTATAACTATATATTTTTTTGTAAATGTTTGTTTCACAACTTGTTTTGTATGTTAATTAGTAAGGTCTGTGATCCTATAAAGGGAATGACCTTTAGTTAATCCCCTCACCTGGACCCGTAGAAGCGAGTAATCGCGAAACGGCCGTTGTCCGGCACCTCTCTCCCCTAGCATTCCTCTAACGTCCTGCATGTCCACACATCATATTGATGGAATTTATGTGAAATAAAGACGCACAGTTTTTCAGCTACATCGGTGAGTGCTGCATATTTCTTCTTTTTTCGCTTCACATTGAAATATTCATGTTTTTTCATGCAAGCCCTTCCGTTTTTTGACTGAATTATATACCGCAATACTTCAGATAAATAGCTCCATCTGGTAATGTGGTGATTTGTGCACCCTAGTATGCCGTTCATCTGTTTGCTCTTTGCTGGGTACATATTGGGCTGTTATGAAAGAGTCACCGTAGGAGGCAGACACAAAAATAGAAGCTACGTCCAGAAAACCAGAGAAGTTGGCAACTATCAGATTGCAGACCCCTGAACCTATCAACACAACTAGCAGTAGCCGTGGGGGGTTCCTACGGTGCCCTAGACCCCTCGATCACAGCCGGAGAGCTAAATAGCCTAAAGACAGAAAAGGAAATCTAAACTGCCCCAGAGCAGACCCCAAAGTAAAAGGCAGCCCCCAACATATAATGACGGTGAAGCAAGATGAAAAAACACTCACACAGATAGAAAGATAGGCTGAGCAAACGATGGGGCCCAAACTAACTAAACAGGACAGGAAAGGAAGGTTGCTGTCTGCAATCTGCCAAAACCCTATCAAAGACATAAGCCAACAGGCTGATATGGAAAAAGACCCTGAAGCAGCTAGGCTTCAAATGCTATATCAGCACTCAGGTACTTTCTGAAGACAGAGCTAAAGGAATTCAGCTCACCCCAGCAGGGAATGGCAGAAATCCAGAAAAACAAAGCAAAACAAAGTCAAAGCCAAAATGCAAAAGGCAGAGCAGAAAACTTAGCTTTAGAGGAGCAGGAATTCAGACTGGTCTCCAAGGATCCCACAGAGAAATCACCCGCAGGGCAGAAGGGCGTCGGCGGCCTTATATCCAGTCAGTCACTCCACTCAGCCAGTCATCATCACTAGGCTCAGGTGCTTGATAATCAGGCTCACTACCTTTCTTTACCAGAAGAGGGAGTTCATCGGGCCTCAGTAGTGAAGGGGAAAATGAACTCACAACATTGGGCCGTCTGAAAACTGAGTTTAGTCTAGGACAATTTGTCTGCACTACTAACAGCAGTTACAATACCAAACTAGGGCAGACCCTATAGGAGAAAAACACAAGAATTATACTGTATTTTCACATACTATCTATTCCTGACACTGGAGTGGGTTATAAACTTACACAGTATATAGTCTGAGGTCTGGGATCTGCCAATATGGGGCTAGTTTTCTGACTGTTTCGAATAACATGATACATGATTTTATTTTTTTCTTTTGTCCAGTCTCACTTGAATATAGGTCAATATTAAATAGTCTCCTGATGAGTCGCCTTTGGTCAGGACGATGAAACCCGTAGAAATGAGAGGCTTGGAGAGTGAGTGTGTATACGTCAACTCACCCTATATACTGAACTGTGGGGTACATGTTTTTTCTATTAGTCACCTACTGACTAACCTTCAGGAGGTGAATTATGGGTATAGTTTTACATTTGGAATTAATAAAGTTTAGTTTTATCCTTTTGGCAGAAAACATGAGGAATGACAAGAGACAACCCATTTAAGAAGTTTCAATTTTGGTTAAAACTATTCCAACACTATGAACACAAAAAAGGCTTCTCCCCTATGTGACGTCTCTGATGTTTATTAACAGTTGATTTCCAAGTAAAATCATTTCCCAGATTAAGAAAATGAAAAAGGCTTCTCCCCTGTGTGACTGCTCTGATGTCTAACAAGAAGCTCTTTCCGGTTAAAACATTTCCTACATTCTGAACAGGAAAAAGGCTTCTCCCCTGTGTGACTGCTCTGATGTCTAACAAGAAGCGCTTTCCAGGTAAAACATTTCCCACATTCTGAACAGCAAAAAGGCTTCTCCCCTGTGTGGGTTCTCTGGTGAGTAACAAGATTCCATTTCTGGTTAAAACATTTCCCACATTCTGAACAGGAAAAAGGCTTCTCCCCTGTATGGATTATCTGGTGCTTAACAAAATCTGATTTCTCGTTAAAACATTTCCCACATTCTGAACAGGAAAAAGGCTTCTCCCCTGTGTGATTTCTATAGTGAGTAACAAAATGTGATTTCCATGTAAAACATTTCCCACATTCTGAACATGAGAATGACTTCTTTGCTTTAGTAGCAGTTTGTTTTTTATTGCCTCTTTTGTGACTTTGCGTTCCCTTATTACTCAGTAATGAATCAGAAGATGGGACCTGTTTCATAGGATCAGATGACAGATCTTTGCTGTGAATGGATGATGGTATATCTGGAGTAATAGCAATCACTTCAGTTGTATCTTGTAGGATCTCAAGATCATCAGATTTAAAAATTGAAGATGTCAGCTGTCCCTCTGTTCTCCTGGTACAGTCATCTGCTAAGATAATAAAACAAAGTTTTTTAATAAAATATCCTTGAGTTTTATATTTTTGAACATTTCTACTTAAACTGTCCATAAAAATGGCAAGCTATGTAAAAAAACTTTAACCCCTTTCTGCCATATGACGTACTACCCCGTCCATGTGCCCTGGGACTTAATTCCCAAGGACAGGATAGCACGTCATAGAGATCAGCGGCGCTCACAGGGTGAGCGCCGCTGATCGCGGCCGGGTGTCAGCTGATTATCACAGCTGACACGTTAGCCCCTGGCACACTGCGATCAAACACGATCGCAGTGTACCGGGGGTTTAGGGAAGCATCGACAGGGAGGGGGCTCCCTCCGTGCTTCCCTGAGACCCCCAGCGCAGCGCGATGTGCTGCGCTGGGGGCCTCCTTACCTGCAGGTCCCTGGATCCAATATGGCTGCGGGGACCTTCAGGGGCCTGCAGGGAGGCGGCTTCGTCAGTGCCTGCAAAGCGCAGGCATGATGAAGCCTTGGGCAGTGCCTATGTGAGATCGCTGATCTGTCACAGCGATCTGTGATGTGTCAGATCAGCGATCTCACACATGACAATGATTTCCCCCTGGGACAGTATAATAAAGTTAAATAAAGAAAAATAAGAGTAAAAATAATTTATAAAAAAAATCGTTAAATTTAAAAAAAAAAAAATATTCCCTAATAAATTCATTTTTTGGAAATGAAAAAAAAACAAAACAATAAAAGTACACATATTTAGTATCGCCGTGTCCGTAACGACCCACCCTATAAAACTGTCCCATTAGTTAACCCCTTTAGCGAACCCCTTAAAGAAGAAAAATAAAAAAATTATGCTTTATTATCATACTGCCAAACAAAAAGTGCAATAACGCGCGATCAAAAAGACGGATATATATAACCATGGTACCGCTGAAAACGTCATCTTGTCCTGCAAAAAACGAGCCACAACACAGCGTCATCAGCGAAAAAATGAAAAAGTTATAGCTCACAGAATAAAGTGATGCAAAAATAATTATTTTTTATATAATAAAGACATAAATGAGGTATCGCTGTAACCGTACTGACCCGAAGAATAAAGCCGCCTTATCAATTTTACCGCATGCAGAATGGTGTAAACGCACCCCCCCAAAAGAAATTCTTGAAATGCTGGTTTTTGTTCATTCTGCGTCCCAAAAATCGGAATAAAAAGCGATCAAAAATGTCACGTGCCTGTAAATGGTTCCAATAAAAATGTCAACTCGTCCCACAAAAAATAAGACCTCACATGACTCGGTGGGTCAAAATATGGAAAATTATAGCTCTCAAAATCTGGTAATGCAAAAACTATTTTTACAATAAAAAGCGTCTTTTAGCGTGTGACAGCTTCCAAACATAAAAACCGCCATATATAGTAAATCAAACCCCCCGTTATCACCCCCTTAGTTAGGGAAGAATAATAAAATAAAAAAAATGTATTTATTTCCATTTTCCCATTAGGGCTAGGGTTTGGGTTAGGGGTGTGTTGGGGTTAAGGTTGGAGTTAGAATTGGGGGTTTCCACTGTTTGGGCACTACAGGTGCTCTCCAAACGCAACATGACGTCTGATCTCAATTCCAGCCAATTCTGCGTTGAAAAAGTCAAACAGTGCTCCCTCCCTTCCAAGCTCTGCCATGCGCCCAAACAGTGTTTTACCCCCACATATGGGGTAGCAGCCTACTCAGGACAAATTGCAAAACAACTTTTGGGGTCCAATTTCTCCTGTTACCTTTGGGAAAATAAAAAAATTGGGGACTAAAAGATCATGTTTGTGGAAAAAATATGATTTTTTTATTTTCACGCTCGGGCGTTATAAACTTCTGTGAAGCACTGGGGGGTTCAAAGTGCTCACGACACATCAAGGTAAGTTCCGTGGGGGGTCTAGTTTTCAAAATGGTGTCATTTGTGGGGGGTTTCCACTGTTTAGGCACATCAGTGGCTTACCAAACGCGGCATGGCGTCCAATCCCAATTCCAGCCAAAAAAGTCAAATGGCGCCGTTTCCCTTCCGAGCTCTGCCATGCGCCCAAATAGTGGTTTACCCCCACATGTGGGGTATCAGCGTACTCAGGACAAATTGCACAATAACTTTTATGGTCCTGTTACCCTTGGGAAAAAAAAATTGGGGGGGAAAAGATCATTTTTATGGAAAAAGTATGATTTTTTAATTGTACGGCTGTACGTTATAAACTTCTGTGAAGCCCTTGTGGGTTCAAAGTTCTCACCACATATCTAGATAAGTTCCTTGGGGGGTCTAGTTTCCAAAATCGGGTCACTTGTGGGGTTTCCACTGTTTAGGTACATCAGGGGCTCTCCAAACGTGACAAGGCGTCCGATCTGAATTCTAGCCAATTTTGCATTGAAAAAGTCAAATGACGCTCCTTCCCTTCTGAGCTCTGCCATGCGTCGAAACAGTGGTTTCCCCCCACATATCAGGTATCAGCCTACTCAGGACAAATTGAACAATATCTTTTGCAGTCCAATTTCTCCTGGTACCCTTGGTAAAATAAAAAAATTGGACCTGAAGTATTTTTTTTGTGAAAAAAAGTTAAATGTTCAGTTTTTTTAAACATTCAAAAAATTCCTGTGAAGCACCTGAAGGGTTAATAAATTTCTTGAATATGGTTTTGAGCACCTTGAGGGGTGCAGTTTTTAGAATGGTGTCACTTTTGGGTATTTTCTATACTATTATATATATATATATATATATATATATATATATTATGAGAGAGAGAGAGCCCTTAAAGTGACTTCAAATGTGATGTGGTCCCTAAAAATAAAATGGTGTTTCAAAAATAAGAAATCGCTGGTCAAATTTTAACCCTTATAACTTCCTAACAAAAAAAAATTTTGGTTCCAAAATTGTGCTGGTTTAAAGTAAACATGTGGTAAATGTTACTTAAGTTTTTTGTGTGGCGTATCTCTGTGATTTAAGGGCATAAAAATTCAAAGTTGGAAAATTGCAAAATTTTCACCAAATTTTCATTTTTTTCACAAATAAACGCAAGTTATTTGAATTAAATTTTACCACTAACATGAAGTACAATATGTCACGAGAAAACAATGTCAGAATCACCGAGATGCATGGAAGTGTTTCAGAGTTATTACCTCATAAAAGGACAGTGGTCAGAATTGTAAAAATTGGCCCGGGCATTAACATGCAAACCACCCTTGGGGCTTAAGGGGTTAATTATTTACCAAGACAATGACAGTTCACAGTCTAATAAAAAACCTTGTTGGATGAACCAGTAGTGTGTGGTGTTCAACTGTTTGTTCATTCTGCCTCCCAAATATCGAATAAAAAGGAACCAATCAATGTTATGTAGGTGAAAATAATACCAATTCTCATCTCACAAAAACAAGTCCCCACTCAGGTCCATCATCTGTCAGTGGAAAAACAGATAAGGCAGGTTACAGTTAGTGCCATAGTTAGGGTTAGTGTTGGGGCTAAAGTAAGGGTTTATTCTAAAGTTAGGGTTTATTCTAAAGTTAGGGTTAGGCAAAAGAATTAGACTTTTCTCTATTGTCTCCCAAATAATTTGGTCACATGAGAGTTTTGTATTTCCGGAAAAAAATATTAAAAAAAATAAAAATGGCCCGTCAGTGTTATAGTGCAGAGGAGGCTTATCCACTTTCATGTTCTGACAGTGAAGAAAGTGCAGTGTCAGATGGCGATGTGGATTTCGAGGGCTTTAGTAGCAGCGACAGTGATAGCTCAGAAATGAGCAGTGATTCTGGTCCATCCTCACACACAAGGACCAGTACAACAAGAAGGGCAAATAGCGCTTCTGGAGAAATGTCTCCAACTCAGGGAACAATGCCCAGTACTGGCGCTGTCCCTAGTGCTCGGGAATTGCCGCACACCAATGTCCAAGGGGCTTTGCCTCTTGATGTAGCATTTCCCAGATGGGAGGCTTCGGATTCGGCTAAACCATTCATCGCTCATTTTAATGCCATTCCTGGTCTAAATGTGGAGGTGGTGGAAAATTTTGGACCAATTATTTCAAAGAGGGCAAGGTTCAGAATAAAGCTCTATAAAATGTGTGAGAGTTCAACCGGATACACATCAGCTTTTCATATTTATGAGGGGAAAGACAGCCAACTAAACCCACCAGGATGCCCTACTTATCTGGGGACATCTGGAAAAATCGTTTGGGAACTGATAACTCCATTTTTACAAAAAGGCTACAATCTGTATGTTGACAACTACTACACCAGCATACCTCTATTTAAAAGTCTGGTTGTACATAACATAGGGGCTTGTGGGACCATTCGCAAAAACAGTCAGGGGTTTCCACAATCAGTGGTCAAAAAAATTTCCGAAAGGGGCAGTCAGGGGTTTTACACAATAGAGAGCTGCTTGCCCTTAAGTATAAGGATAAAAAAGATATTTTTATCCTGAGCTCGATCCACACAGATGCCATAAGAGCCACTGCAGACCAACAGGGATCCACTACTCCAAAACCTGTGTCTGTCATTGACTACCACAAAAATAAAGGGGGTGTGGACCTTGCAGATCAGGTTCTACAGCCATACCAGGTATCAAGAAAATCATATATCTGGTATATAAAGTTAGTCATTTATTTGTTTCAGGTGGCCACATATAATTCTTTTGTGTTATACAAAAAAGGTCACTGAAACAGGGATTTTTGTGATAAACTCACCGTAAAATCCTTTTCTCCGAGACGCTCATTGGGGGACACGGGTAATGTGGGTGTATGCTACTGCCGCCTGGAGGCTGACACTAAGTGAAAAAAAGAGGTTAGCTCCTTCTCTGCCGTATACACCCTCGCCCGGATTGCGGGCGGAAACCAGTTTAGTGCAAAAGCAGTAGGACAACAACAAAAATCAGCCTTAATGCAGGTAACAATATGTTTAGAAAAGAACCACCCTAATATCATCGAAAATGCATATTAATTAAATAAACAAGAGCTAACTGGCTATCAGGGTGGGTGCTGTGTCCCCCAATGAGCGTCTCGGAGAAAAGGATTTTACGGTGAGTTTATCACAAAAATCCCTGTTTCTCCCTCGCCTCATTGGGGGACACAGGTACTG
This sequence comes from Dendrobates tinctorius, assembly GCF_039654945.1. Taxonomy (NCBI): domain Eukaryota; kingdom Metazoa; phylum Chordata; class Amphibia; order Anura; family Dendrobatidae; genus Dendrobates; species Dendrobates tinctorius. The sequence goes on along the minus strand of NW_027362163.1, from coordinate 960,966 downwards.
TGGGACATCCTAAAGCAGTTCCTGGGTGGGAAGTTGACTCACCGATCCAAGCTACATGCACCTCCTGTCTAAAAGGTGCACCACCGCTGCTTGGAGAATCCTTCTACCTAGGCTCGCATCCACTGAAGCCTGATTATGGGTATTGTAATGTTTGGCAAACATGTGCAGGCTGGACCAGGTTGCTGCCTTGCAAATCTTTTCCATCGAAGCCTGGTGCTGAAGTGCCAAAGAGGCGCCCACTGCCCGAGTAGAGTGTGCTCTGATCCCTGCTGGAACCGGCGCACCCCTGATGCGGTAGGACTCCTGAATAGTCAAATGAATCCACCTCGCTATGGCCGATTTTGAGGCCACGAGTTCCTTCCTGCGCCCCTCGGGGAGCAAGAACTGCGTGTCTGTCTGCCTAAAGGGTGCCGTCCGTGACACGTACCTCCTGAGGACTCTTACCAGGTCCAACGTGTGAAGGGGCTTTTCCACTGGGTGTGCCGATGCTGGACAAAATGAAGGCAAGACAATATCCTCATTAATGTGAAACGAGGAAACGACCTTCGGTAGAAAGGGGGGAGCTGGTCTGAGAACCACCTTATCCCTGTGGAAAGTGAGAAACGGGGCTCGACAGGATAGGGCCTTCTGCTCTGAGACTCGCCTGATAGACATTAACGCTACAAGGAATACCACCTTTCAGGAGAGGTATGACAAAGAAACATCCTGTAGCGTTTCAAATGGAGGTTCCTCCAGAATGCTTAGGACCAGGTTAAGGTCCCAGGCGTCCAGAGGCGCACTATAGGAAGGTACCAAGTGGGAGACCCCCTGGATGAAAGTCTTTACCTGCAAATTTACAGCAATTCTGCGCTGGAACAGGACGGATAAAGCTGATATCTGTCTCCTGAGGGAGCTCGGGGCCAACCCTGAGTCTAGGCCAGACTGGAGAAAGGCCAAGATGTTGGGAATAGAGAATCTCAGTGGAGAATAACTGCGGCCTCGACACCAAGAAAAGAAAACCTTCCAGGTTTGATGGCAAATTCGCGCCGAGGTAGGCTTCCGGGCACTAACCATTGTAGCAACCACCTCGCGCCCAAACCCCACCTGGGTCAGAATCCAAGATTCAACGGCCATGCCATCAAATACAGGGCCCCTGAGCTCGAGTGGAAGATCGGGCCCTGGGACAGTAGATCTGGGCGCTCTGGCAGTCGCCAAGGAATGTCGGCGAGCAGCTGCACTAGATCCGCGTACCAAGCTTGACGGGGCCAGTTTGGGGCCAGGAGAATCACTGGAACCCCTTCTGTTTTGATCTTTTTGATGACTCTCGGAAGTAGTGGCAGCGGGGGAAATAGATATGAGAGGCAAAACGGGTTCCACGGCAGAACCAACACATCCAAAGCGACTGCCTGCGGGTCCCTGGACCGAGCGACAAACAGGGGCACCTTGGCATTCGCCCCTGAGGCCATCAGGTCCCTATCCGGTGTCCCCCACCATTGGAAAATCTGCTGGAAGATCTCAGGGTGTAGTGATCACTCCCCGGACGCAAGACACTGCTGGCTGAGGAAGTCTACTGCCAAGTTCTCCACGCCCGGGATGTGGACTGCCGATATCACCGAGTGGTTCCTCTCGGTCCAATGCAAAACGTGCCCTACTGTTGTGAGTTCATTTTCCCCTTCACTACTGAGGCCCGATGAACTCCCTCTTCTGGTAAAGAAAGGTAGTGAGCCTGATTGTCAAGCACCTGAGCCTAATGATGATGACTGGCTGAGTGGAGTGACTGACTGGATATAAGGCCGCCGACGCCCTTCTGCCCTGCGGGTGATTTCTCTGTGGGATCCTTGGAGACCAGTCTGAATTCCTGCTCTTCTAAAGCTGAGTTTTCGGCTCTGCCGTTTGCATTTGTGCTTTGACTTTGTTTTGCTTTGTTTTTCTGGATTTCTGCCATTCCCTGCTGGGGTGAGCTGAATTCCTTTAGCTCTGTCTTCAGAAAGTACCTGAGTGCTGATATAGCTTTTGAAGCCTAGCTGCTTCAGGGTCTTTTTCCATATCAGCCTGTTGGCTTATGTCTTTGATAGGGTTTTGGCAGATTGCAGACAGCAACCTTCCTTTCCTGTCCTGTTTAGTTAGTTTGGGCCCCATCGTTTGCTCAGCCTATCTTTCTGTCTGTGTGAGTGTTTTTTCATCTTGCTTCACCGTCATTATATGTTGGGGGCTGCCTTTTACTTTGGGGTCTGCTCTGGGGCAGTTTAGATTTCCTTTTCTGTCTTTAGGCTATTTAGTTCTCCGGCTGTGATCGAGGGGTCTAGGGCACCGTAGGAACCCCCCACAGCTACTGCTAGTTGTGTTGATAGGTTCAGGGGTCTGCAATCTGATAGTTGCCAACTTCTCAGGTTTCCTGGACGTAGCTTCTATTTTTGTGTCTTCCTCCTACGGTGACTCTTTCATAACACCCTACCTTGCGCATGGTTGCTCTGCTGCGGGTGCCCCCTTGATGATTTATGTAAGCCACCGCCGTGGCATTGTCCGATTGAATCCGGACTTGGCGGCCTGCTAGAAGGTGACGAAAATGTTGCAGAGCCAGCCAGATCGCTCGTATCTGCAACAAGTTGATCGGGAGGTGTGCCTCCTGCGGCGACCACCGTCCTTGGGTCGTGTGGTAGCGAAAAAACGCTCCCCAGCCGGGGAGGCTGGCGTCGGTTGTGACCACCAACCAATAGTCTGGGGGAAAGGGTTTCCCCTGAAGCAGGGAGGAACTGGTTATCCAACACTCGAGTGACTGTCTGACCTGAGAGGACAACCGGCACCGATGATCGAGCGAGAATGGGTTCTTGTCCCAGGATGACAAGAGGGCGTGCTGCAGGGGGCGAAGATGGAACTGGGTGAACGATATTGCTTCCATCATTTTTCCTAGAATCCTCATCCCGAAACGGATGGTATGAGGGACTGGTTGATGAAATGTCCGGACTCCCTGCCGGAGAGCTAGGGCCTTGTCCTGATTGAGAATTACCAACCCTCGAAAGGTGTCGAAGATCATCCTAAAAGGAAATCCTCTGAGCTGGAACAAGAGATGATTTCTTCACGTTGACCAACCACCCTAAGCGGGAAAGATTAACTAGCGTGATGTTGACACTTTCCTTGCATGCCCAAATAGAAGGGCCCTTGACCAAGAGGTCATCTAAGTAAGGCAAGACGACTATGCCCTGGGAGTGCAGGATGGTCATGACGACTGCCATGACCTTTGTGAACACTCTGGGGGCGGTGGCTAGCCCGAAGGGAAGTGCTGCGAACTGAAAATGTAGACTGTTGATGGCGAAGCGTAGAAATCTTTGATGCGGAGGAAAAATGGGGATATGTAGGTAAGCATCTTGGATATCGATAGAGGCCAAGTATTCTCCCTGCCCCATGGCCGATATGACTGAACGGAGAGCCTCCATTTGGAAATGTCTGACCCTGATGAATTTGATCAGGAGCTTCAGGTCCAAAACAGACAGTCCCGTCCCTCTCGGGGACCGTGAATAGGTTGGAATAGAAGTCATGAGCCTTTTCGTGTTCTGGCATGGGAATAATGACTCCATTGTGGTGGAGCGATTCGATGGCTCCTAGCAAAGCCCTTGCCTGGGTATCCACCTTGGGAAGATAGGAAAGAAAAAACCGTCTTGGGGGGTACCTGACAAACTCTATCTTGTACCCTGAGGACACCAGCTCTCTTACCCATGTGTCGTGTGCGATGGTGAGCCAGACATGGCGAAACCAGAGTAGGTAGCTCAGTGGATAGCACTGCAGCCTTGCAGCGCTGGATTCCTGGGTTCGAATCCCACCAAGGACAACATCTGCAAGGAGTTTGTATGTTCTCCTCGTGTTTGTGTGGGTTTCCTCCGGATACTCCGGTTTCCTCCCACATTCCAAAGACATACTGATAGGGAATCTAGAATTGTGGGCTTCATCGGCGACAGTGATGATAATGTGTGCAAACTGTAAAGCGCTGCGGAATATGTTAGCGCTATATAAAAAAAATAAAGAGAAGATCTTTGGGACCTGGATCCCCTCGACCTGGGCTGGTGAGTACGCATTCTCCCCAAGGGGTTGGCTCTATATGAGACCTGTCGATCTCTATCCTGGTTGGGGCAACCTGAAGCGGCGGAATTGGCCGCTGTAGTCCACCCGGGGTTGCGAGAAGCCCGAAAACGTGCCTGAAACTGGTGACGAACTGGCGGTTTGACCTATTGTTGAGGGAGAAAACCGCTCTTCCCTCAGGTGGGATCAGAGATGAGCTGATCTAACTTCTCTCCGAAAAGGCTGCACTGATAAGGTAGAGAAGTCAAGGACTTCTTGGAGGCTGAATCGGCCCGCCATGTCCTTAATCATAGAGCTCTCCTAATGGAAATTGTGCTTGCGTCAGCAAGTGCCGCGCAATTGGCCGCATCCAAAGATGCATTGATTAAGTAGTCCCCAGCCATAGCGATCTGACTCGCGATCTCTGATAGTTCTGCAGGTAGGGCCCTATCCTGCAAGGCTTTGTTTAATGATTCTGACTAAGAAATCATGGCCTTGGCCACCCACGTTGCCGCGAACGAGGGAGAGAGTGAGTGCTGACCCTGATGCCTCAAATACTGAGTGAGCCAAGCTCTCTATGAGACGATCTGTGGGATCCTTCATAGAAGAACCACTAGGTACGGATAACAGGGTTTTAGAGGCCAAGCGTGACATGGGTGAGTCCACCGTTGTGGATTCCGTCCATCTTTTACAGAGGTCCGGGGCAAACGGATACCTCGCTTCGAGCGCCTTCTGGCCCGAGAAGCGTCTGTCCGGCTGTTCCCTGTGTCGTTGCACTATGTCCTCGAATTCTGGGTGAGTGCAAAATACTCTATGCGGCTGCTTAACTCGCTTAAATGACACCTTATGGCCAGAAGCCAAGGTGGAATCATCCTCAATCCCCAAAGTCTGGTTGACGTCTTCAATGAGGCTGTCCACTGTTTCTCAACACCCCGGAGTATCTAGGTCAAGGGGCTCATCTGAGCATTGCTCGCTATCGACTACTGGTGAAGGAGAGCGAGAAGCAGAACTCACGGATGCCGAGGCACCGGATGAACCGGGAGACGCCGTGTGGGTTCGTTTCCCCCGCGTCTGCCTGGAGTGAGAGCGGCCCCTGCAGGCCGGATGCTCTTGTGAGGTAAAGGACCCCTCTAACACAGGCGAGCCACTGTCCCTATCTGGGGCACGAAGGGACTCGATTGCTCTCGTAAGCGACGCCATGGACTGCGACAGTGATAGGGCCCACTCGGGGGACTTGCACTGGGCTCAGTCGCAGGGTAAGGCTCCTGGGCGCGTTTGGAATCACAGGCTTCGCATAATCGCTTGCTCTGTGCCCGCGGAAACGCGGCCCGACAAGAGATGCATGCAGCGTATAGAAACGTGTGCGTCTTCGCTTTTTCAGACATGCTGTATCTGCCCGGCATCAGCACTGCAGACCGCTGGGGGGGGCACTCCTCATTTTCCCGCAGCGTGGCCTCTCGGGTTGGGGGGCAGCACTTACCCCAGTCCTGTGCCCCCACGTGTCCTGGAAGTGCCAGGCATTGCTCCAGCTCAAAGAAGCGCGCGCCACAGCTGCGGGAGGGCCGTCAGAAGAAGAGGCATCCTTGGGACAATCTTTCCAGTTTTGCGGCCTAGCGCTGGTCCGAAACCGGGGCCTCAATTTCTTCGGCGCCCGCCCAGGCCACAGGAGGCAGGCCGCCGGAAGTGACGCGAAGGAGGGACTTCTGCCTGCGGCCTAACGCCAACCGAAACCGCGGGCTAGATTTACATCGCTTGCCCGTGACGGGGGGTGGGCGGACCCGTCTCCCACGGAGTCCCAGGCCGAGGATACATGGCTGGACGTCAGGACCCGCCACCGTGCGCGACGGGGGTGCTATCTTCGGATGCTGCCGCTCTGACCCCCGAGGAAAAGGCTAAGGGCTCCATCCCTGTGGACGCTGCTGCAGGAGCCCTCCCCGGCCATCCCCCTCCGTGACGATGCTTCAGCTTCCCAGCTCAGGTAGAGGGGAGGGGGGCCACATATAGGACAGTGCAGGCACCCTAGCTCCATCTTTCCCTCCAGGGATGAGGAGAGGGACCGTCCGCCGCCTTGCAGCACCGCAGTCTAGCATTGGTGGAGCAGTGGGAGCCGCACGGACTATGCTTGTGCCTCTGTACAGCCTAGGGTTTCAATACCTTAGGGAGGTCAGGGCTAAGTCCGGCATCATGTCCCACGTTGCGGGACAGGATAAATGGAGGCGACACTCGCACGTGCTCGCCCGTTGATGGTTTGGGGAAATCGGACACTTTCAATAGGATCCATTGCCCCTATCTCATCTTCATGGAAAAAATAAAAAAGTCTGGGAAAAAAGGACCAGATGTGTCCCACGTTGCGGGAGAGGATACGTGGAGGCGACACTCGCACGTGCTTGCCCGTTGTTGGTTTGGGGAGATCGGACCCTTTCAATAGGGTCCGTCGCCCCGGTCTCATCTTCATAGAAAAAGGGAAAAAGAAAAAAAAATAAGTCTGGAGAAAAAACAGGCATGTGCATCCAACGGACACAAAACATGAACTGGTTTCTGCCCGCAATCAGGGTGAGGGTGTTTACGGCGGAGGAGGAGCTAACCTCTTTTTTTCACTCTTAGTGTCAGCCTCCAGGCGGCAGTAGCACACACCCACAGTACCTGTGTCCCCCAATGAGGCGAAGGAGAAAATCTTGTTTTTGAAAATTTTGTCCCCGCCAATCCTTTAGAATGTGAAGATGTCAGAAGACTCACCAAGTGACATTTTATTGCACTCATCCCAGTAACTGAAACAAGAAAGAACCCCCAGAGAAGATGTTGTGTATGTTCCTAGAGAGGAATGAGGCATGATCCCCGCTATTATTACCCACAATGCCCATCACTGCCAGCCTTATGCCTCCATGACGGCTTTACAATCTTCCACACAGAACCACGTTTTTTAACTGTTTTGACATTCAAGCATTTGGATTATTTAGTGACAGACACATTTGAGTAGAGTGGACTTAACAACTTCCGGGGGTAGGTGGGGGGAGGTCTCCAGAGACACAAGCTCGGCACAATATATTGGGCACTACAATGACTTTTTTTTGCAATTTTTGCTCTGAAACTTCCACTACGTGTTTCTGGAAATCATCCTTGTAGTGAAAATGGTCACTATATCCATAGATGAATTCCCAGAGGGGTGTCATTTCCAAAATGGGGTCACTTCAGGGGGGATTTGAGGGGGAAAATTTTTGTGAAAGAAAAGTAAATGTTTATATTTTCATTCCACATTCCATTCATTCCTGTGAAGCATCTGAAGGGTTAATAAACTTCTTGAATGTGGTTTTGAGCACCTTGAGAGGTGCAGTTTTTAGAATGGTGTCATTTTTGGGTATTTTCTGTAATTTTGACCCCCTAAACTCACTTCAAATGTGAGGTGGTTCCTAAAAAAAATGGTTTCGTAAATTTTTTTGCAAAAATGAGAAATCGCTGTTTAACTTTTAATCCTTATAACTTCCTAACAATAAAAAGTTGATATAGATGCTACTGTGCAGGCGCCACCATCGCCGCTGACATTTTGCTGGATGTAATTTTTTTTCTAAGCCTCCCAATAGCCACAATATTATAGGCATTATCACCAATAATATCAATGCTATTATATGCATTATGTAATAATGGGGGGCAGGTCAGTGAGGGGTCAGCGACCTGTCATTAGCCAATACAGATGAATATGTAATCAGAGCACCACATAAAGCCCCGCCCACAGCCCCACCCACAGCCCCGCCCCAGAGCACGAGAATCTCATTACCTGAAAGCTACAAATACAGATTAAACAACAGTAAACCAGAGTTGCCCTCATTTATGGTGGACCATTGGAGCTACTATGGATCCTGAGCAGAAGATTAGAGAAAATAATATTGCTCCCCATTTCAGGAGAGATTGTGCAGTAATCTGAATTCCTTAGGATCAAAAAAAAATGTAATTGGTTGTAAGTTCTATAGAAAAGGGCTTTCAATGCCCAAAGTCATTTGAACAGTTTTGGGTGTAGGAGAATGTTGTGGTCTAGAGGCAAAATGGGGATCATGGTAATGTGGCACCCCTGAGGGTTCAGTCGCCACAGAGGTACTGCACCTCCTCCTGAGGTGTGGTACCCCACCATCCAGGTAAGGTGAAGACACCTGACCACTCTCCAACACCTACAACCCCACGCCACAAAGTAGTGTAGCAAAGCACCTTCGGCGGCTCCCTGCTTGGAGTGTAGCATAGCACCCCTTGATGGCTCCCTGCTTGGAACATGAAACGTGCTGGGAGGTGGGTGGAGTTAGTTCACATAAAAGAGCGGAAAGAGATGAGTCAGTCGTTCAGTCAGTCTTTCATTCAGTCAGTGAGTGAGGATGTAGAAGGACAGAGTATGAGACACAGAAGATCCCTGGGAGAGGGATGGAAGGAAGTGCTGCAGCAGGCCACAGTGATCTGGGTCTGCTGGCACAGGAAAGAGACAGAGAAAGGAAGCTTGATTCTCCATTGGGAAGAAGGATTAGCACGGAACGTGAGGAGAATAAGACCAGGGTTAGAGGAGAACCCTTTTCAAGTTCTAAGCGCAAGGCCGGGGTCCGGTCCCCGAGGTTGTACGGATACTAATGGTCCTGCAGCAGACACCGGAGGAATAGAAGTAGTGACCACTTTATTCCCACTCAAGACTTGGGGGCACAACAGCAACATATTAGTGAGCCGGGACTTAGTAGCAAGGAGTCCCCGAAGCAGGCTACAGCTGTCTGCCGTAAAAAAATAAAAATAAAAACAAATCTGAACTGAGAAAGTAAGTTAATGTGTATGCACAATGTAAGTGCATATTAACACATGACCATTAACCAGAGAAAACAAAAAGCAAAAACCACAAATATCCTGAACTAAAAAGTAAAAAATATACTGCCAATAATGCATAAAGGTAGTAATAATAATAAGGGTATTTAGTAAACATAATTTTGATCAAAATAATGTACAAGCCATCCCGCCACGTCACGGCAACCCTTGTGGGACAGTCCCTACTCTAGTATTTAAAACCTTTTCACTTGCCAAGTGACGTGAATGTTAACAAGGATCGAGCAGCTGAACCACTAGTAACAGCTTAGGCCAGACTGGATGGCTTTCCCAGCTCAGAAGCTGCCGTACAAGAAGAGTTCATAGGAACATCTGATAGGAGGAACTCCAGTGTAATTCAGTACTGAGAGTACTTCACTCAAAGGCGCTATAAAGGAGACGTTCAGGAAAGGCACATATGTTGGCGGAGTGTTGGAAAGGAGTACTTCATCTTGCCTGGAAGTTGGCTGAGCTCCTGGCCCGGAGGACACGGCACAGATGCGGGCACCTGTACCTGCAACAGACTGTGAGTAAAGCTTTGGAACTACATGCCCTGGTGTCCTTATTCCTGCGCCAACCTGCCCAGCACTGCTACATCTCTTGTGCCTGACACTACACCATCTAAGTGTCACTTCACCTACACTGCCCGGGGACTACAGCCCTGCCTGTGGAGGGCTTTAACATCATTGCTGCACCACACCATCTGTCCCAGAGGATCTGTCTGCAGCGTCGGCTTACATCTCTATTGCCGAACACCACAGGTGGCGTCACGAATCACTCATCATAAGCACACTGAACATTTCCCTTTACAATGGGCACCCAGGGCCACGGGCCAGGTCCCAGCTGCTGTGACATCTGCCATTGAAGCTTATCGGGCCCGGTACCCCACAGCCCTGGGAGGGCGTCCCAGTAACACGGCCGGACTACACCACCGATAAAGCAGCCACAGCCGGTGACTGAGAGGAATCTGTGACTTCTCTGCATTCAGTGGTTACTACTTACCTGGGTAGTCATATGTGGGAATCTCCTCTTTACACCACTCATCACCCCTCACATATGTCTCTGTAGTATTAATATGGGTCAGATCTTCACCCTGAAACAAATATTGTAAAAGTCACAGACAGATGGAGAAGTCCCATCTATGATCAGCTCTAATCCTGCCATCTCCACCGCTCTCATTACACAAGTATAAAACATATAATACTGGTGGATAAAAAAAGACTGAGCACAAGACCTTCACAGTCATCTACACATCATAGGGGAGATCTCCTGACACCTTCTCTCCATCTACCTGAAGATCCTGAGGAGCACTGGGATCTTCTTGGTTACAGTCCTGTGGAAGAAGAGGACGGGGACTTCTCTCTGGTGTTGTCCTCTTACTGGATAGATCTGGAGGAAACACATACAGGGACTGAATTCATTCTCTACATACAGATAATTATAGGCCGTGTGTATTTAGTCCTGTCTATTACCTGGTGATGTGAGGGGCTGGGGAACCTCCATTATGACGTCCTTGTACAGATCTCTGTGTCCTTCTAAATACTCCCACTCCTCCATGGAGAAATAGACAGCGACATCCTGACACCTTATAGGAACCTGACACATACAATGATACCGTCATCCCCCCGATCCCTTCTTCATAGTGTTACTGTATAATATCCCAGCATTCCCAGCAGTGTCACCTCTCCAGTCAGCAGCTCAATCATCTTGTAGGTGAGTTCTAGGATCTTCTGGTCATTGATGTCCTCATGGATCAGAGGGTGAGGTGGAGGCCCCGTGATTGGGCTCAGGGGTCTTCCCCATCCCTCAGACACAGGGTCCTGACAGCGATCACTAGAGGTCTTCTTCACCACTGTGTAATCCTGGTTATGGAGAGACACATTAATAAATCTCACTCCAGACATTTCCAGAGTCCTCACCTCTCCAGTTCTGTCCATCTGTTATTCCCATAGATAAGAATGATGGAATGTGACGTCATCAGAATCTCTCACCTCTCCAGTGAGAAGGAAGAGGATCTCTAGGGTGAGGTGTAACATCCTCTCCGCCATCTTGTCTCTGTCCATATCCATCCTTGATGGGTAAATCAGGAAAATTCTCTTCTGTAGAAGATCTTCACTGAGAGGATCCGATATTGTAGAGACCTGAATGAGAAGAAGATGATCCGATGTAACATCATAAGAATCCTGTGTAATAATACAATTACTGGAGATAATAAGGGAAACATATGAGGAGATTTATTATCTTACAGGGTTTAGTTTTCTTCCCTGACATCTACTAATAAAACCTATATATTTAGGCCACAGACAACAAGCAGTTTCCTCCTCGGAGTCGGCAGCTGAACACGTTCCTCATAGACTCATCTTCCATAACGCTAATTCTCCTCTCATTACCGACACTGGAATCGGCATTAGCAATACTGCAGGAGATATTCATTACACACGACATGAGAAATAACTCCTTCATGATGAGGACGACATCTTCATCTTCTACTGCGGCTCTAGAGACAGATTTGGCCAGAGTCGGTCACTGCCTCCATCCCCACCGGCCGTCTATATGAAGGTTTCCCGTCTTCCCCGCACTGGAATCTTCTCTCACGTTAGATCTCAGCTCTGAGTCACACACAGAAGTTTGAGGCTTTTCTGGAAGAACAGGACAGGAGAGATCTGAGGCCGATGTCTCCATGTTCAGGGTTTCCCCTCTGGATAAGAGGCTTTTCTGTCCCTTTCCCCCAATTAGAGGGGACACCTGTGGATATCGGGGTCTTTACCGGCTGCAGTCCTGGGGGGATTTACTCGGTAACGTGGACGTTGGACAAACGTCACCATCAATTCCCATCAGAGTGAAGGAACATCGCTCCTCTATTCAGCTCTATGGATCCAGGATGAAATCCACTGCGGCCCCTGCAAGAAAAGAGTGAAGTCTGGTGAGACCCCCGAGGCCGGAGATTTCTACAGCTGCTCTGTGCGCACAGGACCTGTGATGAGGTCACAGGAGGGGAGGAGTCAGGGGTCACATGATCAGGGGCCTCAGTGTGTGCAGGACTCTGCTGTGCTGGTTGTCATGGTGCTGGATGAGGGGAAGTTTCTGTGTGGGGTCAGGAGGGGTTTACAGGGTGGATGTAACAGAGCCGTGTGTACAAGGTGTACGGAGCAGAGCCGTGTGTGTACAAGGTGTACAGAGCAGAGCTGTGTGTGTACAAGGTGTACGGAGCAGAGCCGTGTGTGTACGAGGTGTACGGAGCGGAGCCGTGTGTGTACAAGGTGTACGGAGCGGAGCCCTGTGTGTACGAGGTGTACGGAGCGGAGCCGTGTGTGTACGAGGTGTACGGAGCGGAGCCGTGTGTGTACGAGGTGTACGGAGCGGAGCCGCATGTGTACGAGGTGTACGGAGCGGAGCTGTGTGTGTACGAGGTGTACGGAGTGGAGCCGTGTGTGTACGAGGTGTACGGAGTGGAGCCGTGTGTGTACGAGGTGTACGGAGCGGAGCCGCATGTGTACGAGGTGTACGGAGCGGAGCCACGTGTGTACGAGGTGTACGGAGTGGAGCCGTGTGTGTACGAGGTGTACGGAGCGGAGCCGCGTGTGTACGAGGTGTACGGAGCGGAGCCGTGTGTGTACGAGGTGTACGGAGTGGAGCCGTGTGTGTACGAGGTGTACGGAGCGGAGCCGCGTGTGTACGAGGTGTACGGAGCGGAGCCGCGTGTGTACGAGGTGTACGGAGCGGAGCCGCGTGTGTACGAGGTGTACGGAGCGGAGCCGTGTGTGTATGAGGTGTACGGAGCGGAGCCGTGTGTGTATGAGGTGTACGGAGCGGAGCCGTGTGTGTACGAGGTGTACGGAGCGGAGCCGTGTGTGTATGAGGTGTACGGAGCGGAGCCGTGTGTGTACGAGGTGTACGGAGCGGAGCCGTGTGTGTACTCTATATACACCCGTATACCCCCATCTTCGGTCACAGACCCCTCAGTGTATACTGTATACACCCATATACCCCCAGCTTCGGTCACAGACCCCTCATTGTACACTGTATACACCCATATACCCCCAGCTTCAGGCGCAGACCCCTCAGTGTGCGCTGTATACACCCGTATACCCCCAGCTTCAGTCACAGACCCCTCAATATACACTGTATACACCCATATACCCCCAGCTTCAGTCACAGACCCCACATCTCTCACGCTGTAGAACCGACGCCGGACACACACGGTAAAACTGCAGTCGTCGGTCTCTCGTCTCTCGCACTTATACTGATAACATAAGATGGAGTCAGACGAACCCTCCTACAAAACGTGAGAACAAAGTCATTACTACAGGACTGTGTGAGAAAGGGATTTATTCTACAAGAAACGCTGGGGCCCCAATGAGAGAATCCGGGCCCCGTGGCTGGATACTCCAGGCCCCCAGCGTGTTAGGACCAGACGGGGTCTTTGTCTCTGGAGCTTCTCTACTCGGGATAATGAGACTCTGATCTTGGTCATCCGCGTGGATAATGGAAATGGAATTACAAAGCTTCTCATAGACTTTCCATGTTACACACGGACGGCACATGTACAGCACACGGACGGCACATGTACAGCACACGGATGGCACATGTACAGCACATGGACGGCTCATGTACAGCACACGGACGGCACATGTACAGCACACGGACGGCTCATGTACAGCACACGGACGGCACATGTACAGCACACGGATGGCACATGTACAGCACATGGACGGCTCATGTACAGCACACGGACGGCACATGTACAGCACACGGACTGCACACATACAGCACACGGACGGCACATGTACAGCACATGGACGGCACATGTACAGCACACGGACAGCACATGCACAGCACACGGATGGCACATGTACGGCACACGGACGGCACATGTACAGCACACGGACGTGTTATGAACGAGTCACCGTAGGAGGCAGACCCCTAAGTAAAAGGCAGCCCCCAACATATAATGACGGTGAAGCAAGATGAAAAAACACTCACACAGATAGAAGGATAGGCTGAGCAAACAATGGGGCCCAAGCTAGCTATACAGGACAGGAAAGGACGGTTGCTGTCTGCAATCTGCAAAAACCCTATGAAAAACATAAGCCAACAGGCTGATATGGAAAAAGGCCCTGAAGCAGCTAGGCTTCAAAAACTAAATCAGCACTCAGGTATTTTCTGAAGACAGAGCTAAAGGAATTCAGCTCACCCCAACAGGGAATGGCAGAAATCCAGCAAAACAAAGACAAAGCACAAATGCAAAAGGCAGAGCAGAAAACTTAGCTTTAGCAGAGCAGGAATTCAGACTGGACTCCAAGGATCCCACAGAGAAATCACCCGCAGGGAAAAAGGGCGTCGGCGGCCTTATATCCAGTCAGTAACTCCACTCAGCCAGTCATCATCATTAGTCTCAGATGTTTGATAATCAGGCTCACTACCTTTCTTAACCAGCAGAGGGAGTTCATCGGGCCTGAGTGGTGAAGGGGAAAATGAACTCACAACAGTACCTCCCCCTTGAAGAAGGGTCACCGAACCCTCAACCAAGCCACCAGGGTGATCAGGGTGAGCCCGATGAAAGGCACGCACCAATCTTTTGGCATGAATATCAGAGGCAGAGACCCAGGAATTATCCTCCTGACCATAACCCTTCCACTTAACCAAATACTGGAGTCTCCGTCTAGCCAGACGGGAATCCAGTATTTTCTCTACCTCATATTCCATGTTACCTTCCACCAATACAGGGTCTGGAGGTGCCACCCCCGGAACAACAGGTTCAACAAACCTCTTCAACAAAGACTTATGGAACACATTATGGATTTTAAATGTGACAGGAAGAGCCAACCGAAAAGAGACCGGATTAATAATCTCCAAAATCTTGTAAGGTCCAATAAATCTAGGCTTAAACTTAGGAGAAGCCACCTTCATAGCAATATTTTTTGATGATAACCACACCATATCACCAACCTTAAACTGGGGACCGATGGTCCTATGTCGGTTGGAAAACCGCTGGGCCTTTTCCTGGGAGAGAGATAACTTATCCACCACTTGGTCCCAGATCTGGTGCATTCTCTCCACCACAGTGTCAACACCTGGGCAGGCAGAGGGCTCCACCTGCCCTGAGGAAAATCGAGGATGAAACACAAAGTTACAAAAAAAAGGTGACATCAAAGTGGCAGAACTAGCTCTATTATTTAAAGCAAATTCGGCCAAGGGCAAAAATGAAACCCAATCATCCTGATCAGCGGAAATAAAACATCTCAAATACGACTCCAAGGTCTGGTTTGTTCTCTCTGTCTGCCCATTGGTCTGAGGGTGAAAAGCAGAGGAGAAGGACAACTGAATTCCCAGCTTGGAACAGAAAGTTCTCCAAAATCTAGACACAAACTGAACTCCTCTGTCAGATACAATGTTCTCAGGAATCCCGTGCAAGCGAACCACCTGTTGCAAAAACAGGGGCACCAACTCAGAGGAAGACGGCAACTTAGGGAGTGGTACAAGATGAACCATCTTAGAGAACCTATCACAAATCACCCAAATAACAGTCATCCTTTGAGAGACAGGCATATCAGAGATGAAATCCATTGAAATATGGGTCCATGGCCTCTTGGGGACAGGCAAAGGTATCAACAACCCACTAGAGCTAGAACACGATTTAGACCGGGAGCAAGTCCCACAGGACTGCACAAAATTCCTGACATCACGAGACAAGGAGGGCCACCAAAAAGACCGACTCACCAAATCTCTAGTACCAAAAATACCAGGATGACCAGCCAAAGCAGAGCAATGAACTTCAGACATCACTCTCTTCTTCCACTGGTCAGGAACATACAACTTTCCACTGGGACAATGCTCAGGTTTGTCCTCCTGGAACTCTTCCAGAGCACGACTCAAATCGGGCGAGATGGCAGAAAGAACTACCCCTTCGCCTAAGATGGTAGCAGGTTTGGTCACCACAGGAGAATCAGCAAAGAAGCTCCTAGAGAGGGCGTCTGCCCTGACATTCTTAGTTCCAGGAAGAAAAGAAACCACAAAATCAAAACGTGTAAAAAACAAGGCCCACCTAGCCTGTCTAGGGTTCAAGCGCTTAGCCGACTCTAGGTAAATCAAATTCTTGTGGTCAGTGAGGACCACGACTTGATGCTTAGCTCCCTCCAACCAATGTCTCCACTCCTCAAATGCCCATTTCATGGCCAACAGTTCCCGATTCCCCACATCATAGTTACGTTCAGATGGAGAGAACTTTCGGGAAAAGAAAGCACAGGGATTCATTTTAGATGTTACAGGATCCTTTTGGGACAAAACAGCTCCTGCACCAATCTCAGAAGCATCCACCTCTACCTGGAACGGAAGTGAGACATCAGGTTGCCGCAAAACCGGGGCGGAGGTGAATCTTCGCTTCAACTCCTGAAAGGAAGAAACAGCCTCTGGAGACCAATTCAACACATCAGCACCCTTCTTAGTCAAATCAGTCAATGGCTTGGCAATACTAGAAAATTTTGCTATAAATTTCCGATAAAAATTAGCAAAACCCAAAAACTTCTGAAGGGCCTTCAAAGAAGTGGGCTGAGCCCAATCGTAAATGGCCTGTATCTTGGCCGGGTCCATTTCAATAGTTGACAGAGACAAAATAAATCCCAAAAAAGAAATCCTCTGTACTCCAAAAAGGCATTTAGATCCTTTGACATACAGGGAATTCTCCCTCAAGATCCGGAACACAGTCCGAATATGTTCCACATGAGAATCCCAATCCTTGGAGAAGATCAAAATATCATCCAGATAGATAGTCAAAAATTTATCGACAAAATCTCGGAAAATATCGTTCATGAAGCACTGGAAGACAGAAGGGGCATTAGTGAGCCCAAAAGGCATCACCAGGTACTCAAAATGTCCCTCTGGAGTATTAAACGCCGTCTTCCATTCATCCCCATGCTTAATGCGAATAAGATTATACGCCCCCCTGAGGTCAAGCTTGGTAAACCAGCAAGCACCTTTAACTCTAGAGAATAGATCCGAAATCAGGGGTAACGGATACTGATATTTAACAGTAATTTTGTTGAGGGCACGATAATCAATACAAGGTCTTAATGATCCATCCTTTTTGGCTACAAAAAAAAAACCGGCACCTAAGGGTGACGAGGATGGTCTAATATGACCCTTCTCCAACACCTCCTTAATATAGGATCGCATAGCCTCGTGCTCAGGTACAGATAAATTGAAGAGCCGACCCTTGGGGAATTTACACCCCGGGCTCAGTTCAATTGCACAGTCATAACTCCTATGAGGAGGCAGAGACGCAGACTCATTCTCACTAAATACATAATAAAAGTCCGCCAAATAGTCAGGAACATCATGTGACTGAGGAGAGGTGGAAAACACCGGAGCCTCACTAAAGGCACACCGACAACCCCAACTCACCACAGACACAGATTTCCAATCCAAAACTGGATTATGAATCTGCAACCAGGGAAACCCTAGAACAATGGTATCATGAAGATTATGCAACACCAAAAATCTGCAATTTTCTTGATGGTCTGGGGCGACCCGCATTACCACCTGGGTCCAAAACTGAGGTTTATTTTTTGCCAAAGGAGTAGCATCAATCCCCCTCAAAGGGATAGGCGTCTGCAGAGGTGTCATCGGAAATCCACAACGTTTAGCAAAATCCAAGTCCATTAGGTTTAGAGCTGCTCCAGAATCCACAAAAGCCTTGGCGGAAAATGTGGACAGGGAGCAGATCAGAGTAATAGCCAGAAAAAACTTAGGTTGAACACCACCAACAGAAAACGTGTGTGCAAAGCGTTTCTCTCGTTTGGGACAGACAGAAATAATATGCGAGGCATCTCCACAGAAAAAACACAACTTATTACGCCTTCTGAACTCCTGACGCTGCTCTCTGGACAAAACTCTATTACATTGCATAGGTTCAGACATTTGTTCAACAAGTGGCAACACTTCTCGTGCAGTTTTGTGTTCGCGCAAACGCCGATCAATCTGAATGGCTAATGACATAGAATCGTCAAGACCAGAGGGAACAGGAAATCCCACCATAGTATCTTTTACGGCTTCTGACAAACCCTTCCGAAAGAGAGCAGCCAGGGCATTATCATTCCAGGTAGTAAGTACCGCCCACTTTCGGAATTTTTGACAGTACGATTCTGCAGAATCTTGACCCTGGTTCAATGCCAGCAGGGTCTTTTCAGCCTGATCAATGGCATTAGGTTCGTCATAACAACAACCCCAAGGCTTGAAAAAATGCGTTCACATTAGTCAGAATAGGATCATCAGGTTTCAAAGAAAACGCTCAATCCTGGGGATCGCCACGCAGCAAAGAGATGACAATTTTAACCTGCTGCGCGGAGCTCCCTGACGAGTTAGGCTTCAAGGCAAAAAATAATTTACAATTATTTTTGAAATTCAAAAATTTAGACCGATCCCCAAAAAATACATCAGGTGTGGGAATCTTTGGTTCAGCAGCATGTGAATGAGCAAGGTAGGCGGAAATTCCCCGCACTTCCGCAGCGAGCTGCTCCACGCGATCAGACAATTGCTTTATCTCTAGTGTTGAGCATTCCGATACCGCAAGTATCGGGTATCGGCCGATACTTGCTGTATCGGAATTCCGATACCGACTTCCGATATTTTTTCAATATCGGAATTCGGCATCGGAATCGGAAGTTCAGTTGATTGACGGCCTGACGTCATCATGATGCGCGGTGTGTGCGCATCATGATGCGCCGTCATTTCGGGCCTTCCGGGGGTCTCTGCCGGCCTGCCGGGGGGCTGTGTGGACTGCCCGGGGTCTGTACCGGCCTGCCGGGGGGCTGTGCCGGCCTGCCGGTGGTCTGTGCACCCTGTGGGGGTCTGTACCGGCCTGCCGGGGGGCTGTGCCGGCCTGCCGGGGGGCTGTGCTGATGTCCGGGGGTCTGTGCAAGCATCGTCCGATGGGACTACAAGTCCCATCGGGCGATGCCTGCTACCATGACAGTGATTGACACATTAGCCAATGATGGGACAGTAGTAGTCCCATCATCCGGCTAATGTGTTAAATGTTAAAAAAAAAAAAAAAAAAATACTACATGCATGCTACATATATACTACATACATACTACATACATGCTACATACATACTGCATGCTACATACATACTACATACATACTACATACATACTACATACATACTACATATATACTACATACATACTACATACATGCTACATACATACTGCATGCTACATACATACTACATACATACATACTACATACATACTACATACATGCTACATACTGCATGCTACATACATACTACATACATACTACATGCATGCTACATACATACTACATATATACTACATACATACTACATACATGCTACATACATACTGCATGCTACATACATACTACATACATACTACATGCATACTACATATATACTACATACATACTACATACATGCTGCATGCTACATATATACTACATGCTACATACATACTACATGCATGCTACATACATACTACATATATACTACATGCATGCTACATACATACTACATACTACATATATACTACATACATACTACATATATACTACATACATACTGCATGCTACATACATGCTACATACATACTACATACATACTACATACATACTACATGCATGCTACATACATACTACATGCATGCTACATACATACCACATACATACTACATGCATACTACATATATACTACATACATACTACATACATGCTGCATGCTACATATATACTACATGCTACATACATACTACATGCATGCTACATACATACTACATATATACTACATGCATGCTACATACATACTACATACTACATATATACTACATACATACTACATATATACTACATACATACTGCATGCTACATACATGCTACATACATACTACATACATACTACATACATACTACATGCATGCTACATGCATGCTACATACATACTACATGCATGCTACATACATACCACATACATACTACATGCTACATACATACCACATATATACTACATACATACAATACATTCATACAATACATACATAGACATACAGTACATATAACATAGAGTAACATACTTACCAATACTTGTCACATTGTTCCCCGAAGCCATTGTCTATTCCGGGATAAATATTAACATAACAAACCACAAAAATACTCACCCACGATCCGAAGCAGTCCACGAGTGTGTCCCACGACGATCTTGGGTAGAGAACTGCAGCATCAGATGATGCTGCCGTTCTCTACGGGCTGTAGGAATCCAATGACGGAAGGTAGGTATCCTTCCGCACTGTATTCCTCCGCCACTTAAAAAAAAAAAGTCCCTAGTCTCACTTTATGCCATTGCTGTGTGGGAATTTCCCACACAGCAATGGCATAAAGTGAGACTAGGGACTTTTTTTTTTTTAAGTGGCGGAGGAATACAGTGCGGAAGGATACCTACCTTCCGTCATTGGATTCCTGCAGCCCGTAGAGAACGGCAGCATCATCTGATGCTGCAGTTCTCTACCCAAGATCGTCGTGGGACACACTCGTGGACTGCTTCGGATCGTGGGTGAGTATTTTTGTGGTTTGTTATGTTAATATTTATCCCGGAATAGACAATGGCTTCGGGGAACAATGTGACAAGTATTGGTAAGTATGTTACTCTATGTTATATGTACTGTATGTCTATGTATGTATTGTATGAATGTATTGTATGTATGTAGTATATATGTGGTATGTATGTAGCATGTAGTATGTATGTGGTATGTATGTAGCATGCATGTAGTATGTATGTAGCATGCATGTAGTATGTATGTAGTATGTATGTAGTATATATGTAGTATGTAGTATGAATGTAGTATATATGTAGTATGTATGTAGCATGTAGTATGTAGCATGCATGTAGTATGTATGTAGTATGTATGTAGCATGCATGTAGTATATATGTAGTATGTATGTAGTATGTATGTAGCATGCATGTAGTATGTATGTAGCATGTAGTATGTAGCATGCATGTAGTATATATGTAGTATGTAGCATGTAGTATGTATGTAGCATGCATGTAGTATATATGTGTTATGTATGTAGCATGTAGCATGTATGTAGTATGTATGTAGTATATATGTGGTATGTATGTAGCATGCAGTATGTATGTAGCATGCATGTAGTATATATGTAGTATGTATGTTGCATGTAGTATTTATGTAGTATGAATGTAGCATGTATGTAGTATGTAGTATGAATGTAGCATGTATGTAGTATGCATGTTGTATGTATGTAGCATGTAATTTTTTTTTTTTTTTACATTTAACACATTAGCCGGATGATGGGACTACTACTGTCCCATCATTGGCTAATGTGTCAATCACTGTCATGGTAGCAGGCATCGCCCGATGGGACTTGTAGTCCCATCGGACGATGCCTGCACAGACCCCCGGAGCCTGCACAGACCACCGGCAGGCCGGCACAGCCCCCCGGCAGGCCGGCACAGCCCCCCGGCAGGCCGGCACAGCCCCCCGGAGCCTGCACAGCCCCCCGGCAGGCCGGCACAGCCCCCCGGCAGGCCGGCACAGCCCCCCGGAGCCTGCACAGACCACCGGCAGGCCGGCACAGACCACCGGAGCCTGCACAGACCCCCTGGCAGGCCGGCACAGCCCCCCGAAAGGCCCGTACAGACCCCAGAGAGGCTGTACAAGGGCAGGAAAGGGTTTTTCTTATTCCGATACCGGAAGTCCCATAGACTTGAATGGGACTTCCGGTATCGGAATCGGCGATACCGATACTTTTTTTAAAGATCGGCCGATACCATCCGATACGATACTTTGAAGTATCGGACGGTATCGCTCAACTCTATTTATCTCCAATGAGAGAAAAAAAAAAATTCCCCCTACGGCCTCAGAGGTATAGAGGAAGAAAATTAACACACTTTTTTTTTTTTTTTTTTTACAATTCTTTCCTGCTATTGAGTACCCTAGGATCTGCGGTATGGCGGGTGATTCTGTTATGAATGAGTCACCGTAGGAGGCAGACCCCTAAGTAAAAGGCAGCCCCCAACATATAATGACGGTGAAGCAAGATGAAAAAACACTCACACAGATAGAAAGATAGGCTGAGCAAACAATGGGGCCCAAGCTAGCTATACAGGACAGGAAAGGTCGGTTGCTGTCTGCAATCTGCAAAAACCCTATGAAAAACATAAGCTAACAGGCTGATATGGAAAAAGGCCCTGAAGCAGCTAGGCTTCAAAAACTATATCAGCACTCAGGTATTTTCTGAAGACAGAGCTAAAGGATTTCAGCTCACCTCAGCAGGGAATGACAGAAATCTAGCAAAACAAAGACAAAGCACAAATGCAAAAGGCAGAGCAGAAAACTTAGCTTTAGCAGAGCAGGAATTCAGACTGGTCTCCAAGGATCCCACAGAGAAATCACCCGCAGGGCAGAAGGGCGTCGGCGGCCTTATATCCAGTCAGTAACTCCACTCAGCCAGTCATCATCATTAGTCTCAGATGTTTGATAATCAGGCTCACTACCTTTCTTAACCAGCAGAGGGAGTTCATCGGGCCTGAGTGGTGAAGGGGAAAATGAACTCACAACACGGACGGCTCATGTACAGCACACAGACGGCACATGTACAGCACACGGACAGCACATGTACAGCACACGGACGGCACATGTACAGCACACGGACGGCACATGTACAGCACACGGACGGCTCATGTACAGCACACAGACAGCACATGTACAGCACACGGACGGCTCATGTACAGCACACGGACGGCACATTTACAGCACACGGACGGCTCATGTACAGCACACGGACGGCACATGTACAGCACACGGACGGCTCATGTACAGCACACAGATGGCACATGTACAGCACACGGACAGCACATGTACAGCACACGGACGGCACATGTACAGCACACGGACGGCCCATGTACAGCACACGGACGGCTCATGTACAGCACACAGACAGCACATGTACAGCACATGGACGGCTCATGTACAGCACACGGACGGCTCATGTACAGCACACGGACGGCACATGTACAGCACACGGACGGCTCATGTACAGCACACGGACGGCACATGTACAGCACACGGACTGCACACGTACAGCACATGGACGGCACATGTACAGCACACGGACTGCACACGTACAGCACTCGGACTGCACACGTACAGCACACGGACGGCACATGTACAGCACACGGATGGCACATGTACAGCACACGGACGGCTCATGTACAGCACACAGACAGCACATGTACAGCACACGGACGATGGCACATGTACAGCACACGGACGGCACATGTACAGCACACGGACGGCTCATGTACAGCACACAGACAGCACATGTACAGCACACGGACGGCACATGTACAGCACACAGACGGCACATGTACAGCACACGGACTGCTCATGTACAGCACACTGACAGCTCATGTACAGCACACAGATGGCACACGTACAGCACACGGACGGCACGTTTACACGGACTCATAGACTTGTATTGGCCCTTTGTGATCTGTGCCAATGGGGAAACATGGACATGAGAGCAGCACCGTAGATCAAATAGGGGACACGTGGCATCTGTGAAAAACATGACAGGTCGTGTGAAGGGGCCGTACAGTCACATAATAGAAAACATTAGCAGAATTGCCGTCTTTTTCTACATCCTACCTCGCAAACAGCAGAATAAAAAGTGATTAAAAACAAGTCCTACATGTCCCCCAAACTACTCTGCTAAATCCCCTCTGGCTCCGTGGCCGATGGTTCAGGGGCCCTGATGGTTATTATTCACTTCGCAGCTATAATATAAGGTGAAGCCACAAGACCCCTGCAGACCAGTGCTGAGGCTGACGGAGACCCCTGGAGCCAAAAGACACCTGCAGCCCAGTGCTGAGACTGAAGGAGACCCCGGAGCCACCAGACACCTGCAGCCCAGTGCTGAGACTTACGGAGAACCCCGGAGCCACAAGACCCCTGTAGCCCAGTGCTGAGACTAGCAGAGACCTCCCGGAGCCACAAGACCCCTGCAGCCTAGTGCTGAGACTGGCAGAGACCCCCAGAGCCACAGGACCACTGCAGCCCCGTGCTGAGACTGGCAGAGACCTCCCGGAGCCACAAGACCCCTGCAGCCTAGTGCTAAGACTTGCAGAGATCCACAAAGTCACAAGACCACTGCAGCCCAGTGCTGAGACTGGCAGAGAAGCCCGGAGCCACAAGACCACTGCAGCCCAGTGCTGAGACTGACGGAGACCCCCGGTGCCACAAGACCCCTGCAGCCTAGTGCTAAGACTCGCAGAGACCCCCGCAGCCACAAGACCACTGCAGCCCAGTGCTAAGACTGGCAGAGACCCCTGGAGCCACAAGATCACTGGAGCCCATTGCTGAGACTAGCAGAGACCCCCAGAGCCAAGACCCCTGCAGCCCAGTGCTGAGACTGATGGAGACTCCCGGAGCCACAAGACTACTGCAGTCCAGTGCTAAAACTGGCAGAGACCTCCAGAGCCACAAGACCCCTGCAGCCCAGTGCTGAGACTGATGGAGACCCCCAGAGCCACAAGACCCCTGCAGCTCAGTGCTGAGACTCGCAGTGAACCCCAGAGCCACAAGACCACTGGAGCCAAGTGCTGAAACTGACAGAGACCCCCGGAGACCCAAGAACATTGCAGCCCAGTGCTAAGACTGACGGAGACCCACGGAGCCACAAGAACACTGCAGCCCAGTGCTGAGACTGTCGGAGACCACCGGAGCCCCAAGACCACTGGAGACCAGTGCTGAGACTGACACAGAACCCCGGAGCCACAAGACCATTGCAGCTCAGTGCTAAGACTGAAGGAGACCCCCGGAGCCACAAGACCATTGCAAACCAGTGCTAAGTCTGGCAGAGACCCCCCGGAGCCACAAGATCACTACAGCCCAGTGCTAAGACTGGCAGAGACCCCCAGAGCCACAAGACCACTGGAGCCCAGTGCTGAGACTGGCAGAGACCCCTGGAGCCACAAGACCCCTACAGCTCAGTGCTGAGACTGGCGGAGAAGCCCAGAGCTACACGACCATGCAGCCCAGTGCTAAGACTGACAGAGACCCCCAAAGCCACAAGACCATTGCAGCCCAGTGCTAAGATTGACGGAGACCCCTGGAGCCACAAGACTATTGCAGCCCAGTGCTAAGACTGACAGAGACCCCCCGGAGCCACAAGAACACTGCAGCCCAATGCTGACTGGCAGAGACCCCCGGAGCATCGGTGCTTGAGCAACGGGGGATGTATCAGTTCATGCTAATTATTTTTACATTCTCAGAAATCCCATGCAGTGTCTGTTCACACCCACCATTGCTGCTGTGGATTGATCTACAGTGTTGGCAGGAAATATTTTGCTTTCTTGCAGCCTTTTCACTTACAATTTTGTGTCCCATTCATTTGAACAGGGAAAAAAACACTGCAGAAACTCTGAAAGACGACAGCAACAGATTTATAAAAAAAAAGTGTCGTCTGGCCAGTGTCCGTGTTTGGCTGCTGTCCGTGTCTGGCCGCTGTCCGTGTCTGGCCGCTGTCCTTGTCTGGCTGCTGTCCGTGTCTGGCTGCTGTCCGTGTCTGGCCACTGTCCGTGTCTGCCCGGTGTCTGTGTCTGCCTGGTGTCCGTGTCTGGCCGCTTTCCATGTCTGCCCGGTGTTCATGTCTGCCCGGTGTTCGTGTCTGGCCAGCATTCATGTTTGCCCGGTGTCCGTGTCTGGCCAGCGTCCGTTTCAGCCCAGTGTCCATGTCTGCCTGGTGTCCGTGTCTGCCTGGTGTCCGTGTCTGGCCGCTTTCCGTGTCTGCCCGGTGTTCATGTCTGCCCGGTGTTCGTGTCTGGCCGGCATTCATGTTTGCCCGGTGTCCGTGTCTGGCCAGCGTCCGTTTCTGCCCAATGTCCATGTCTGCCCGATGTCCGTGTCTGGTTGGTGTCCGTGTCTGGATGCTGTCCATGTCTGGCCGATGTCCGTGTCTGGCTGCTGTCCATGTCTGGCCGGTGTCCGTGTCTGGCTGCTGCACTGGGACAGTGTGAATAGTATAGTAGACGGCACTATTCCACACAATAGGATATTAAGCCCTGTTCACACTGCGCTTCTGCAGTGCGTCCGGGGGCTCTGCCTGAATCCCCCTAAAATAGGATTCACATAAATCCCCGTTGGGGCCACATATGGCACTGACACCAGCAGAGGTCAAAGGAATTTTTTTTTTTTCTGAAATTGACTGATTTATGTCCTTAGGCCGGGGTCACACGATCAGGAATTGGCAGCGCTTTGGACGCAGCACATGTCCGCTGCCGGCTACTGAACACAGGTGACTCCACATGTGATCACTGAACCGTACGGATTCACTGCATACAATACATTGTACGGGTGAGATTTATCGCGTCTCCACAAGATAAATAGACATGTTGTGATCTGGAAAGACGTGTCTCATGTCCGTCTCTAAAGATAGGGAATGTAGATTGTGAGCCTCATTGGGGACAATGCCACTAATGTCTGTAAAGCGCTGTGGAATTAATAGCGCTATATAAATGAGTAAATATAAATATATAAACTGCGGGGGTTCTGGCCTTTCACAAAATGTCGGCAGAGCCCCCGCAGCACCGTACACCCGCAGCGGCGCGCCACACATTCGAACGACCCCTCATCCCAGCCTGCGGCCTGCAGCAACGCTCTACTCTTGCCTCCTCTAGCAGCGACCCTGGGACCCCGCTTCACCGCAGCCACCACCCCCGGTAAGTAATTTATTAAAAATAAGTTATTTTCCTTTTCTTCTCCTCAAAATTTGGGGTGCGTCTTATAATCCAGAGCGTTTTATAACCTGTAAAATACGGTAAACTACTGATTCCTATTATGGCGACACTACAATTACAGAACTATATATGCAGCACATATACACAGATACACACTATACATGTACACACATTATATATATGGGTCGCCCCTCACACCCAGGGCAGCAGGGTACTCGGTACCGGGCCGGTGTCAGGGGGAAGGTGTCACAGCAGCGGTGACCCGGTCCGTGGCCCTGGGCGCCCAATATCAATGGCAGTGATGTAGTTAATGGTAGAATAGTTCGTGACGCCACCCGTGGTGTTTGGCAAGTAAGATGTTGAGCCAACGCTGCATGCCGATCCACTGGGACTGATGATGTGGTGCAGCAAAGATGGTGTAGCTCCCCACAGGTGGAGCTGTAGTCCCAGGGCAGTGTGGGTGCAATGAATGAGGAGAGGCGCAGAATGGTATAGATGCTGGTACCCAGATGTAGCGGTGCTGAAGGTATAAGCAACAAATGAATGGAGGACACCAGGGCTCGTAGTTTCAAAGCTTTACTCACAGTTCGTGGTACCCACTGGTGCCCGCTTCCGTGCTGTGTCCTCCGGGGTAGAGACTCAATCAACCTCCCGGGCAAGTCAGGGTTCTCCTCTCCAACACTCCGCCAACATGTGCCTTTCCTGAACGACTCCTCTATTGCGCCTTTTAATGTGAAGAGCTCCAGTACCGTAGTTCTCTGGAATTCCTCCTGTCAGATGTTCCTAGAACCTTACTTGTATGACAGACAGCTGTAGCCTCTATCGGGGACTCCTCTCAGAGTCCTGGCTCGCAAATCGGTTGCTGTTGTGTCCCAAGTCTTGGATGGGAGTAGTGCATTTACAGCCAACTACTCCACCGGTGTCTGCTGCAGAACCATAAGTGTCCATACAACCTCGGGGATCGGGCCCCGGCCTTGCGCTGAGAACCTATAGGCAGGGTTCCTCTTCCAACCCACAACTCCTCTCTGTTCTCCTACTCCTTCGTTCCGCGCTGTTCCTTCTCCCTCTTATGGAAGCTTAGGTTGCAGGTCTACGTCTTTCTCCTTCTCTTCTCTTTCCCGTGCCAGCTGGATCAGATCACTGAGGCAGCTGCAGCACTCTTTCTAAACTGAACTCAAACTGAACTCAAAACTAACTTCAGAACTGAACGCCTCTCGCCTGACCTCCCGTCAGACTGACCTACTATCCTCAACTTTCCCTCTCTTTTATACTAACTCCACCCACCTCCCAGCACATCTCGTGTTATGAAGCAGGGTTCCACGAAGGGTGCTCTGCTACCCCCAGCCTGAAGCTGCTAGGCGGACCTACTGAACTATCCTGTGTGTGGGATGCAGGTGTTGGAGTGTGGAAAGGAGTTCCCAACCTACCTAGTTGGTGGGGCACTACACCTTAGGAGAAGGTGCAGTACCTTTGTGGCGACTGAGCCTCAGGGGCGCCACATATACTTTATAAATATAGAAACATACACTATATGCTGTATATACAGTACACACATACTGTGTATAAGCACATATATAAAGTATATATACACAGAAACATTCAGTTTATATACAGTATATACAGTATGCTCATATATATGTACAGTTTATATATTTACACAATATAGTGCACACATGCAGTATACAAATATAATATACATACACATACTATATACTGTATGTACATGTACAGTATATGTATATATATACTGCATATATATTATATACAGTATATACTCATATGCACCGCAGATATACACAATAATACTGTATACTGTATATATGCACACACACTATATACTGTACATGTACACACACAGATACACATATACATGTATATTTACCAGGTTCTATGGCTTCACTTGTACAGATCCATTCCCAGGATAGTGCTTTATGAGCAGCCATGATGAGGACTCAGGAGGAGATGACACAGACACACAGGGCTGCAGGCATCTTCCTGGCCCTGCTCTGATCTCTGCTGTGCTGTAATCGTCCCCTCCCCCTCACTCTCAACTTCTAGCCTGACTGTATGGAGAAAGAGAGAGGGGGGCTGGAGAGGAATTTGGGAGAAACACTCTGGGACTACAGAGGATGCACAGCGCTATTCACTGCTGTATACTTCATAAAGGAGCTGCAGATGCAGGGGGCCCCCTTTGTGGTTGGGGGCCCTAGGCATCTGCCTGCCCCAATTGCCGGCCCTGGACATGGTAATATTGATGACTACTGGAAGGGGGTGTTCACTCTTGTACTTTCTGCATTTGGGATACAACTTCAGTAGGAACCTAAAATATTTCTCCTAGGACTCCTGGGAGAGGGTGTAGACCCAGACTCCATATGGGAATAGCTCAAGAATATTATTCTAGCCAGAAAATTGTTGGCTCTACATTGGATAGACAATTCTCCCCCAATGATAAAAGGGCTAAAATCCAGGATAAATGTCACTCTATGCTTGGAAAGGGGAAGCTTATATTAAAGGAACGCTCTCAAGAAATCCATCCACATATGGAACAATGGGTAATTACCCCAGGTATTGCTTCAAAAAACCTTCTCAGAAATCCTACACTGGACCGTTTCTCCATTCCCTTACAGTAAACTGGGAATTTATATATTTATACCCAAGATGTCCGCAGATAATAATTCTCTCAGACCACACAATTGCCCCTTCTTAGATATATTCTTTTTCTTTTGATGCCCCAATAGGGAAAAATTAATCAGTCAGGAAGTATTCAGATATTATGTCTGTACAAATGTAAAATTACTATTCCAAAGCTTTATACTATAGAGCGAAATCGGGATTTATCTCATTGTAACCGGTTGTTGTATTGTTTACTGGTTTTTCTCTTTTTATTGTTTTTCTCACAATATTTGTATAAGAAAAATAAAATGTTGGTAATTCTTTGTTTTCTTTAATAAAAATTATCTGATTGAAAAAAGAAAGGCGATAAAGTTGTTAATAGATGAAATGTATAGAAATACCAAGATCACATGAGAAGGTGCTCGTACGAATTCACAGATAAATGTGGTCGCTGATTGACAAGGAGGTTATATCCATGCATGCAAGGGACATATGTATCCACAATAAAAGGGGCACCCGGGCCAGAAAAGCATAACCCCTCTGACATAGCTGAGGCATGTTGTTGCTGTTATAGCTCGCTCTATAACATCCATGGATAATACCACGACATGCCACCTAATATTCTGGAAAGACAAACTGACAAATATATTATGGACGCTGCTCTTCCTTCCTTACAGACCCCTGAGCAGGAGGAACTAGACAAAGCTGTCACTGAGGAAGAGATCGGAGAGGCCATTAAATCATTCCCTATCGGGAAGAGCCCTGGGCCGGATGGAGGCAATAATAGATTTTATAAGATGTTTGCACCCCAGTTATCACCATTTTTAGGAGAAGTGATCAGTAATATCTCAGAAGACTCCCTCTCTGCCCCTTAATTACTGGAGGCTGACATATAACATTGTTTCTGAAAGCCTGGAGAAGAACCAAATGTCGGCCCTAATTTTCATCCAATATCACTAATTACTGTAGATGTGAAAATATTCTCTAAAGTGATTACAGCCCGGCTCTCCCACTACCTGCCCCCAATTGTTACCAACCATCAGGTTGGCTTTATTAAGGACAGAGAAGCTTGTGAGAAAACATTGTTATTAATGTCACATGCGGAAACCCCGGGGATCCCAATGTGCCTTGTTTCTGCCGACACTGAAGAAGCGTTGGACATAGTGCCCGGACTTTCTTGAAGATCACCCTACGACATGTTGGGTTGGGCCTTTTCTTGCTATCTATCATTCTCTCCTTATACACTGACCCTAAACTGATAATTAGGGGAGACGGCCTTCTATCTGACACATTATCTATTAATAATGGGACGAGGCGAGGGCGCCCCTCATCACTTCTCCTATACACACCGGTGATGGAGCAGTTAGTGGTGGCATTACGTATAAATCCCGATATTAGTGGGGTCACTATAGGCTCACAGCTCTATACACTCGCTCTATACACAGGTGACTTGTGGCTCTATGTTTCACCCCCAATGATCTCATTTCCCTCTGTAAAGGTACTTTCACACTTAGCGATGCACCAGCGATCCCGACCAGCGATATGATGCGGACAGGATCGCTGGTGCATCGCTAAGTGGTCGCTAGTGAGCTGCCACACAGGCAGATCTCACCAGCGACATCGCTGGGGACGGGGGTCGCTACTTACCTGTCACACTAGGCGATCCTGACGTCCTCCCGCCCGGCTCCACGCTCGTCGCTCGTCTCTCCACAGGAAGTGCCGCAGGAAGCTGACGACGAGAAACAGTCCTGGATGTTCTCGCGCGATCAGCGATAACCAGCAGGGGAGCGGGTCGTAGGTAAGTATCAGACACAGCGATATCGCTTAGTGTGACAGGCCCTTTAGTAGCAATGGACAATATAGTAAGGAGCAGAAAGACAGCGATCAGAGAGCAGCACAGAGAAAAACAAGCGCTGATCCCACAAATAACGAGAAGGAACAACTAAGATCTTCTCTGAGATTTCACATAGAGAAGGGACGATTGTCTAAGAAATATCAGAGAAACTCTTCCCTGAATTTCCACACAA
Source organism: Dendrobates tinctorius (assembly GCF_039654945.1). NCBI lineage: Eukaryota > Metazoa > Chordata > Amphibia > Anura > Dendrobatidae > Dendrobates > Dendrobates tinctorius. The sequence goes on along the minus strand of NW_027362163.1, from coordinate 929,703 downwards.
GCCGCATTGGCATTATATTCCTAAAGTCCACAAAGACGCAGCGCCCCCACCAGGTCGCCCGATAGTGTGCGGGGTCGGATCAGTAACAGAATCTTTATCTACATTTATAGACCGGTGTCTGAGACCATTACTGAGAATAGCACCTGCTCACATCAAGGACACCGGAGATTTATTGTCATGTCGGACACTGTTCGCACCAGGGTGTCCGGCAGACAGCGGTAATACCCCATCCTACCACTTTGTTCTCAGCGGCGCTGGTTGTTCCTCTGATCCGGCTTGGATTGGGTTAACCAGGTTGTCATTCTGGCTGGGGTCTTAGCCACGCCCACTGTCTTTAAATTGTCCTGCGTGACTATGGGCGTCGCCGACTATAGCTCTTGCCTTGTGCTAAGCGATACCGGTCTGGAGTGGTGGTCTAAGGAGCATACGGTTGCTGGTGTAGTATATTCCATTGTTGCCATTTTGCCTCCCTGTGTTGTATTTTTTTGGTTGCCCTTGCACATTACTGTATTCCCCTGTGTGTACGCGGTGTGGTGCTTTTCCGTTATCCCTGTCCATACTTATTTGTGGGGTCTGGTGTTTGGTCTCCTCACTGGGTGGAGGGTGGTGGGTTCAGCTTAGGGCTGGACAGGAGACAAGGACAGGGTGGAGGCCCAGGCAGGCACACCTTCAGTGTAAACCCTGGGTTGAGGGACAGACAGGGTTTCCCCTAGTCTGAGGGACACCGCAGGGGCCCCGGGGTTTCAGCCTAAAGTCACCTAGGCTTCCCATGACATTATAGTCGGCCCAAAAAAAAAAAAAAAGTGGTTATTTACCATGGATCCCATAGTCTCCATTACTAAGCAGCTGGAGGCTCTGTCCACACAGGTCACTGAACTGAGGGGGGTGGTCCAGCAACAAGGCCTGTCAGTTCCTGCTGTGCAAACTGAGACAGCAGCCAGGGCAGCTGAACCCAAGTTACCTCTCCCTGAACGATTTTCTGGTGATCGCTGTAAGTTCATTGTATTTCGTGAATCCTGCAAATTGTATTTTCATATGCGTCCTCTCTCCTCAGGAGATGAGGCTCAGCGTGTGGGCTTGGTAGTTTCCTTGCTGGGTGGTGACCCACAAGCATGGGCCTTTTCACTACCTCCGGATTCACATGCATTTGAGTCCGTAGACCTTTTTTTTTCTGCTCTTGGTTTAATCTATGACGATCCAGACAGACTGGCGTTAGCAGAGTCTAAAATCCGCTCTCTGCTCCAGGGTGAGCGACTGGCGGAGGATTACTGCACTGAATTTCGTTGCTGGGCTGTGGACACTCAATGGAATGACCCTGCTCTAAGAAGTCAATTTTTGCATGGGGTTTCTGGAAGGGTTAAATAAACTCTGCTAATGTATGAGACTCCCGCCTCTCTGGTGGCTGCTATGGTACTTGTTGTACGCATTGATCGCCACTTTCATCAGAGGTCGCAGGAGACATTGCCTATGGGAGGGGGGGCAGTTTCTGGTGAGGTTCCTTCGGGTGAATCCGTGGAACCTATGCAGATCACTGGTATATCTCATACACATAATAACAAACATAAATGTCCCTTGCCCAGAAAGCAAGGGGTCTGTTTTTTTTGTGGCAAAAAAGGACATTTTATTAATGCATGCCCCCTGGTACCTAAGAAGGACGCGTCGGCGGAAAAACTGCTAGACTCAGAGGGTTTGGAGCAGTCTAGTCTGAGCCTTTGCATATCCTCCGTGGTGGTCTCCCAGTGCATGCTCCCTGCCAAGGTAGTTATCGGGGGCCAAGAGCTGTCAATTACTGTATTTGTAGATAGTGGTTCAGCTGCTAATCTCATTGATGAAAAGTTTGCGCGTACAGCGGGATTTAAGGTGGAAGAGCTGCCTAATCCTATCCGGGTGGTTACCATCAATGCCTCCCCTCTCTCACAAGGGGAGATTAAAGAGTTTGTGGCTGATGTAAAACTCCACATTGGGGTCCTACACTCTGAGCGGGTAACATGTAAGGTGCTCAGTAATTTACCTGCTCAGATAGTTCTGGGGTTTCCATGGTTGTCTATGCACAATCCAGTGATTGATTGGAAAACCCAGGACATAATTCAGTGGAGCAGATACTGCCAGGAGAGTTGTCTGGCCACGTGTATCTCCGCTGTGACTCCCAGCATCCCGGAGCCACTGCTGGACTTTGCTGATGTATTTTCTGAAAGAGGTTGTTCTGAGCTGCCACCGCACAGACCCTATGACTGTGCTATTAGATTAAAACCGGGGGCCAAGTTACCGAAAGCCAGGATGTTTAATATCTCAGGTCCTGAGAGGCAAGCGCTCAAGGAATACATTGCAGAGAGTCTAAGCAAAGGGCACATCAGGCCCTCATCATCTCCATTGGCGGCTGGGTTCTTCTTTGTCAAGAAGAAAGATGGCGGATTACGTCCGTGTCTGGATTTCAGGGAACTCAACCAGATCACGGTTCGTGACCCATACCCGATGCCACTGATACCCGATTTGTTCAACCAGGTGTCTGGTGCCAAATGGTTTTCCAAGCTTGACCTCAGGGGGGCATACAATCTCATAAGAGTCCTTCAAGGGGATGAATGGAAGACGGCATTTAATACCCCTGAGGGTCATTTTGAGAGTTTGGTGATGCCATTTGGGTTGACGAGCGCGCCAGCAGTATTTCAACATTTCATAAATGATGTCTTTTCTCATCTCTTGGGGAAATTTGTTATTATATACCTTGATGACATTCTTATTTACTCACGCGACCGTGATGCACACATAGAGCATGTTAGGCAGGTATTGCAGTTACTCAGGGAAAACAAGCTCCATGCCAAGCTTGAGAAATGTGTATTTGTCGTCCAAGAATTACCTTTTTTGGGTTATGTAATTTCCGCCGCAGGGTTTAAAATGGACACCGCTAAGGTGCAAGCGGTGCTGCAGTGGGAACGGCCTGATAATCTCAAGGCGCTTCAGCGATTCCTGGGCTTTTCAAACTATTATAGGAAATTTATTAACAATTTTTCTATGATTGCTAAACCGCTCACCGACATGACTAAAAAAGGTACCAATTTTTCTGACTGGTCTGAGGCTGCTGTGCGCGCGTTTGAATTCCTGAAAAACAGTTTTGCTTCAGCTCCCATCCTGGTTCAGCCTGATGTCTCCCTACCATTTACTGTGGAGGTGGATGCATCCGAAGTTGGAGTGGGGGCGGTACTGTCTCAGGGTCCATCCTTGGGCAAATTGCATCCGTGTGCCTACTTCTCCAAGAAGCTGTCGCCTGCCGAGCATAATTACGATATTGGTAACAGGGAATTGTTGGCCATCAAGTTGGCATTTGAGGAGTGGCGACACTTCTTGGAGGGGGCTGTCCATCAGATTACTGTTATAACAGACCATAAAAATCTGCTTTATTTAGAGTCTGCTAAACGCCCGTCCCCCAGACAGGCTCGCTGGGCGTTATTCTTCACCCGGTTCAATTTTTTTGTGACATACCGACCAGGTTCTAAGAATATTAAGGCGGACGCCTTGTCCAGATGTTTCCCGGGTGGAGAGCCACGTGAGGATCCGGTGCCTATCCTCCAAAAGGGTGTTGTGGTCTCGGCTCTCATGACAGAAGTTGAGGCAGAGATTGCTGAGGCTCAGGAGGAGGTACCGCCGGATCTGCCTCCTAATAAATCATTTGTGCCACTACACCTACGCTTAAAGGTGTTAGGGGAACATCATGATACTGTCCTGGCGGGCCACCCAGGGGTTAAGGGCACTCTGGAACTTGTATCACGTCGTTTTTGGTGGCCCAAAATCCGGCAGGAAGTGGCCTCATATGTGTCAGCCTGTACCACGTGCGCACGGGCCAAGACACCACGCTCCCGTCCTGCTGGCACGTTGCATCTTCTCTGTGTGCCCAGTAAGCCATGGACTGATATTTCCATGGATTTCATTACTGATTTGCCCTCCTCGGCTGGGAACACGGTCATTCTGGTATTAGTTGATCGGTTCTCTAAAATGTCGCATTTCGTTGCTTTGCCATCTTTGCCCAATGCGAAGACCCTTGCTCAGGTATTTATTCGCGAGGTGGTCAGACTTCATGGTGTCCCGTCGGACATTGTATCTGATAGAGGTACACAATTTGTGGCAAAATTTTGGAGAGCTTTTTGTTCACGCCTAGGGATTAAATTGTCTCATTCATCGGCTTTCCATCCGCAGTCGAATGGGCAGACTGAGCGTATGAACCAAAACCTAGAACAATACTTACGCTGTTTTCTGTCTGACAATCAGGAGGAGTGGTCGGCGTTTCTTCTTCTGGCTGAATTCGCGATAAACAATCATTGTCAGGAATCGTCTGGGGAATCTCCCTTCTTTTGTGTTTATGGTCAGCATTCCCAATTCTGTACCTTGCGCCAAGGGTGCTCGGCAGGCGTCCCTGAGGAGGACCAGTTGGGAGCACAATTGTCATCCGTTTGGAGGAGAGTAAAGCAGCGCTTGCTGAATGTAGGTTCTAGGTACAAACGTGTGGCTGACGGTAGACGTGTGCCAGGTCCGGACCTGTGTGTGGGTGATTGGGTGTGGTTGTCTACAAGGAACATCAAACTCAAAATACCATCGCTTAAGTTGGGTCCCAGGTTCATTGGTCCATTTAGGATCTCCGCAATTATCAACCCTGTGGCATTTCGTTTGGAGTTACCTGCCGTATACAAGATACATAATGTGTTTCACAGGGCGTTACTTAAGAAGGCCGTGGGTGCGGTTGATGTTTCGCCCGTGCCACCACCTCCCGTCTTGGTGGATGGCACATTGGAGTTTGAGGTGTCCAAGGTGGTTGACTCTCGGGTAGTGCGTCGCACTCTACAGTACCTGGTCCACTGGCGTGGCTATGGTCCGAGGAGAGGACTTGGGTGCCGGCTTCGGACATACATGCGGACCGACTGGTTACAATGTTTCATCACCGCCATCCGGACAAGCCGGGTCCTCGACATTGTGAGGTTCCTGGGGTCCCTCGTAAAAGGCGGGGTACTGTCATGTCGGACACTGTTCGCACCAGGGTGTCCGGCAGACAGCGGTAATACCCCATCCTACCACTTTGTTCTCAGCGGCGCTGGTTGTTCCTCTGATCCGGCTTGGATTGGGTTAACCAGGTTGTCATTCTGGCTGAGGTCTTAGCCACGCCCACTGTCTTTAAATTGTCCTGCGTGACTATGGGCGTCGCCGACTATAGCTCTTGCCTTGTGCTAAGCGATACCGGTCTGGAGTGGTGGTCTAAGGAGCATACGGTTGCTGGTGTAGTATATTCCATTGTTGCCATTTTGCCTCCCTGTGTTGTATTATTTGGTTGCCCTTGCATATTACTGTATTCCCCTGTGTGTACGCGGTGTGGTGCTTTTCCGTTATCCCTGTCCATACTTATTTGTGGGGTCTGGTGTTTGGTCTCCTCACTGGGTGGAGGGTGGTGGGTTCAGCTTAGGGCTGGACAGGAGACGAGGACAGGGTGGAGGCCCAGGCAGGCACACCTTCAGTGTAAACCCTGGGTTGAGGGACAGACAGGGTTTCCCCTAGTCTGAGGGACACCGCAGGGGCCCCAGGGTTTTAGCCTAAAGTCACCTAGGCTTCCCATGACATTTATAGAGAATTGTGTCCGATATAGATTGGCATGAGGGTTATAAATTGGCTTTGATCGACGTCGGGAGCTTGTACGCACGAATTCCACAAATCACAGGACTGGAAGCAATAAAAAATCTATGGAAAAAACTGCTGAAACAGATGACTATATTGGATTCATCCTGGAAAGCCTGAATGTTATATTGTCCCATAAGGCCTTCTCTTTTGGGGGCAGCTGGTCCACCCAGATGACGGGGACAGCGATGGGGGCGCCAGATGCTGCAGTTTCACTAATTTGTTCTTGCCAGACTTTGAAAATAAATATATTTATAGTGTAAAACCCCCACCTGACACCTCCGTGTGGACCACCGGTACGTGGATGATGTGTTTCTGGTGTGGGCTGGGACAGAAAGGGGTACAGAAAGGGGTTAATGATTTCATTAAATATATGAACGAGGAGAATAAGGTTAATATGAGATTTATTCACAATTTGGATGGAATAACTTTTTTCTCAGATGTGAATAATAAAATAGTGGATGGTAGAATAATAACCAGCACCTATAAAAACCTGCAGCCATCAATATGTCCCTCCATTCTAATAATGCGCACCTGGAACATACTAACAGAGGCCGACCATACAGCCGGTATCTGAGGCTGAGAACAATGAATAGTAGAGAAGAAGGTTTCCTACAACAAGCGAATGACCTGACAGACGACTTATTACACAGAGGTTATCCGCCAACATTATTACACTGTGCTAGAGCGATGGAGGAACCCATGTGGGTCTAGTTACAAGATCCAGGAGGAAGAGCAGAAAAAAGGACGAGATAATAAAAGGTTCATTGTTACTTTTACACCTAATCCCAATATGAATGTAATAAAATCAGCGATAAACAGGAATTGGCATTTGTGAGGAGATAAAGATTTAGCCATAGCAAAGAACAACCCGCGATTGCTTCTAGAAGAAGCGGTGACTTAGATGACTTATCGCTACAGGAAAGATTCCAGGAGAAGAACAATAAAGTCACCTGGTTACATGGAAGACGTCCAAGAGGCCATTTCCATTGTGGGGATTGCTCCTTCTGTCATCTCCATCGTACAGGAGAAATCTGAGGATCGGTGCGATGACGGTAGATAAACTAATCACGGGCCGCACAGAGCAAGCGCTTTATGTCATATACTGCCCAGGACAATTATTATATTGCCCAGACTATTAGACCGCGGCACATCAGGCTCAGAGAACATTTCCATTCAGTTACACAGGAAAAGGATCTGTGACATTAATGATATAAGAGAGGTCCATAATGCGGACCCCGATGTGCTGAGATCTGCAGGAATTGAGCCCGCTGATTATCCTGTACAAGGCGGTGACCAGAATAGATTACTACTAAAAAGAGAAGCAGCATGGATTGAGGATTGCGATGCACAAGTTCCCATTGGCCTCAGTGATACATTGAATATGTCTGTGTGGCTGTGATCTATGTTATATTTCTTTACATTTTTTATATTAATCATCTCACTGTACTCACTTTAAATGTTTTGCACTTCTCAGTTAACCATTTCCTAATCCTTGTTAAAAGGAAGTGGTGTAACCCCCTGACAAGCATGGACCGGTAGAAGTGCTAAGCAAGTGCGAAACGGCCGTAGTCCGTCAGGCTCTCTCCTCTGTATAGCTCCCTGCTACCTGCACACCGCACTCTAATATGGTTTGATGTCTCGTTTCACCATGGAATAAAATTGCAAGAAGGATCTGGGTGACAATTCTTTCAATTCCTTATGATTACTCTTACATGTATACACAATGGTGACGAATGGAAGGCCGCATTATATTGTAGATTGTAAGCTCTCATGAGCAGGGGCGTCTTATTTTGCTTTAATTATTGTATTGTTAACGTTACTTATGACTTGTGTTTTGAAACTGTTAAACTGTAAGGCGCTGCGGAATATATTGGCGCTATATAAATAAAGATTATTATTATTATTATTAAACCGGAGGGGCATATTGAAAATTTGGTGATGCCATTCAGATTAAACAATGCTCCGGCAGTCTTTAAAAATGTCATTTTTTTTCTCCCCGATGGGTAGATTTGCGGAAGTTTACCTGGATGATATATTGAGTTACTCACGTCCTCTGCAGGAGCATCATGAGCATGTCAGACAGCTGGAGTGGGAAAAACATTACCCAGCAATCCCTTTTTGACATTTTGAAGACCTCCATCATTGAAAAATGTCCTAGCACCAAGAAACACAAAAGAGAAGAAGGAAGATTTGCTAAAAATCGCCTGTCTGCCGAATAAACTCATTACATGCAATCTGAAAACTTGCCTCTGTTGTGACTCGATCTGCCATGGTCTCTCTGAATTCACCCTTATTTCTACTGGTGAAATTTTCTCGACCAAAACTCCCATGTCATGTTCCACCAGTTATGTTACATACGTGATTATATGCTCATACCAGAAATTATATGTGGGAAGGACGACCCAACCCCTCCACAAAAGGCTGAACTCACACCGCTCCAATACTCCATAGGGTTTTCTCCAACATGGGCTTTCACGTCACTGCACCATCAAACACAAGAAAGATTCCACACAACTGAGAATATTCCCCACAGAGGAGATTCCCCCAAAGGGTCAGAATCGCATTGGACAACTACATCGGGAAGAAATCTTCTGGATTTATAAACTAAACCCCCTTACTCCAAATGGCCTCAGTGAGATTACAGATGTTACAGAGGCTCCTGCTGCACCAGCCTGGGATAAGTCAGATCATCGCCGGATCACCGCACACCTCCTGTGACCCGGCTCCACCAGCGCTGCCGATCCCCCCCCGGGTTTACTGAATTCAGACTGTGGGACAGACCCCCATTTGACACATTAACTTTTTCCCTATTTTCCTTCTGAATATTTGGGGTGCGTCTTATGGCCCGGTGCAGCTTATAGTCCGAAGGATACAGTATATTTTTATTCATTCTTTTAGGTGACCTCACTTCATTCATAGGCGCTTTATAATATAATTATTGTATGTAAGTGTGTTCTGTTTTCTCATGAACTATAATTTATCTGTGTGTGACGGACTTTCTCATGAACTTTGACATTTTGTGCTTTGTTGTTTTTTTTTCATTCCAAGGACATACTGATAGGGAATTTAGATTGTGAGCCCCATCGGGGACAGCGATGATAATGTGTGCAAACTGTAAAGCGCGGCGGAATATGTTGGCGCTATATAAATAAAAAGATTATTATTATTAATATTATAAAGACTGCATATAAAACGTTCCAGGCTTGACATGTTTCTCCGCTCTCAGGTTTCGTCCTGAGGAAGACGTCCTGCGTGACTGTGAAACGCGTTGACTTTGAAAACCTATTTGAATAAACGTTCTTAGTGAAAATCTCCATCTCCGATCGTCTCCATCAGCAGCGCAGGTACAGACACATTATACCCGGATCAGCTCTTCTGCTCGGTCTTTGGCCCCGGGTCCTGCAGCAGCTGGTTTATGCATTGAGCATGGTGTAAAGGCGCCACTCCATCAGGTGAGTGTAATACTCCCCTACTCTCAATATATCTGGTTATCAGGTGAGACCCCATTTTTCGCTTGTTTGTTCCTCAGTATCTCAACTACAAGAAATCTCTGTAACACTTTCAGGTTACTTGGATAAAACCAATGAAGGGACTGCTGGGACCGTAATGGGGTCCATCTTACACCCCAATGCAGAAGCCAAATGTCCTGAGATCTGGACCTGCTGGACCACAAATTGTCATTTCTCCAGGTTACCAAATACATAGTTGTCACGTAGAACCCGGAGACCCTGTCTGACATGCTCAGCATGCTCCTCCAGAGGACGGGAGTAACTCACTATATCATCCAGGAAAATTACCACAAATCTACCAATCAGTGAGAAAAAATATAATTACTGACATTGTCACAGACTGCCGGAGCATTGGTTACCCCGAATGGCGGCATCAGGTTGGGTTTTCTTACCGCGAATATTGGATTTATGTTGGGGCCCCCTGTCCCTGACAGCCGGTGTTGTTTCCCCTACAGAGGCTAATCCACAAGGGCACTGAGGTGCGAGACTCGGGCGAGATTCTCCCAAGTGTGACCCCGGCCTCAGCCGGACTCTGGAAGGGGGGAAATAACCGAGATTTGGGCATTTTAGCTCCTGGTGTGGAGTCGATAGCACAATCATATGCCGCCATATAGTAGACGGCCGGTAACTGGTGATAATTCCCTCCTGTGTGGGGTCTATTTCCCTCCAGAGAAATCACACGTTACACTCCACACATAACACTGTGTAGAGAAGGCGGCGCGGGGTAATTGTGCCAGTAGTGAGGGGCGAATAATGGCGGGAATGTCACTGACTGAGGAGAAGGCTCCATGGAGCGTCTTCACTCCGGAAATCATGTGACCCCTGACTCCTCCCCTCCTGTGACCTCATCACAGGTCCTGTGCGCAGAGCAGCCATATATGTGGAGTGCGGCTCTGCAGGTTAGTGATGGGCAGTCCGGCTCTTCTTCCTCCTTTCCCCACTTTTCTCCCTCCTGTCCCTTCACTATAAAGCCTGGGCCTCATTATACAGCTGTACAGGGGTATAGTGAAGGCTTTTTAGCCCTTTCCTCAGTCTGTAGCTCCTGGGAACAGGCCCTCACTCCTGTCCCTTCACTATAAAGCCTGGGCCTCATTATACAGCTGTACAGGGGTCTAGTGAAGGCTTTTTAGCCCTTTCCTCAGTCTGTAGCTCCTAGGAACAGGCCCTCACTCCTGTCCTTTCAGTATAAAGCCTGGGCCTCATTATACAGCTGTACAGGGGTCTAGTGAAGGCTTTTTATCCCTTTCCTCAGACTGTAGCTCCTGGGAACAGGCCCTCACTCCTGTCCCTTCACTATAAAGCCTGGGCCTCATTATACAGCTGTACAGGGGTCTAGTGAAGGCTTTTTAGCCCTTTCCTCAGACTGTAGCTCCTGGGAACAGGCCCTCACTCCTGTCCCTTCACTATAAAGCCTGGGCCTCATTATACAGCTGTACAGGGGTCTAGTGAAGGCTTTTTAGCCCTTTCCTCAGTCTGTAGCTCCTGGGCACAAGCCCTCACTCCTGTCCCTTCACTATAAAGCCTGGGCCTCATTATACAGCTGTACAGGGGTCTAGTGAAGGCTTTTTAGCCCTTTCCTCAGACTGTAGCTCCTGGGAACAGACCCTCACTCCTGTCCCTTCAATATAAAGCCTGGGCCTCATTATACAGCTGTACAGGGGTCTAGTGAAGGCTTTTTAGCCCTTTCTTCAGACTGTAGCTCCCGGGCACAGGCCCTCACTCCTGTCCCTTCACTATAAAGCCTGGGCCTCATTATACAGCTGTACAGGGGTCTAGTGAAGGCTTTTTAGCCCTTTCCTCAGACTGTAGCTCCTGGGAACAGGCCCTCACTCCTGTCCCTTCACTATAAAGCCTGGGCCTCATTATACAGCTGTACAGGGGTCTAGTGAAGGCTTTTTAGCCCGTTCCTCAGACTGTAGCTCCTGGGCACAGGCCCTCACTCCTGTCCCTTCACTATAAAGCCTGGGCCTCATTATACAGCTGTACAAGGGTGTAGTGAAGGCTTTTTAGCCCTTTCCTCAGACTGCAGCTCCTGGGCACAGGCCCTCACTCCTGTCCCTTCTATATAAAGCCTGGGCCTCATTATACAGCTGTACAGGGGTCTAGTGAAGGCTTTTTAGCCCTTTCCTCAGTCTGTAGCTCCTGGGCACAGGCCCTCACTCCTGTCCCCTCACTATAAAGCCTGGGCCTCATTATACAGCTGTACAGGGGTCTAGTGAAGGCTTTTTAGCCCTTTCCTCAGACTGTAGCTCCTGGGCACAGGCCCTCACTCCTGTCCCTTCACTATAAAGCCTGGACCTCATTATACAGCTGTACAGGGGTCTAGTGAAGGCTTTTTAGCCCATTCCTCAGACTGTAGCTCCTGGGCACAGGCCCTCACTCCTGTCCCTTCACTATAAAGCCCGGGCCTCATTATACAGCTGTACAAGGGTCTAGTGAAGGCTTTTTAGCCCTTTCCTCAGACTGTAGCTCCTGGGATCAGGCCCTCACTCCTGTCCCTTCACTATAAAGCCTGGGCCTCATTATACAGCTGTACAGGGGTCTAGTGAAGGCTTTTTAGCCCTTTCCTCACTGTAGCTCCTGGGAACAGGCCCTCACTCCTGTCCCTTCACTCTAAAGCCTGGGCCTCATTATACAGCTGTACAGGGGTCTAGTGAAGGCTTTTTAGCCCTTTCCTCACTGTAGCTCCTGGGAACAGGCCCTCACTCCTGTCCCTTCACTATAAAGCCTGGGCCTCATTATACAGCTGTACAGGGGTCTAGTGAAGGCTTTTTAGCCCTTTCCTCAGTCTGTAGCTCCTGGGAACAGGCCCTCACTCCTGTCCCCTCACTATAAAGCCTGGGCCTCATTATACTGCTGTACAGGGGTCTAGTGAAGGCTTTTTAGCCCTTTCCTCAGACTGTAGCTCCTGGGAACAGGCCCTCACTCCTGTCCCTTCACTGTAAAGCCTGGACCTCATTATACAGCTGTACAGGGGTCTAGTGAAGGCTTTTTAGCCCGTTCCTCAGACTGTAGCTCCTGGGCACAGGCCCTCACTCCTGTCCCTTCACTATAAAGCCCAGGCCTCATTATACAGCTGTACAGGGGTCTAGTGAAGGCTTTTTAGCCCTTTCCTCAGACTGTAGCTCCTGGGAACAGGCCCTCACTCCTGTCCCCTCACTATAAAGCCTGGGCCTCATTATACAGCTGTACAGGGGTCTAGTGAAGGCTTTTTAGCTCTTTCCTCAGACTGTAGCTCCTGGGAACAGGCCCTCACTCCTGTCCCTTCACTATAAAGCCTGGGCCTCATTATACAGCTGTACAGGGGTCTAGTGAAGGCTTTTTAGCCCTTTCCTCAGTCTGTAGCTCCTGGGCACAGGCCCTCACTCCTGTCCCTTCACTATAAAGCCTGGGCCTCATTATACAGCTGTACAGGGGTCTAGTGAAGGCTTTTTAGCCCTTTCCTCAGTCTGTAGCTCCTGGGAACAGGCCCTCACTCCTGTCCCTTCACTATAAAGCCTGAGCCTCATTATACAGCTGTACAGGGGTCTAGTGAAGGCTTTTTAGCCCTTTCCTCAGTCTGTAGATCCTAGGAACAGGCCCTCACTCCTGTCCCTTCAGTATAAAGCCTGGGCCTCATTATACAGCTGTACAGGGGTCTAGTGAAGGCTTTTTAGCCCTTTCCTCAGACTGTAGCTCCTGGGTACAGGCCCTCACTCCTGTCCCTTCACTATAAAGCCTGGGCCTCATTATACAGCTGTACAGGGGTCTAGTGAATGGTTTTTAGCCCTTTCCTCAGACTGTAGCTCCTGGGCACAGGCCCTCACTCCTGTCCCTTCACTATAAAGCCTGGGCCTCATTATACAGCTGTACAGGGGTCTAGTGAAGGTTTTTTAGCCCTTTCCTCAGTCTGTAACTCCTGGGAACAGGCCCTCACTCCTGTCCCTTCACTATAAAGCCTGAGCCTCATTATACAGCTGTACAGGGGTCTAGTGAAGGCTTTTTAGCCCTTTCCTCAGTCTGTAGCTCCTGGGAACAGGCCCTCACTCCTGTCCCTTCACTATAAAGCCTGGGCCTCATTATACAGCAGTACAGGGGTCTAGTGAAGGCTTTTTAGCCCTTTCCTCAGACTGTAGCTCCTGGTCACCATGTGATCTCACCATAACCCTAACAAGCTAATTAAGGTGTGAAATCTTGATCATAATTATCTCAGTACACAAATCTCCAAGGGTGCCCAAAGTTTTGCATCGCCCCTTTTTCCTTTTTATAATTATGAAATTGTAAAAAAGTCTATATATTTATTTTTTATTATTACTTTTGCCTAAAATACAAAGGCCATGTGTCATCTTAGAGGTTCGGCCTTTTAGAGATCATTTCGTCTTCATCTTACTACTGCTCACAATAACGGTAATTTTGACCCGGGGCGCCCACACTTTTACATGCCGCTGTCAATGCTCCATCCCGTTGGTGCTCAATATTTAATAGGGTCTTACTATTAAACTTAATGAAAAGTTTGGTGAATGTCTTTGAGCTGTTATTACTAGAGATGAGCGAATATCGTCGGAGAAGTTGTTATTGGCTAATATCGCTTACCGAATAGCTGCATCGGGACCCCGGATCCCTGGAGCGCTCCCGATAATCAGCTGCATGTGTCGCCCTCCATGCAGGTGCTGTGACTATCACACAGCGCGACACACGCAGCTGATTATCGGGAGTCCTCCAGCACACTGAGTCCTGCACACACTGAGGCCCCTGATCATGTGACCCCTGACTCCTCCCCTCCTGTGACCTCATCACAGGTCCTGTGCACAGAGTAGTCATATATGAGGCAGACACTCCTGGATCTTCTGCTTTCTGGGCCGGTTCCTCCTGTGAGTCCTATTAACCCTTTCGCTCCCTGTATTCTCTTTTCTGACAGGACAATATCTGAATTCGGATAGTGTGAGAGGAATATAAGCAATGTGGAAGGAAAAAAACGACAATTTTACTTTTTTCCTCACAAAAATGTGACTTTAGCCCCAGAATTGTCAGCGTAACAAATCCTTATTTCCCCCACTGTAGTTTGTAGACTCCATATACAGATCCCTTAAGTGTGAAAAGAGCTGAATTCCCCACTTAAGTTATTGCATTTTGGAAATTGCCCCCCACTGGGAATTTATCTCCAGGTAAAGGCACAATTGTGTCTCCATGGGGGTTGTGCTCACAGCCCAACATCGTGTGGCCTCCAAAGAAATGCCACCCCGCACCATTACTGACCACTGCCAAACCGGTCATGCTGAAGGGTGTTGCAGGCAGCAGATCGCTCTCCACGGCGTCTCCAGACTCTGTCACGGCTGTCACATGTGCTCAGTGTGAACCTGCTTCCATCTGTGAAGAGCACAGGGCGCCAGTGGTGAATTTGCCAATCCTGGTGTTCTGTGGCAAATGCCCAACGTCCTGTACGGTGTTGGGCTGTGAGCACAACCCCCACCTGTGGACGTCGGGCCCTCAGACCATCCTAATGGAGTCGGTTTCTCACCGTTTGTGCAGAGTCAGACACATTTACATTTGTGGCCTGCTGAAGATCATTTTGCAGGGCTCTGGCAGTGCTCCTCCTGTTCCTCCTTGCATAAAGGTGGAGGTAGCGGTCCTTCTGCTCGGTTGATGCCTTCATACGGCCCCCTCCATATCTCCTGGTGTACTGGCCTGTCTCCTGGTAGTGCCTCCAGCCTCTGGACACTACGCTGACAGACACAGCAAACTTTCTTGCCACAGCTCACATTGATGTGCCATCCTGGATGAGCTGCACTACCTGAGCCACTTGTGTGGGTTGTAGAGTCCGTCTCATGTTACCACGAGTGTGAAAGCACAACCAACATTCAAAAGTGACCAAAACATCAGCCAAAAGCATTGGTACTGAGATGTGGTCTGTGGTCCCCACCTGCAGAACCACTCCTTTATTGAGGGTATCTTGATAATTGCCAATAATTTCCATCTGTTGTCTATTCCATTTGCACAACAGCATGTGAAATTGATTGTCAATCAGTGTTGCTTCCTAAGTGGACAGTTTGATTTCACAGAAGTTTGATTTACTTGGAGTTATATTCTGCTGTTTAAGTGTTCCCATTATTTTTTTTAACCATGTATATAGATAGAGGGAGAGATTTTTTTTGTTTAGGTTGGAGGGTCCAATTCCAGCTATTGCTGTGGGACCTGTGATTTCTATCTACTCCACTGTGTACAGGATAATAGAGTATAATAAAGTGGTTATGGACGTGACGTAACTAACATTGTGCAGTGACTCTGCTTTCCATATAGTGATGGATATTTCTTGTTGGTGAAACTGTGATATTTTTTTCCCCTTTAAACCTTTTTTAAACCCCTCTGATCAGTGCGATCATACAACATACAAGCCTCTGATGGCTCCGGTGATGCCCTGTACTACTGTAGTGCCGTGTATCATCACTGCCTGTCAGTGTAATACTAACGGCCCCATACACATGAGATCAGAGTTGGCTGAACGGACATTTGGCAGACGGCGATCTCTCCCGACTCCCCCATACACACAAATATTCCAGCTTTCCTGTGGTCTGTATGAGAGAGTCGCCTCCAGACTCCTCTAGAGGAGGATTATCTACAGGAAGAACAAACGGATTATCCTCTGAAATTCAGGATGCCAGATCCTTCTCTGCCCTGACAACATCTGTCGGGAGGCCCCCAAATACATTATATGGTCGGCCAAACCCCCCGAAATCAGTGCTTTCATGGAACTTTAGTCTAATGTGTATGGGGCGTTATAAGGTAACTTCTTGGACGCTGTCTCTGGCCCGGCCGAATAGACCTTCATACATTATTACAGACCCCATTATTAGGCATGTAAGTATCGCAGTAACTAGGCCGCCCCATACTATCGAGTACTTGGAGGCGGGGGGCATTCAGCCAAACTCTGTCACACCTTCTTAGATGTCATGTTTGCTTTTCAGAGTTTTTGTTGAAGCCTCATCTGTGCCGTCCCTGCGGTGTACATCTATGTCCTGAGGCACAAAAAGATTAATTTCTTTTTAATAAATGTTTAACATATTAAAAATTATAAAATGTGTCTTCTGCTTTTTACATATTTTTTTTTTTCTTCTTACAAGAATTGTTGGAGCCAATTTTCCTTAGAAACATTTTAATATCGGCTTTTTCTGGAGTTTTTCTTGTAATATAGGAAAGCCTAAGGCCAGAAATAAACCCCATAAATCACTGTACATGGAGACTTTGGGGTCAGATCATTTCTGTCCGTTGTGATTGTGGAAACAAAAAATCTTTTATAAAAGCCTCAAACTTCTGTGTGTGACTCAGAGCTGAGATCTAACGTGATAGAAGATTCCAGTGCGGGGAAGACGGGAAACCTTCATATAGACGGCCGGTGGGGATGGAGGCAGTGACCGACTCTGGCCAAATCTGTCTCTAGAGCCGCAGTAGAAGATGAAGATGTCGTCCTCATCATGAAGGAGTTATTTCTCATGTCGCGTGTAATGAATCTCTCCTGCAGTATTGCTAATGCCGATTCCAGTGTCGGTAATGAGACGAGAATTAGCGTTATGGAAGATGAGTCTATGAGGAACGTGTTCAGCTGCCGACTCCGAGGAGGAAACTGCTTGTTGTCTGTGGCCTAAATATATAGGTTTTATTAGTAGATGTCAGGGAAGAAAACTAAACCCTGTAAGATAATAAATCTCATATGTTTCCCTTATTATCTCCAGTAATTGTATTATTACACAGGATTCTTATGATGTTACATCGGATCATCTTCTTCTCATTCAGGTCTCTACAATATCGGATCCTCTCAGGGAAGATCTTCTACAGAAGAGAATTCTCCTGATTTACCCATCAAGGATGGATATGGACAGAGACAAGATGGCGGAGAGGATGTTACACCTCACCCTAGAGATCCTCTTCCGTCTCACTGGAGAGGTGAGAGATTCTGATGACGTCACATTACATCATTCTTATCTATGGGAATAACAGATGGACAGAACTGGAGAGGTGAGGACTCTGGAAATGTCTGTAGTGAGATTTATTAATGTGTCTCCATAACCAGGATTACACAGTGGTGAAGAAGACCTCTAGTGATCGCTGTCAGGACCCTGTGTCTGAGGGATGGGGAAGACCCCTGAGCCCAATCACGGGGCCTCCACCTCACCCCCTGATCCATGAGGACATCAATGACCAGAAGATCCTAGAACTCACCTACAAGATGATTGAGCTGCTGACTGGAGAGGTGACACTGCTGGGAATGCTGGGACATTATACAGTAACACTATGAAGGGATCGGGGGGATGACGGTATTATTGTATGTGTCAGGTTCCTATAAGGTGTCAGGATGTTGCTGTCTATTTCTCCATGGAGGAGTGGGAGTATTTAGAAGGACACAAAGATCTGTACAAGGACGTCATAATGGAGGTTCCCCAGCCCCTCACATCACCAGGTAATAGACAGGACTAAATACACACGGCCTATAATTATCTGTATGTAGAGAATGAATTCAGTCCCTGTATGTGTTTCCTCCAGATCTATCCAGTAAGAGGACAACACCAGAGAGATGTTCCCGTCCTCTTCTTCCACAGGACTGTAAACAAGAAGATCCCAGTGCTCCTCAGGATCATCAGGTAGATGGAGAGAAGGTGTCAGGAGATCTCCCCTATGATGTGTAGACGGCTGTGAAGGTCTTGTGCTCAGTCTTGTTTTATCCACCAGTATTATATGTTTTATACTTGTGTAATGAGAGCGGTGGAGATGGCAGGATTAGAGCTGATCATAGATGGGACTTCTCCATCTGTCTGTGACTTTTACAATATGTGTTTCAGGGTGAAGTTCTGACCCATATTAATACTACAGAGACATATGTGAGAGATGATGAGCTGTGTAAAGAGGAGATTCCCACATATGACTACCCAGGTGAGTAGTAACCACTGAATGCAGAGAAGTCACAGATTCCTCTCAGTCACCGGCTGTGGCTGCTTTATCGGTGGTGTAGTCCGGCCGTATTACCATGGTCACCATTTTGCCTCTAGACCACAACATTCTCCTCCACCCAAAACTGTTCAAATGACTTTGGGCATTGAAAGCCCTTTTCTATAGAACTTATGACCTGGAGGATCCACCTACCCCCTGGGATTAGTGTGAGGGTGATCCCTTAAAGCGAGATCTATTTGATTGCTTGTACCTGAACTAATATAGGCCGAGTGCGCGCTTGAAGAGTCACACTGAACACAGAGTTAGATGTCTACTCCTTTCTCAGTAAAGGCTTGCACACAACTGAAGTTTATTCTAAAGACAAAGTGACAGGAGATGGGTGTCACACAATCTCCTGAGTAGCCAGTGTCAGTCTATGATAGGTCCATTTCAGCTTCACTTCCATATTTGGTATCCAGTATCTCAGCTTCTGCATTCCAAGGATTCCTTCCAGGGTGCTGTCTGAAGACACAGACGCCATCTTGGTACACCATATGTGAACTGACTTATATAAGGTTTAATAATTGATTTCATCAGCCATTGTCTCCTTCACATTAGAAGACGCTGACCGTTACCTGCCCAGATCTGTAACTATAAAGCCAACTGACAGCGTACGCAGAATGTGCTGAAAAGTTAGAAAATCATTTGTAGAAAAATCTTATGCTGGGCCTGTAAGAGAAAGCGGAGGGTAATGATGCTGTTGGCTTCCTAGATCCCTGAGATCTTATCAGATGAATCTTCTCTCCCTTCTGTACTGCTGAATGTCTCATGGTCCCTACAAGACCAGGTCCAGTCTTTCTGGCCAAACTTCCCTTTTATGAGCGACAACAGTAAATGTGCAGTGAGGCCAAGTGTGAATTTCTGTCCAATAACAGCAGAGTTTCCCTTTATCCTGACTTTTCAATTTGTATTAAAACCAACTGACTTCAAGGAGGATTGTGATAATCTACAGGACAAACATTCCACCTGTGCCCTGATAGATCTCTAAGCTGTGCGTGGCTGAGGGCTGTAATATACATTTATTCCCGCCTGCAGGAGATGTGTTGGCTCCAGCCCTGGTGTCATGGATTCATTCCACGTCATAAATTACATTGTTTCTGATCCTAAGGAATTCAGATTACTGCACAATCTCTCCTGAAATGGGGAGCAATATTATTTTCTCTAATCTTCTGGTCAGGATCCATAGTAGCTCCAATGGTCCACCATAAATGAGGGCAACTCTGGTTTACTGTTGTGTAATCTGTATTTGTAGTTTTCAGTTAATGAGATTCTCGTGCTCTGTGGGCGGGGCTGTGGGCGGGGCTGTGGGCCGGGCTTTATGTGGTGCTCTGATTACATATTCCTCTGTATTGGCTTATGTCAGGTCGCTGACCCCTCACTGATCTGCCCCCATTATTACATAATGCATATAATAGCATTGATATTATTGTTGATAATGCCTATAATATTGTGGCTATTGTGAGGCTTAGAAAAAAAATTACATCCAGCAAAATGTCACCAGCGATGGCGGCGCCTGCACAGTAGCGTCTATCTCTTACTTATAGATGCTACTGCACAGGAGCCGCCATCGCCGGTGACATTTTGCTGGATGTAGTTTTTTTTCTAAGCCTCACAATAACATATTGTGCCCAGCTTGTGTCTCTGGAGACCTCCCCCCACCTACCCCCGGAAATTGTTAAGTCAGCTCTACTCAAATGTGTCTGTCACTAAATAAACCAAATGCTTGAATGTCAAAACAGTTCAAAAACGTGGTTCTGTGTGGAAGATTGTAAAGCCGTCATGGAGGCATAAGGCTGGCAGTGATGGGCATTGTGGGTAATAATAGCGGGGATCATGCCTCATTCCTCTCTAGGAGCATACACGACATCTTCTCTGGGGGTTCTTTCTTGTTTCAGTTACTGGGATGAGTGCAATAAAATGTTGCTCAGTGAGTCTTCTGACATCTTCACATTCTAAAGGATTGGCGGGGACAGAATTTTCAAAAACAAGATTTTCAGTGACCTTTTCCTGATAATCAAGGAAAGTATCTGCATTTCCGGCTTTTTTGTATAACACAAAAGATTTATATGTGGCCACCTGAAACAAATACATGACTAACTTTGTATACCAGAGATATGATTTTCTTGATACCTGGTATGGCTGTAGAACCTGATCTGCAAGGTCCACACCCCCATATATTTGTTCTAGTCAATGACAGACACAGGTTTTGGAGTAGTGGATCCCTGTTGGTCTGCAGTGGCCCTTGTAGCATCTGTGTGGATCGAGCTCAGGATAAAAATATCTTTATTATACTTAAGGACAAGCAGCTCTCCATTGTGTAAAGCCCCTGACTGCCCCTTTCGGAACTTTTTGCTGACCAATGATTGTGGAAACGGTTTTTGCAAATGGTCCCACAAGCCCCCATGTTAAGTTCAACCAGAGTTTTAAATAGGGGTATGCTGGTGTAGTAGTTGTTGCACTTTCTTCACTGTCAGAACATAAAAAGTGCATAAGCCTCCTCTGCACTATAAAACTGATGGGTGATTTTATTTGTTTTTATTTCTTTTTCCGGAAATAGACAACTCTGACATGACTGACGTGACCAAATTATTGGGGAGACAATTGAGAAAAGCCTAATTCTTTAGCCTAACCCTAACTTTAGCCTAACAGTAATTAACTTTAGCATAACACTAACCCTAACTTTAACCTAAAAGTAACCCTAACTTTACCCCAACCCTAACTATAGCGCTAACTGTAGCCTGCCTTATCTGTTTTTCTATTGACAAATTATGGACCTGAGTGGGGACTTATTTTTTGTGAGATAAGAATTGGTATTATTTTCGTCTACATAACATTGATTGGTTTCTTTTTATTCGATATTTGGGAGGCAGAATGAACAAACAGTTGAACACCGCACACTACTGGCTCATCCAACAAGGTTTTCTATTAGACTGTGAACAGTCATTGTCTTGGTAAATAATTAAAGTTTTTTACATAGCTTGCCATTTTTATGGACAGTTTAAGTAGAAATGTTTAAAAATATAAAACTCAAGGATATGTTATTAAAAAAATCATTTTTTTATCTTAGCAGATGACTGTACCAGGAGATCAGAAGGACAGCTGACATCTTCAATTTTTAAATCTAATGATCTTGAGATCCTGCAAGATACAACTGAAGTGAATGCCATTACTCCAGATATACCATCATCCATTCACAGCAAAGATCTGTCATCTGATCCTATGAAACAGGTCCCATCTTCTGATTCATTTCTGACTACTAAGGAAAATCAAAGTCACAAAACAGGCATTAAAAAACAAACTGCTCCTAAAGCAAATAAGTCATTTTCATGTTCTGAATGCGGGAAATGTTTTAACTGGAAATCACAATTGGTTAATCACCATAGAACTCACACAGGGGAGAAGCCTTTTTCCTGTTCAGAATGTGGGAAATGTTTTAACTGGAAATCACAATTGGTTAATCACCATAGAACTCACACAGGGGAGAAGCCTTTTTCCTGTTCAGAATGTGGGAAATGTTTTATCAATAGATCAGAAGTGGTTAGGCACCAAAAAACTCACACAGGGGAGAAGCCTTTTTCCTGTTCATTATGTGGGAAATGTTTTAACCGGAAATCAGATTTGGTTAATCACCATAGAACTCACACAGGGGAGAAGCCTTTTTCCTGTTCGGAATGTGGGAAATGTTTTAACAAGAAAGAGCATCTTATTAGTCACCATAGAACTCACACAGGGGAAAAGCCTTTTCCATGTTCAGAATGTGGGGAATGTTTTAACCGGAAATCAAATTTGGTTAATCACCATAAAACTCACACAGGGGAGAAGCCTTTTTCCTGTTCGGAATGTGGGAAATGTTTTAACAAGAAAGAGCATCTTATTAGTCACCTTAGAACTCACACAGGGGAGAAGCCTTTTTCCTGTTCAGAATGTGGGAAATGTTTTAGCAGTAAATCAGATTGTGTTAAGCACCAGAGAATCCACACAGGAGAGAAGCCTTTTTCCTGTTCAGAATGTGGGAAATGTTTTAACAGTAAATCAGATTGTGTTAAGCACCAGAGAATTCACACAGGGGAGAAGCCTTTTTCCTGTTTAGAATGTGGGAAATGTTTTGTCAACAAATCAGAATTGGTTAGGCACCAAAGAACTCACACAGGGGAGAAACCTTTTTCATGTTCAGAATGTAAGAAATGTTTTAACCGGAAATCACAATTGGTTAATCACCAGATAATTCACACAGGGGAGAAACCTTTTTCATGTTCAGAATGTGGGAAATGTTTTAACCGGAAATCAAATTTGGCTGATCACCATAGAACTCACACGGGGAAGAAGCCTTTTTCCTGTTCAGATTGTAAGAAATATTTTAACCAGAAAGTGCTTCTTGATCGCCATCAGAGCAGTCACACAGAGTAGAAGCCTTTTTCATTTTCTTAATGTGGGAAATATTATACTTGGAAATCAAGTGTTAATAAACATTAGAGATGTCACATAGGAGAGAAGCCTTTTTTATGTTCGTAGTGTTGAAATAGTTTTAACCAAAATTGAATATTCTTAAATGCGTTGTCTCTTGTCATTCCTCATGTTTGCTGACAAAAGGATAAAACTAAACTTTATTAATTCCAAATCTAAAACTATACCCATAATTTGCCCCCTGAAGGTTAGTCAATAGATGACTAATAGAAAAAACATATATCCCACAGTTCAGTATATAGGGTAAGGTGACGTTTACATACTCACTCTCCAAGCCTCTCATTTCTATGGGTTTCATCGTCCTCGCCAAAGGTGATTCATCAGCAGACTATTTAATATTGACCTATATTCAAGCGAGACTAGACAAAGAAAAACTAAAATCATGAATCATGTTATCCGAAACAGTCAGAAAACTAGCCAGATATTGGCAGTTCCCAGACCTCAAACTATATACTTGGTAAGTTTATAAGCCTCTCCAGTGTCAGGAGTAGATAGTCTGTGAAAATACAGTACAGATGCTTGTGTTTTTTCTCCTATAGGGACTTCCCTAGTTTGGTATTGTAACTGCTGTTACTGTATATACTCGCGTATAAGCCGAGATTTTCATCCCATTTTTTTGAGCTGAAAGTCCCCCTCTCTGCTTATACATGAGTCATAAATGCAAGAAGGTCGGCGGAGGAGGGGGAGCGGGAGGTGTCAGCCCCCCTGCTTGTCCCATGCTCTCAGGCACCTTCCTTCAGCGGTCACGTGGTACCACTCATTAACGTCATGAATATGCGCATATTCATGACTTTAATGAGCAATACCACGTGACCGCTGAAGGCAGGCATGAGAGAACAGGGCTGCAGAGACCACGCCAGGAGGGGGTAACTATATGCGATATTCACCTGTCCCCGTTCCAACGCTGCTTGCCGCTGTCTGCTGGGTCCTCTGTCAGTGACATTCAGGCAGCAGAGGGTGTGATGATGTAGATAGTGTGCGCCCTCTGCTGCCTGAAGGCCACTGACAGAGGACCCGGCAGACAGCGGCGAGCAGCATTGGAATGGGGACAGATGAATATCTCAGGTGCCGGGTCCTGACCCAGCGTTGACACCAGCATCTGTCCCCCATAGATTGCCGGTGTCCCCACCTGCTCAGGACACCGGCACCTGGCCCCCAGCGACAAGAGGTGATTATGTCACTTTTTTTATTTGCAGCAGTAGCATATGGGGCTTATTCTATGGAGCATCTTATGGAGCAGCATATTGGGGCATAATCTATGGAGCATCTTATGGGGTAGCATATGGGGGCATAATTATGGAGCATCTTATGGGGCAGCATGTGGGGCCTATTCTATGGAGCGACTTATGGGGCTGTCACATGTACCTGTCCTGTGTGACACGACCCGCAGGTCGGTAACTAAAACAACAAGACCAACACGTGTAACTGTCCTGTGTGACACGACCCGCAGGCCGGTAACAAACAACAAGACAAAGGGGAAGGGAAAACAGTTACAATGGTGGGCCCTGCAATAGGAAACGGGGACGTGGAGACCTCCTGCACTCCCCTGAGGCAGTGTCCCTGAACACTCCTAGCGTTCCCTATACAGGCTCTTCACCTGTCGCCGAGCAGGATACCTGTGTCCCTAACTCAGCCTGCACCTATCCCTTTCTAGGGAACTGGGTGATGCAGACACTGTTCCCCATCGCTGTACTAATACACACCAAGGAAAATATACAAACGGGAAAACACCAAAAACACTTATCTTGCTCTGCTGCAGCACCGGGCAGCAGAGTGCATCACCGGATTAACTTTTCGCAGTGGCTCGACACCTCAGCCAGCTGCCACCTTCACCATCTCACTCTGCTGCGGATACCGGGCAGACAGAGTTCAACACCAGTTTCAGCAGTGGCTCTATACCTCAGAGCCAGCTGCCCACTTCACCAGGTTTCAGCAGTGGCTTAACCCTAGAACGCATGACCATAAAAATCTACACTTTCACATACCTGGGGCCTTTTAGGCCCATGTGCAAATAACATGGAATAACTCAAACAAAAATAATTTTCAAAGTTTATTTGAAAATTGCAAAGTAAGGATACATTCCCACTAGCGCTGGTGTCTGCCAGGAGGAGATCTGTAATGGATCTGACCTCCTGGTGACCCCAGCTAAGGCTGGCGGAATCCCGGCATTCCAGGAGCCTTAACTGGAGTTACCAAGAGATCAGATCCATTACGGATCACCTCCTGGCAGACCCCAGCGCCAGTGGGAACACAGCCTAAGATGTGAATAATTCAAACATTACTATGTGCAAAAAAAACCAAAAGAGTAACTGAACGGGCTTAAAACGCCCAATATACGCATTCGATATAACTCTTTATAATAATGTTTTTTTGTCTAAAAGTTTTTTATATAAAAGTTGCAGTAAACATGCTGCAGGAATATCTCTTTTCAAAGGTTCCTTTTCTACTTTACTAATGACCGCAACAACTGACAGGACGAGTTCTCTTGTCATCAAAACGAAGGCTTCTCCGAATATCCTCAAATCTATTGACTGACATTGTAGCTTTGTAATGTGGATCTGAAAAAGGGTTCATAAAGAGTTCTCTGATAGGAACATCGTATGATTTTGTACTCCCTGCCAGAAGAGTAAGGCCAATATAAGCATACAGTTCCTCTTTTGTTATATTTTTCCATGTTTTTTTCTTCCTGAAGTGATACGTTTTCCTTCTAAGTTAGTACACAAAACTACCTCATCTGCAATATCATCTGAAAAAAATGTACAGAACATATCTCTTTTGGACAGGAATTGTGGAATTCCTACAGTTCCTTGAGCAACTCTTACAATATTATGTGATGGGGTTCGTCCAAGAACCTTAGCAGTACTGTTCCAAAAAACATTAGTTTTGGATGTTCTATTTGTACGTTCTGCTGGATCCACTACTTCTTCATCATCTGAAGAATCACTGGTCGATGAAGTAGAGACATTAGCTGGTGGCATGTACTCTTCATCAGACAAAGAAATTTCACTGTCTTCATCACTATCAAAAATGATTGCTTTGATTTCTTGGTCAGTCAAACCCCTGGATGTAGACTGCGCCATTGTAACCTTAGAAGTCAGTAAACTAAAATGAAAAAAAAAAAAGATTACAATCAGGGTTGTACACTCTTTGTTAGTGTGTGCGCTA
This sequence comes from Dendrobates tinctorius, assembly GCF_039654945.1. Classification (NCBI taxonomy): domain Eukaryota; kingdom Metazoa; phylum Chordata; class Amphibia; order Anura; family Dendrobatidae; genus Dendrobates; species Dendrobates tinctorius. The sequence goes on along the minus strand of NW_027362163.1, from coordinate 903,952 downwards.
AGGGTAAAGTGCAGACCCCTCCTCTCACCTTCAGCAGGTCACCACTTTCTTTTAGGTGCAGTAGAAGCTTTTGCATTTTTGGAACTCAGAAAGTTTCTTTTTCAAGAAACAAGAAAGCTGACGCCTTCCTCCAAAGTCTCTTCAGCAAGTAGCACACAATGAACAGTGTTCAGGATCTATGATGACATCGGAGACGCATAACGTTGTGAGGGAGCCTCCTTCCCAAGATCACATGACCATGTAGTCAGGCAGAATTCACACTCTTCATAGCAACAGCAGAGTCATAAAGACTGAGTCAAAGTCTTCCCCAGCAATAGTGAAGACAAAAAGACTTAGGATCACATGTAAACCTAGTACGGGCCTAAAAGGCCCCAGGTATGTGAATATGGGGTATTCACAAAAAAGAGTTGTTATACCGAAATGTCTGTAGCATAAAAATAAATGAACAACTGGAAATGACAAACAACTATATACCTGAGGAATACCTAGAGTTTCAAAATTCTAACTAAAGTAATCTTGCAGAAAATAGAAAACAATTAACAGGGCGGGCCTGCGAGGCCCCAGGTATGCATTCTAGGGTTAACAACTCAGCCAGCTGCTCCCTTCACCGTGGTTGGAATCCAACTAAGGAAAAGCTGCTATCACCAACACCTGTTGATAGACCAGCTGACCTCATATAGCAAAGGAGGAGCGGTCACATGAGCAGGGACCAAAAACATGTAATAACCCCAGTGACCACCGGGGGGCAAAAGGTAACCAATAGAGCCTATCAGGCTGTAGTGACACTTGTGGCCACCAGGGGCAGAAACCCATATTAAGCCCCAGAAGCCTGAAAAGGAAAAAAAAGGTTTACCGGAAGGAATCCATAATCTGACACGGATCCAAGAATTGGACCGTGACAGGGGCAGCATATGGGGTATAATCTATGGAGCAGCATATGGGGCATAATCTATGGAATGTCTTATGGGGCCATAACCTTTATGGAGCAGCATATGGGGCATAATCTATGGAGCATCTTATGGGGCCATAACTTTTATGGAGCAGCATATGGGGCATATTATTCTATAGAGCATCTTATGGAGCCTTTATTAACCTTTGTGCAGCATTATATGGGGCGTATTATGTATGGAGCATCTTATGGGGCCATCATGAACTGTATGGAGCATTATATGGGGCTCCTGATTCAATATGGATATTCAAAAACATTTAACCTACTGATGTCTCAATTAATTTTACTTTAACTGGTATCTATTTGTATTTCTGAAATTTACCAGTAGCAGCTACATTTTCCACCCTAGGCTTATACTCGAGTCAATAAGTTTTCCGAGTTTTTTGTGGCAAAATTAGGGGGGTCAGCTTATACTCAGGTCGGCTTATACACGAGTATAAATTGTAATTAGTATTGCAGACAAATTGTCCTAGACTAAACTCAGTTTTCAGACGGCCCAATATGTACCACTCAGGGAAAACTTACCTGCTCCAAAGATCATTAGCAGCTTCTAACTAATGGCCATGCTGCGGTCTGTCAGGGAATGAGTGCAATATCGTTATAAAGACTAGGGATATGTGCAGCCATAATGTCTGGGAGATCTGTGCCATTATTTAGTATGAATATGGAAATTATCTCTGACAGTTAAGTGCTTCCTGAGCGGTATATACGGTATTTTCACATACTATCTATTCCTGACACTGGAGGGGCTTATAAACTTACACAGTATATAGTTTGAGGTCTGGGATCTGCCAATATCTCGCTAGTTTTCTGACTGTTTCGGTTAACATGATACATGATTTTAGGGTTTTCTTCGTCTAGTCCCGCTTGAATATAGTTCAGTATTAAATAGTCTCCTGATGAATGAATGAATGAATCCAATGAATATTCATTTCTCTTGACTAGTGGCACATGTGACTGCCGGCAGCAGCAGGAAGCCGGGGGCTGACACTGCGCGCTACTGAAGAGGAATGAATACTCACTGCTCTCTGTGTGCACAGTCCCGGTGAGTACTCCAGCAGCTGTGCTCTGCTTGTGAGCAACGCATGACGTCCCTGCCATGTGCTGCTTACAAGCATAAAGCAGTTGCTGGCACCGGAGCAGGACGCTGTGAGGGAGCACCGGGTAGGTAACTGTAATTTTTTTTATGTTATCTGATGGGGCCCTGCATACCAGGATGAGATGGGGCAATAGGGATGGGACCATGCATACTATGATAATGATGGGGTCCTGCATACCAGGATGAGATGGGGGCCCTACATACCAGGATAGGGATGAGAGGGCTATGTGTATCAGGATGGGGGTGAGGGGACCATATATACCAGGATAGGGGATACTAAGTACAGAATTGACCACATTTTTTGCTTTAATTTTTTTTCCTAATTTCCTGCTCTAAAACCTAGGTGCGTCTTATAGTCCAAAAAATACGGTATATATATATATATATATATATATTTTTTTTTTTCTCAGTGAACTCATTCCTCATGTTTGGCCTCATTAAAATAAAAACACTCATACTCCGCTGGCGTGCCGGCTCCACTTCAGCGGTGTCGAGACTCACTGTCCCGGGGCTTATGTGAGGTTCTCACATCACACGAGCCCTGCACCCAATCAGAGGCAGCTTCACTGTTCCTTCCTTTGGACTGAACATCATCATGAAGCCAGGGCTGCGGCTGCTCTCTGACGGCCTCATGATGCTTGATTTGTCCGAAGGTGGGGACAGTGACATCAGCGCTGACTGGGCACAGGGCTCACATGATGTAACAACCTCAAAAGAGACTGAAGAACGCAAGTGCCGACACCACTGAAACGGTGCCAGCATGGGAGGTTTGTATAAGTGTTTTTATTGTAACAGGACCAAACATGAGGAATGAGAAGGGGTTGTCCAACTAGTTGTCAACCTCTTTATCAAAAATCCCACACAGGGAAAAGTCATTATTATACCGAGAGTGTGAGAAATGAATTACAGGAAAATCGTATTTTGTTGACCTTCAAAAATATCTCAGACGGGGAGAACCTATATATATTATTCACAAATTGTACAAAAACATGATGCACGCGGCGTGCGTTCAAGATGGAATATTATATGGGAGTTTTATAGGATAAATTCAAGGTGAGAATATTATATGGGAGTTTTACAGGATAAATTCAAGGTGAGAATATTATATGGGAGTTTTATAGAATATATTCAAGGTGAGAATATTATATGGGAGTTTTATAGGATAAATTCAAGGTGAGAATATTATATGGGAGTTTTATAGGATAAATTCAAGGTGAGAATATTATATGGGAGTTTTATAGGATAAATTCAAGGTGAGAATATTATATGGGAGTTTTATAAAATAAATTCAAGGTGAGAATATTATATGGGAGTTTTATAGGATAAATTCAAGGTGAGAATATCATATGGGAGATTTATAGGATAAATTCAAGGTGAGAATATTATATGGGAGTTTTATAGGATAAATTCAAGGTGAGAATATCATATGGGAGATTTATAGGATAAATTCAAGGTGAGAATATTATATGGGAGTTTTATAGGATAAATTCAAGGTGAGAATATTATATGGGAGTTTTATAGAATAAATTCAAGGTGAGAATATTATATGGGAGTTTTACAGGAGAAATTCAAAGTGAGAATATTATATGGGAGTTTTGTAGAATAAATTCAAGGTGAGAATATTATATGGGAGTTTTGTAGAATAAATTCAAGGTGAGAATATTATATGGGAGTTTTATAGAATAAATTCAAAGTGAGAATATTATATGGGAGTTTTGTAGAATAAATTCAAGGTGAGAATATTATATGGGAGTTTTATAGGATAAATTCAAGGTGAGAATATTATATGGGAGTTTTACAGGAGAAATTCAAAGTGAGAATATTATATGGGAGTTTTGTAGAATAAATTCAAGGTGAGAATATTATATGGGAGTTTTGTAGAATAAATTCAAGGTGAGAATATTATATGGGAGTTTTATAGAATAAATTCAAAGTGAGAATATTATATGGGAGTTTTGTAGAATAAATTCAAGGTGAGAATATTATATGGGAGTTTTATAGGATAAATTCTAGGTGAGAATATTATATGGGAGATTTATAGGATAAATTCAAGGTGAGAATATTATATGGGAGTTTTATAGAATAAACCAAATACCAACAGAAAATAAACGACTCAAAACAAGCATGTATCAGTAAAAATAACTCTTTATTAGGTAAAGTATGAAAGAATGGCGCCATTTTCCGATACCCGTCGCATCTCCATTTTTCGTGATCTTGGGTTGGGTGGAGGCTTATTTTTTGTGTGCCGAGCTGACATTTTTAATGACATTTTGGTGCAGATACAATTTTTTGAACAACCGTTATTTAATGCAATGCTGTGGCGACCCAAAAAAACCTAATTCTGGCATTTTGACTTTTTCTTGTTATGCCGCTTAGCGATCGGGTTAATTCTTTATTTATATTGATAGATCAAGCGATTCTGAATGCGGCAACACCAAATATGTATATGTGTTATTTTCTTTTTATTGTTTTATTTTGAATGTGGCGAAGGGGGGTGATTTGAACTTTTATATACTTTTTATATATTTTTAAAAACTTTTTTTTACTTTTGGCATTGTGAAGACATACAGCATTGTATCTTAGTTAACCAGATGGCTATTTTTAGCAAACGAAGACTGAATAATAGAATGTTATCTGTATGTTGGCTTTAAAATTTAAGCGTTGATTTCTGGTTGGTCAAGAAAAAAGACTTTTGTTTGCGTAAGCTGGTAATATTGACTTTTATTGTGCGCTCATCCTTGATCACTAGTGATGATTGCTGATATGCTAATTATACATTGTGTTATGGAACCAGTTTGTTGACTTCTAAAGCAGAGAGGGAAAAACTATGCAAATAGTTTAAATAATCAAGTAATGCTATAATAATCTCATCTCCATTCTTACCCTTTATGTAAATACTGAATGAGGGACACTTGTTAAGTCTAAAAATAGTTTACATGCCTCTGTATAAAGAGACTGAGAGAGAGAAACAGCCAGAGAGATTCTGCCAAGACATCCATACATCTCAAAAGTGCCAGAGACAGGACAGCAGTCATTTTACATCATGGCTCCATTACGAGGGACACGGATTTATAATTCTATAGGAAACAACCTAGGGATTTTCAACCTTGGTTGGAAGAATACAGATCTGCTCCATTGATCATCGCTAAACCATAGAGAAGTTTGGAGAAGCCAGGTTGTGATCCTCGGATCAACTGGCCTTTTACCTTGTATGGACTGAATGGATTGTCATCTTCCTACGCTTGTCGTTACCTCCTCTCTGTGCGTGCCACAGATGGGGTAGCGACCATGGTAGCAAATCAGTGGAAGGCTGAGACTCTGTAATGTGCCCCATCTTGGGTCCTGTGCTGGGACTGTTCTATGTGTTATCTGCCTGTTTTGTGGTTCAATAAAGCATTGCCACACTGTTTTACCCTCACTGTGTGTTGTCTGTTTAGCGTTGTGCCCATGTTAAAGAAAGAGCCGGCATTCGGTGGGATGATCCCTGATCCATGTGGTTTCGGCCAGCGGACCGGGGCGCCCGCTGACCACCCCATGTCTCCACAGGCATGCTTCAATAGTCTCAATGGGAGGCTAGAAGCTGCTATAACCCGATCAGCTCTGCTACATACAGGCAATGATCAGATCACCTGTATGTAGCAGAGTTGCTCACTTGCTATGAGCGCCGACCACTGGGCAGCACTCATAGGATCCGACAGTGACAACCATAGAGGTCTGCTGGAGACCTCTGGTTGTCATGCCAACCCATCGGTGACCCGCGATCACATGACAGGGTCACTGATGTACAGGATTTATGGCCCATCATGAGCGAGAAAAGCAGCAGAGCCCACATAAAAGGAGGTAGACCGACATCAGCGTACATTTACACCCGATGTCAGAAAGGGGTTAAAGGGGATTGTTTTTACAGAGACAGAAGAGGTAATCAATCATGTATACATACAAATAATTACAAAAATACACAGCTTCTAATGGTAAATAGTATAGAGTTAAGACGAGAAATTATAATTTGTGTAAATCATGTGTAGAGCAATACCATCCGATACCCTAAAATATCGGATCGGATGGTATCGGCCCGATACAAAAAAAGTATCGGGTATCGCCGATTCCGATACCGGAAGTCCCATTCAAGTCTATGGGATTTCCGGTATCGGAATAAGAAAAACCCTTTTCTGTCCTTGTACAGCCTCTCGGGGGTGTGTACGGACCTTCCAGGGGTCTGTGCCGACTGCCCGGGGGTCTGTACCGGCCTGCAGGGGGGCTGTGCCGACTGTCCGGGGGGCTGTGCCGGCCTGCTGGGGGGCTGTGTCGGCCTGCCGGTGGTCTGTGCAGGCTTCGGGGGTCTGTGCAGGTATCGTCCGATGGGACTACAAGTCCCATCGGGCGATGCCTGCTACCATGACAGTGATTGATACATTAGCCAATGATGGGACAGTAGTAGTCCCATCATCCGGCTAATGTGTTGAATGTTAAAAAAAAAAAAAAAACATACTACATGCTACATACACTCACTGGCCACTTTATTAGGTACACCATGCTAGTAACGGGTTGGACCCCCTTTTGCCTTCAGAACTGCCTCAATTCTTCGTGGCAGAGATTCAACAAGGTGCTGGAAGCATTCCTCAGAGATTTTGGACCATATTGACATGATGGCATCACACAGTTGGCGCAGATTTGTCGGCTGCACATCCCTGATGCGAATCTCCCGTTCCACCACATCCCAAAGATGCTCTATTGGATTGAGATCTGGTGACTGAGGAGGCCATTTGAGTACAGTGAACTCATTGTCATGTTCAAGAAACCAATCTGAGATGATTCGAGCTTTATGACATGGCGCATTATCCTGCTGAAAGTAGCCATCAGATGCCTGTTCTTAGCTGAGAGGAGTGGTACCCAGTGTGGTCTTCTGCTGCTGTAGCCCATCTGCCTCAAAGTTCGACGCACTGTGCGTTCAGAGATGCTCTTCTGCCTACCTTGGTTGTAACGGGTGGCAATTTGAGTCACTGTTGCCTTTCTATCAGCTCGAACCAGTATGCCCATTCTCCTCTGACCTCTGGCATCAACAAGGCATTTCCGGCCACAGAACTGCCGCTCACTGGATTTTTTTTCTTTTTCGGACCATTCTCTGTAAACCCTAGAGATGGTTGTGCGTGAAAATCCCAGTAGATCAGTAGTTTCTGAAATACTCAGACCAGCCCTTCTGGCACCAACAATCATGCCACGTTCAAAGGCACTCAAATCACCTTTCTTCCCCATACTGATGCTCGGTTTGAACTGCAGGAGATTGTCTTGACCATGTCTACATGCCTAAATGCACTGAGTTGCCGCCATGTGATTGGCTGATTAGAAATTAAGTCTTAACACACAGTTGGACAGGTGTACCTAATAAAGTGGCCAGTGAGTGTACATGCAACATACATGCAACATACATACTACATATATACTACATGCATGCTACATACATACATACAACATATATACTAATAATAATAAATTTTATTTTTATAGCGCCGACATATTCCGCAGCACTTTACATTTCAGAGGGGACTTGTACAGACAATAGACATTACAGCATAACAATAATCACATAGATCATAACAGATACCAAGAGGAATGAGGGCCCTGCTCGCAAGGTTACAGTCTATGAGGAAAGAGGGAGACACGAAAGGTGGGTGGTAACAGTTGCCCTGATTGTTTGGACCAGCCATAATGTTAAGTGTGTAACAGTACAGACACAGAGGGCTAATGGAGGCATAAAGCATGTGGGAACATGATGCGGGAAATCTGGTTATGGTAAAACTTTTGGCTCTGCCACACAGGGATAGGTTAGGTTAATGTGTTGAGGCGATAGGCCAGTCTGAATAAATGCATTTTCAGGGCACGCTTAAAATTGTGGAGATCGGGGACTAATCATATTGACCTGGGAAGTGCATTCCAAAGAATTGGCGCAGCACGTGTATAGACTTGAAGACGGGAGTGGGAGGTTCTGATTATTGAGGATGCTAACCTCAGGTCATCAGCAGAACGGAGGGCGCGGGTAGGGTGGTATACTGAAACAAGGGAGGAGATGTAGGGTGGTGCTGAGCCATGGAGGGCTTTGTGGGTGAGGGTAATAAGTTTATACTGGATTCTGGAGTGGATGGGTAGCCAGTGTAATGACTGGCAAAAGGTAGAGGCATCGGTGTAACGATTGGTGAGGAATATGATCCTGGCTGCAGGATTCAAGACAGATTGGAGAGGGGAGAGTTTGGTAAGAGGGAGACCGATTAGAAGAGAGTTACAATAGTCGAGACAAGAATGAATAAGAGAAACAGTCAGAGTTTTTGCAGAGTCAAAAGTAAGAAAAGGTCGAATTCTAGAAATGTTTTTGAGGTGCAGATGACAAGAGCGAGCCAGTGATCGAATGTGGGGGGCAAAGGAAAGCTCGGAATCAAGTATGACCCCAAGACAGCGGGCCTGTTGCTGGGGAGTAATAGTGGAACCACACACAGAAATAGCAATGTCGGGTATAGGTGCATTAGTAGCGGGAGGAAACACCAGGAGTTCAGTCTTTGACAGGTTCAGTTTCAGATATAGTGAGGACATGATATTAGACACAGTGTTTACACAATCGCCGGTGTTACTACATATATACTACATGCAACATACATACTACATATATACTACATGCATGCAACATACATACATACTACATATATACTACATGCAACATACATACATACTACATATATACTACATGCAACATACATACTACATATATACTACATGCATGCAACATACATACATACTACATATATACTACATGCAACATACATACTACATATATACTACATGCATGCAACATACATACATACTACATATATACTACATGCAACATACATACCACATATATACTACATGCATGCAACATACATACATACTACATATATACCACATGCATGCAACATACAAATATACTACATATATACTACATGCATGCAACATACATACTACATATATACCACATACGTGCATACTACATATATACCACATATATACTACATGCATGCAACATACATATATACTACATATATACTACATGCAACATGCATACTACATATATACTACATGAATGCAACATACATACTACATATATACCACATGCATGCAACATACATATATACAACATATATACTACATGCATGCAACATACATACTACATATATACCACATGTATGCAACATACATATATACAACATATATACTACATGCATGCAACATACATATACAACATATATACTACATGCATGCAACATACATACATACTACATATATGCTACATGCATGCAACATACATACTACATATATACCACATATATACTACATGCATGCAACATACATACCACATACATGCATACTACATATATACCACATATATACTACATGCATGCAACATACATACTACATATATACCACATGTATGCAACATACATATATACAACATATATACTACATGCATGCAACATACATATACAACATATATACTACATGCATGCAACATACATACATACTACATATATGCTACATGCATGCAACATACATACTACATATATACCGCATATATACTACATGCATGCAACATACATACCACATACATGCATACTACATATATACCACATATATACTACATGCATGCAACATACATACAACATATATACTACATGCATGCAACATGCATACTATATATATACTACATGCATGCAACATACATATATACAACATATATACTACATGCAACATACATACTACATATATACCACATGCATGCAACATGCATACTACATATATACCGCATATATACTACATGCATGCAACATACATACAACATATATACCACATACATGCATACTACATATATACCGCATATATACTACATGCATGCAACATACATACAACATATATACTACATGCATGCAACATGCATACTATATATATACCACATATATACTACATATACACTACATGCATGCAACATACATATATACAACATATATACTACATGCAACATACATACTACATATATACTACATGCATGCAACATGCATATATACTACGTATATACTACATGCAACATACATACTACATATATACTACATGCATGCAACATACATATATACTACATGCAACATACATACTACATATATATTACATTTATGCAACATACATATATATAACATATATACTACATGCAACATACATACTACATATATACTACATACGTACATACTACATATATACATGCTACATATATTCTACATGCAACATACATACTACATATATACAACATGCATACTACATGCATGCAACATACAAATATACTACATGCAACATACATACTACATATATACTACATGCATGCAGCATGCATACTACATATATACTACATGCAACATACATACTACATATATACAACATGCATACTACATGCATGCAACATACAAATATACTACATGCAACATACATATATACTACATATATACTACATGCATGCAACATACATACAACATATATACCACATACATGCATACTACATATATACCGCATATATACTACATGCATGCAACATACATACAACATATATACTACATGCATGCAACATACATATATACAACATATATACTACATGCATGCAACATACATACTACATATATACCACATGTATGCAACATACATATATACAACATATATACTACATGCATGCAACATACATATACAACATATATACTACATGCATGCAACATACATACATACTACATATATACCACATGCATGCAACATACATACAACATGTATACTACATGCATGCAGCATGCATACTACATATATGCTACATGCATGCAACATACATACTACATATATACCACATGCATGCAACATGCATACTACATATATACCGCATATATACTACATGCATGCAACATACATACCACATACATGCATACTACATATATACCACATATATACTACATGCATGCAACATACATACAACATATATACTACATGCATGCAACATACATATATACAACATATATACTACATGCAACATACATACTACATATATACCACATGCATGCAACATGCATACTACATATATACCGCATATATACTACATGCATGCAACATACATACAACATATATACCACATACATGCATACTACATATATACCGCATATATACTACATGCATGCAACATACATACAACATATATACTACATGCATGCAACATGCATACTATATATATACTACATGCATGCAACATACATATATACAACATATATACTACATGCAACATACATACTACATATATACCACATGCATGCAACATGCATACTACATATATACCGCATATATACTACATGCATGCAACATACATACAACATATATACCACATACATGCATACTACATATATACCGCATATATACTACATGCATGCAACATACATACAACATATATACTACATGCTTGCAACATGCATACTATATATATACTACATGCATGCAACATACATATATACAACATATATACTACATGCAACATACATACTACATATATACTACATGCATGCAACATGCATATATACTACGTATATACTACATGCCACATACATACTACATATAAACTACATACATGCAACATACATACTACATATATACTACATGCATGCAACATACATATATACTACATGCAACATACATACTACATATATATTACATTTATGCAACATACATATATATAACATATATACTACATGCAACATACATACTACATATATACTACATACGTACATACTACATATATACATGCTACATATATACTACATGCAACATACATACTACATATATACAACATGCATACTACATGCATGCAACATACAAATATACTACATGCAACATACATACTACATATATACTACATGCATGCAGCATGCATACTACATATATACTACATGCAACATACATACTACATATATACAACATGCATACTACATGCATGCAACATACAAATATACTACATGCAACATACATACTACATATATACTACATGCATGCAACATACATACTACATATGTACCACATGCATGCATGCAACATGCATACTACATATATACCACATATATACTACATGCATGTGTATTGTAAGGGTTCCAATGGATTGTGATGAATAAGAAAATGCTCACACAAGAATTGAATTACTAAATTGATTTACTATATAAAGTGATAAGATCAAATAATAAACAGTATAAAACTATAAATACATATGCATTAATCAGAAACAGGCATTATTCATACATTACATTATTCAGATAGTCTCATCTCAGTCCTCTCTGGTCTGTCACATCTCTTTCTCTCTCTCCCTCTGCTAATCAGTACCCTCCTTTTATATGTAAAAACTTCTCTAAAGCCTTTGATGTCCCAAAGTAAATGTGAGACTTAAACAGTATCTATCCTTGGATGCCAGTGAGACGACCCCCTGAGGCCAAATAGATGAGAGTTCACCAGTTGACAATCCATGGGGAAAGTTAACACACCCAATCTAATTATGGCAACGAAGGTCCTTTGTTGGTAGATAAGTGTAAGCCAGTTATTTGTTCTGCTTGGACAATTTGACCATCTGGTTGAAACAAGTTTCAATGTCCTTCTAGGAAGGTTCAAAGAGCTGATTGAAACTATATCAATAGTTGGTATTAATTAATTGGGAGTGTTGAAACCATTAAAAATAAATCATAGTATACATTCCACCCCTTGGTTTCAATCACTTTAATTAATTAACCTGTCACTAAACTATACCATTTATCATTATTTGCATTGCTCATTTATATATATATATATATATATATATTTGCTACCAATAGAAAACCGCTTTGGTAAAAAATAACATCCTGGGCTTAAAACGGAAAAAATCAAAACAAAAAACAACATTGGACCAACAGGTAATGAAATATCAAATGTCTGTAGAAATCTTCTTTCTTCGGATCTTCTTGACCGCAATTTTTAAATGGGTCCCTGTTGCAGGGAAGCACGGGGATTATTATGCCCTCATCACTTTGGGGTGACTTCACTACTTTCCCTGGTTAGCAAAAGAACAGACTCTAAAGAGCAATCTGTCCCTGCCCTTCATGACATTAACCCCTCGTTTCTCCAAAGCAATGGGTGCAGGTGTCCATGGCTGAGCATAAGAGTACCTTTCATCTTCTATTGCTGCAGCTGTTCAGGGCCTCACTTTTTATGCCATATGCATCAGCTGGCAGTCATGAGGATTCACCCTGGTTGACGGTTCAGCATCATCTGGGCTCAGTCTCAGCGCTCATTTGGACATCTTCAGTCTACACACAAGACACAACCTGCACTGAGGGAAAGTGAAGTTCACAATCATACTTGAAAGTTCCAAAGTCTTGGCAGAGCTAACTCAGTTCAAAGCAACAGTCCAAAATAACTCAGTCCTGGTGGCTTGTTTTCCACCCCTTGATCAAATGAATCAAACAAAATTACCGTAGGTTTGTTGGTCCAAATTAATTGTGCCCAGAATGACCTTTGAAATTTTCTACTGTAGCAAATATTTCTACTCTAGATAATAATACTACATAAAATATATATCATGTGTATGGACTTATACACTGATCAAACACATCAGATTCATGTCAATCGCATTTGCATAAGAACGATGATCATAATTACCAGTACAATCGTGTTCATGGAGATCACAAAATAATGTTACTACTAATCAGAATCAGTACAATTACACGTTAAGGAAAACAGAACCCACACCAATTTGCTATTAACCCAATTCTAGCAAATTATTATTTTTACATAATATACACATTACATCAACACACACTCTGGCTAAACCTAATGCACTCATTCAGTAAGCAGGAGAGATTCTCATTTACATATAGACAAACACACACTTTGGGTGCCCACACATTTGCATTGCATGACTCAGGCGTAGGTGAACAAAGCTATATCAAGACATTAACAAACTAGCATTCATTGAAATCATTTAACATATATATATTCTTCAAACCCAATTTGCACGGGAGCTCCCAAAAAAATAAAAAATGTTAAAACTCAAAAATAAGTCATAAAATATAATCTTATATTAGGCAGATGGACTCCTTTTTCACTACTGCAGGAATGAACAATTTACTGTGCACTGTATTTACATGTTAATTAAATGGCCAAGGTTTCTTCTTTCACTCCTGCAAACAAACAAAAGGTTAATTACACCCCCCACCCCCCAATCCAACATGTAGTGGACTGAAAAGAGAAAAAACAATTCCTTTAAAAACCAAGAATGCTAAACACAGTACAATTAAAATTCAGAAAATGAGCTCATAAAAAATAAAAATATACCAAATAAAAAGTAAAAATACCACGTGGGTTTTTTCTTTGGCTGTGAACCAATTTTAATCAAGGGATATCCATGACAAATACACAAAGCACATACAGTGACAAAGACAAACACTTAGTACAAATAAGTCATCTATTTATCTTGTCAACCCCCCAGTATATTATCAGTCATCTAACTTTAGGTCAGTCTTACATTCATTGTCTGTACTGTCACTCCCTCTTTGCCTTGTATGTTCCTCTCATGGCTCCCACATACAGAATCATCTTATATCTGCTGTGGTCTTTTGCCTTTTAAAACATCAAGGTCTATTACAAACCCTCAGGTGAGGAATGCACATTTATGCATCACCAAGACCAAACCCAATTCATCATACATCAGCCAGCGCATACGTCACAGTATGCTCACAGGAGTATTTATCATCATATATCAGCCAGCGCATACGTCACAGTATGCTCACAGGAGTATTTCTCTTCATATATCAGCCAGCGCATACGTCACAGTATGCTCACAGGAGTATTTCTCTTCATATATCAGCCAGCGCATACGTCACAGTATGCTCACAGGAGTATTTATCATCATATATCAGCCAGCGCATACGTCACAGTATGCTCACAGGAGTATTTCTCTTCATATATCAGCCAGCGCATACGTCACAGTTATGCTCACAGGAGTATTTCTCTTCATATATCAGCCAGCGCATACGTCACAGTATGCTCACAGGATTATTTCTCTTCATATATCAGACAGCGCATACGTCACAGTATGCTCACAGGATTATTTCTCTTCATATATCAGCCAGCGCATACTTCATAGTAAGCTCACAGGAGTATTTCTCTTCATATATCAGACAGCGCATACGTCACAGTATGCTCACAGGAGTATTTCTCTTCATATATCAGCCAGCGCATACGTCACAGTATGCTCACAGGAGTATTTCTCTTCATATATCAGCCAGCGCATACGTCACAGTATGCTCACAGGAGTATTTATCATCATATATCAGCCAGCGCATACGTCACAGTATGCTCACAGGAGTATTTCTCATCATATATCAGCCAGCGCATACGTCACAGTATGCTCACAGGAGTATTTCTCATCATATATCAGCCAGCGCATACGTCACAGTATGCTCACAGGAGTATTTCTCTTCATATATCAGCCAGCGCATACGTCACAGTATGCTCACAGGAGTATTTCTCTTCATATATCAGCCAGCGCATACGTCACAGTATGCTCACAGGAGTATTTCTCTTCATATATCAGCCAGCGCATACGTCACAGTATGCTCACAGGATTATTTCTCTAAGGAACTCTAGAATGAAAACAACATCATTAGACATCAAAAAATGGCAAAACTGTTCAAACAACAATTTTCAGGGATGTTCCACAACTTTTATAATTAGTCCATGAGGGAATCTTGGCAGGGGGTGTAGTATGCCATGGTATTGGAGGAGTGCAAGGGGCGGTTACAGTGGGGGCTTTGCATGCCTCCATCAGGTGTCCCACCTCTATCTTTCCAACCCCCTATCTCATTTGTCGCCACCCTCTTGGGTCTGGCGAGTTGCAATTTACCTTTTCTCCTCAGATCTTGCCATCTCCTCAGCAGGTCACTTGTAGAGATCCCATCTATCTCCTGGAATGGAACCCCACTAGCTATCAGGTCACAAAACATTTCTGTCCTGCTCTTTCTAATTTGGGTATCCTCCTCTTCTCTCCTTTCTTGATCTACTCTCTCTACTGTACTATTTTTTGATACTTTTGCTCTCTCTAGAGCAGATAGCTGGGAGATTAAATTGCATGCTGTGTAGACAGTAGTGGAATTTCCCATAAGTGCACTGAACATAGTGAATAATGGGGCTTTGTGTGACGCTGGGGCACCTTCTATGCACTTATTCTTCATCAATACCGTCAATATTGCAGCATCTGGTCCCTTCCAATCCTCAACAACAGCAAAATGATCATTCAGATCTGGCACAGGATTGCGAGTTATGCCACCTATACCTGCGATTTCTCTCAATCTCTGAACTCCATCTGCAAGAGACTCCCATCGTGTCTGTGGTATTAATTCCATGGGAGAGTCATACACTTGTGCCACAGAATCCCTCACCAAATGCAGCAAAGAGAAAGTCTCTGTAGTGTCCCTTGCACGTCTCATTTTTAGACGCACCATAGGATCAATACAAATACTACAAAGTCCTATTGCCGCAAGACGGTTCAAGATTACAGTATCGGCTCCCTGATCCCATAATCTGAGAATCCATGCTAACAGAGGTTCTCCTGCTTGCTGCCTGTACCTGGTAGCTAATTCTGTTAATTCTCCTGCTGTATAATTCCTAGTTACTTCGGTCATTGAAGCTTCTGCTCCTGTAGCTGCGTTTCCTGCATCCATCCTATCTCCACTACGCTGTGTGACTTCTCTCCTAGTTTTAGTAGTCACAATCGGTCTGGCTTGCTTTTCTTCCTCATCTGTCTCACTGTCATCCCATTCTAGCAAATCTGACCATTTCTCACGTGCAATCATGGTTCTAATCTGTGCAGTACAAATATCTGACACTGGCCGCTGTCTCCTCCTGCGCCTATTCTTATTCACATTTTTCATTACATAAGCTTCAAAATTCCTTTGCATATTGTCATGCTGTTTCATTTGGTCTCTCAAGGCTGATTGCAAGCTAATCCTTTGCTCTAAAACTGTATGCAGCTCTAAACGCAAATTGTCTATCTCCTGTATTCTTTGGGACACTTGCACACAGATCCATCCAACGGCTGCTGCAGTTTTCTGCTCTTTTGCATCATACCTTGAGAGATCAAATTTGCAAGCCACATTCTGAGGATTTGATAACCGCTGTCCCTCCATATATTTGTTACATTCCTGTGCCATTGGGGTCCACTTTCCTGGTAACACCCATTCTGGCAAAGATCTGACACTACTCTCAACGGCTTTCCTACTCTTAACAAACTTATTCAATTTTGCAAACATTTTTATTCAAAACAATCCCACTTCTGACACCAATTTGTATTGTAAGGGTTCCAATGGATTGTGATGAATAAGAAAATGCTCACACAAGAATTGAATTTACTAAATTGATTTACTATATAAAGTGATAAGATCAAATAATAAACAATATAAATCTATAAATACATATGCATTAATCAGAAACAGGCATTATTCATACATTACATTATTCAGATAGTCTCATCTCAGTCCTCTCTGGTCTGTCACATCTCTTTCTCTGTCTCTCTCCCTCTGCTAATCAGTACCCTCCTTTTATATGTAAAAACTTCTCTAAAGCCTTTGATGTTCCAAAGTAAATGTGAGACTTAAACAGTATCTATCCTTGGATGCCAGTGAGACGACCCCCTGAGGCCAAATAGATGAGATTTCACCAGTTGACAATCCATGGGGAAAGTTAACACACCCAATCTAATTATGGCAACGAAGGTCCTTTGTTGGTAGATAAGTGTAAGCCAGTTATTTGCTCTGCTTGGACAATTTGACCATCTGGTTGAAACAAGTTTCAATGACCTTCTAGGAAGGTTCAAAGAGCTGATTGAAACTATATCAATAGTTGGTATTAATTAATTGGGAGTGTTGAAACCATTAAAAATAAATCATAGTATACACCGTCTAACCAAATGAGAATCCAATATTTTCTCTACCTCATATTCCACATTGCCTTTAACCAATACAGGGTCAGGAGGTGCCGCCATAGGAACTACTGGCTTGACAAACCTCTTCAACAGTGATTTGTGAAATATGTTGTGGATCTTGAATGTAACTGGAAGAGCCAATCGAAAAGAAACAGGATTAAGAATCTCCAAAATCTTATACGGTCTAACAAATCTTGGCTTAAATTTTGGAGATGCAACCTTCATAGGAATATTCTTAGATGACAACCAAACCATATCACCCACTTTAAACCGGGGACCAATGGTCCAACTAACAGAATGCCATAGCTCTTTAGACTTAATCAAAATCAATTTCTACAAGAAAAACTCAAAATCACGGGATTTCACTGTAAGAGCAGATAACTGTATAATGTGAGTAACCACATCTTGCCCTTTTATGGCCAAATGCATTCAGGAAACTTTACAATGTAATGCCACATATAACACGAGCTATATCATTACTCAATTCATTCAGTCTCAGATGTAGATTTGAAATATCTATAACGCATCTGTTTGGGATTCCCCCACAACTAGAAAGGTCACAAATCTGTGGACACAAAATGATGTGTGATTCATTCATACGGTCATTTGATTTTACAAAGAGAAGATAACAAAAATCCCTTATCTCAATTACTCATCTCTCCTTTCATTCGGAGGTTCTCATAGACATATATACAAGGATTCACACAGCCTGCGTATCCTGCACTTTGGAATTGACACCTTAACCTGCAGCCGTGTCGACTGACACTCTGAGAACACCAAAGCCAACTTCACAATAAGAATCAATGAAAACCCGAGCAACCAAAAACCACAGCCCTATACAAAATACAGCCTCTTATGATTTACTGAAAATCCAAAATAGACGCTGCACAGACTCTATCCCAGGCTTTGTGCTACACAGTACACCAGTACACGACCAGTTAGTATATTAGTATATTGCCAGAACAGATTAACAGATAATACAGATGACTATTATCTTATTACTCTATTATTCAACTCTCATACGGACATACTCACCACTCCCTGGTGATGTGGGTTCTTTTTGAACCGTGTTTGTACAGTCTTACCCAGAGATATGTAGAGATCCTTAGAGAGGTTGCAAATGCAAAATCAGTGTAAGAATAAAAGTTCTCACCTGCTGCAGCCTGGATTCTGAATTTTCAACCTCCCAGGAAACTCCCACATATGGATTCCGAATAGGCTGGTCTCCACACGGTCCCCGTTGGGCGTCAAACTGTCGTAGCTGCTTTTTGTTCTGACCAAGCGTCAGATCTTGCCAGATCACCAGTGAGGCCGGAGTACGAGGTTTCGCCCTTCTGTTCACAAGTGCTTGGAGACAAAGAGACTCAACACACACGCAGTGGTCAAATCACTTTGTCTGATGTAATGCAGCAAAAGGCAATATTTTTATACCATTTACAACAATGTTCAGCATTCTGCCCCATGTTCAGCATTTTGCCCCAGTCCAGCATTTTGCCCCATGTTCAGCATTCTGCTCCAGTCCAGCATTCTGCCCCAGTACAGCATTCTGCCCCAGTTCAGCATTCTGCTCCAGTCCAGCATTCTGCCCCATGTCCAGCATTCTGCCTCATGTCCAGCATTCTGCCCCAGTCCAGCATTCTGCCCCATGTTCAGAATTCTGCCCCAGTCTCCAGCATTCTGCCCCAGGTCCAGCATTCTGCCCCAGTCCAGCATTCTGCCCCAGCACCCAGCATTTTGCCCCAATCCAGCATTCTGCCCCATGTCCAGCATTCTGCCCCAGTCCAGTATTCTGCCTCATGTTAAGCATTCTGCCCCAGTCTCCAGCATTCTGACCCAGTCCAGCATTCTGCCCCATGTTAAGCATTCTGCCCCAGTCCAGCATTCTGCCCCATGTTCACTATTCTGCCCCAGTCCAGCATTCTGCTCCATGTTAACCATTCTGCCTCATATTAAGCATTCAGCTCCAGTCCAGCATTCTGCCCCATGTTCACCATTCTGCCCCACTTCAGCATTTTGCCCGCCGGATCGCCGCTGTCAGAAAAAAAAAAAATTTCTCCTTACATGGCCACGTTCCAGTGGCGGGCCACGTTCCAGTGGCGGGCGACGCTCGCACTCCCTCCATGCTGCAGCGCGCTCTAGCAGGTGACTGACACTAACGTCAGATGCCGGCGAGGTGCACGCTGCTGCTGACGTCAGCTGCCAGCCTCTGATTGGCTGGTGGCTGCCGTGGCTGTTAACTATTGACATGCGGGCCGCCGGGCCCGCATGTCAATAGCGTTTAACTGCCGCTGCGCCGAGGGCCCGGTTTAGCTGCCGATAGGGGCCCAGTGAGCAGAGGAGACCAGGCCCGATGCGGGCCCCCTCTGCCCTCCCGGCTCCATACGCCAGTCAGGGCAGTAATGCCCAGATGGCGGCCCTGCATGTATCATGTTAACCGAAACAGTCAGAAAACTAGCCCCATATTGGCAGATCCCAGACCTCAAACTATATACTGTAAGTTTATAAGCCCCTCCAGTGTCAGGAATAGATAGTATGTGAAAATACCGTATATACCGCTCAGGGAACACTTATCTTTCAGAGATAATTTCCATATTCATACTAAATAATGGCACAGATCTCCCAGACATTATGACTGCACATATCCCTAGTCTTTATAACGATATTGCACTCATTCCCTGACAGACCGCAGCATGGCCATTAGTTAGAAGCTGCTAATGATCTTTGGAGCAGGTGAGTTTTCCCTGAGTGGTACATATTGGGCTGTCTGAAGACTGAGTTTAGTCAAGGACAATTTGTCTGCACTACTAATTAACAGCTGTTACAATCCCACCAAGGACAACATCTGCAAGGAGTTTGTATGTTCTCTCCGTGTTGCGTGGGTTTCCTCTGGGTACTCCAGTTTCCTCCCACATTCCAAAGACATACTGATAGAAAATGTAGATTGTGAGCCCCATCGGGGACAGCGATGATAATGTGCGCAAGCTGTAAAGCGCTGCGGAATATGTTAGCGCTATATAAAAATAAAGATTATTAAGATTATTATACCAAATTAGGGCAGTCCCTATAGGAGAAAAATCACAAGAATTATACTGTATTTTCACATACTATCTACAGTATTCCTGACACTGGAGGGGCTTATAAACTTACGAAGTAAATAATTTGAGGTCTGGGATCTGCCAAAATGTGGCTAGTTTTCTGACTGTTTCGGATAACATGATTTCAGCTTTTTCTGTCTAGTCTCATTTGAATATAGGTCAATATTAAATACTCTCCTGATGAATTGCCTTTGGTGAGGACGATGAAGCACGTAGAAATGCGAGCCTTGGACAGTGAGTGTGTATACGTCATCTCACCCACTGAACTTTGGGTACATATTTTTTCTATTAGTCACCTTCTGACTAACCTTCAGGGGGTGAATTATGGGTATAGTTTTACATTTGGAATTAATAAAGTTTACTTTTATCCTTTTTTCAGCAAAAATGAGGAATGACAAGAGACAACCCATTTAAGAAGATTCTATTTTGGTTAAAAGTATTCAAACATTATGGACATAAAAAAGGCTTCTCCCCTATGTGACGTCTCTGATGTTTATTAACAGTTGATTTCCAAGTAAAATATTTCCCACATTAAGAAAATGAAAATGGCTTCTCCTCTGTGTGAGGTCTCCGATGTCTAACAAAAATTGCTTTCCGGTTAAAACATTTCCCACATTCTAAACAGGAAAAAAGGCTTCTCCCCATGTGTGCTCTTTGATGGCGATCAAGATCTATTTTCCATTTAAAACATTTTCCACGTTCTGAACATGAATATGGCTTCTCTGCTGTGTGAATTCTCTCATGTGTAACAAGACTTGAATTCTGAGTAGAACATTTCGACATTCTAAACATCAAAAAGGCTTCTCTCCTGTGTGAGTTCTTTGGTGCTTAACAAGATTTCCTTTCTGGTTAAAACATTTCCCACAATCTGAACATGAAAAAGGCTTCTCCCCTGTGTGAGTTCTCTGGTGAGTAAGAAGCAGTGATTTATGTGCAAAACATTTCCCACATTCTGAACATCAAAAATGCTTCTCTCCTGTGTGAGTTCTCTGGTGTTTTACAAAATGTGATTTCTGCTTAAAACATTTCCCGCATTCTGAACAGGAAAAAGGCTTCTCCCCTGTGTGAGTTCTCTGGTGAGTAACAAGCAGTGATTTACATGCAAAACATTTCCCACATTCTGAACAGGAAAAAGTCTTCTCCCCTGTGTGAGTTCTCTGGTGATGAACCAAATGTGATTTCTGGTTAAAACATTTCCCACATTCTGAACAGGAAAACGGCTTCTCCCCTGTGTGAGTTCTCTGGTGATTAACAGATTGTGATTTCGAGCTGAAACATTTCCCACATTCTGAACAGGAAAAAGTCTTCTCCCCCGTGTGAGTTCTCTGGTGTTTAACAAAATTTGATTTCTGGTTAAAACATTTCCCACATTCTGAACAGGAAAAAGGCTTCTCCCCTGTGTGAGTTCTCTGGTGAATAACAAGCAGTGATTTACATGCAAAACATTTCCCACATTCTGAACAGGAAAAAGTCTTCTCCCCTGTGTGAGTTCTATGGTGTTTTACAAAATGTGATTTCTGGTTAAAACATTTCCCACATTCTGAACAGGAAAAAGGCTTCTCCCCTGTGTGAGTTCTCTGGTGAATAACAAGCAGTGAATTACGTGCAAAACATTTCCCACATTCTGAACATGAAAAATGCTTCTCCCCTGAGTGAGTTCTCTGGTGATTAACCAAAATTGATTTCTGGTTAAAACATTTCCCACATTCTGAACAGGAAAAAGGCTTCTCCCCTGTATGAGTTCTATTGTGGTTAACAAAAAGTGATTTCTGGTTAAAACATTTCCCACATTCTGAACAGGAAAAAGGCTTCTCCCCTGTGTGAGTTCTCTGGTGAGTAACAAGCATTGATTTATGTGCAAAACATTTCCCACATTCTGAACAGGAAAAAGGCTTCTCCCCTGTGTGAGTTCTCTGGTGTTTAACAAAATGTGATTTGTGGTTAAAACATTTCCCACATTCTGAACAGGAAAAAGGCTTCTCCCCCATGTGAGTTCTATGGTGAGTAACACAATTTGATTTATCTGCAAAACATTTCCCACATTCTGAACAGGAAAAAGTCTTCTCCCCTGTGTGAGTTCTCTGGTGTTTAACAAAAGTTGATTTCTGGTTAAAACATTTCCCACATTCTGAACAGGAAAAGGGCTTCTCCCCTGTGTGAGTTCTCTGGTGAGTAACAAGCATTGATTTAAGTGCAAAACATTTCCCACATTCTGAACAGGAAAAAGGCTTCTCCCCATGTGAGTTCTATGGTGAATAACCAAATTTGATTTCTGGTTAAAACATTTCCCACAATCTGAACAGAAAAAAGGCTTTTCTCCTGTGTGAATTCTATGGTGAGTAACCAAATCTGATTTCTGGTTAAAACATTTCCCACATTCTGAACATGAAAATGACTTCTTTGCTTTAGGAGCAGTTTGTTTTTTAATGCCTCTTTTGTGACTTTGATTTTCCTTAGTAGTCAGTAATGAATCAGAAGATGGGACCTGTTTCATAGGATCAGATGACGGATCTTTGCTGTGAATGGATGATGATATATCTGGAGTAATGGCATTCACTTCAGTTGTATCTTGTAGGATCTCAAGATCATCAGATTTAAAAATTGAAGATGTCAGCTGTCCCTCTGATCTCCTGGTACAGTCATCTGCTAAGATAAAAAACAATTTTTTTAATAAAATATCATTGAGTTTTATATTTTTGAACATTTCTACTTAAAGAAGTTGTCCACCACTATAACTTTTGTTTTCATAAATCTTGCTATTATGTGCCACTAAAAACATCCACTGTGTTTATTTTAGCAATATTACCTTTTATCACACTCTAGCAGCACAGTTTCTGTGCTGGCTCCAGCTCTCATCGGGTTAATCGACAACTTCCTTTCTCCCGACTTACTGTGCTCTAATACTACAAGTTCCATGATGCATTGCACTGGCCTGTAAGCCAGCACCTAGCACACCCACTCCAAAACACACCCAAACCCCTCCCTCCTCTCGCTTCAATCTGAAGCATCTTATTGTAAGGGTCTGTGCACACGTTGCGGATTCTAATGCGGATCCGCAGTGGATTTTGCCCTGCGGAAGCGCAGCAGATTCTCCTGCGTTGTACAGTGCCATTATAGTCAATGTAAAACAAAAACCGCTGTGCACATGGTGCAGAAAATCAGCAGCATAAACGCTGAGGGTTCATTTCTGCAACATGTCGGATTCTGCAGCGTTTTACACCTGCTCCATTATAAGAATCCGCAGGTGTCAAAAAGCAGGTAAAAGTCACACAAAATCTGCAGAAAATCCGCAGGTAAGACGCCAGTCATTGTACCTGCGGATATAGCAAAATCCACACGGAAAAATCCACAGCACAATCCGCCACGTGTTCACATAAAACACATTGCAAGCATCATGAGCGCACACACGCAGGAGCGTGCACAGACACAGACGTTCTTAATAATAAGTCCCCATGTACACACCGTTATAGTGCTGAGAGCTATAAGGCTGTGTGCACACCGGGCGGATTCCAGGGCGGATTATTCCACACAGAATCCACAGCTCTTGGCAGAAAATGCAGTTGCTTTATTGATGCTCTTTTCATGTGTTTTTCACATGCGGATTTGTCTGCGTTTTTGTAACCTAAATAAAGATATGTTATTTAACAAAAAAATGATTTGTGTTGTCATTTCTGTCCAACCTCCTCTTTTACACTTGTCCAACCCACACTACATTACACACCGATAGATAAATAGATATGGGATAGATAGATTGATATGGGATAGATAGATATGGGATAGATAGAGAGATGGATAGATAGATAGATAGATCCATATATCTATCTATAGATCGATCCATATATCTATCTATAGATATATCCTAAGATATATCCATGGATATTTCCATAGATATTTTATTTCCATAGATATATCTATAGATATTTCCATATATATATCCATAGCTATATCCATATTTATTAATGAACAATATTTCATTTAAAAAAATAAGAAATAAAAAAAAATGGCATGGGCTCCCGCGCAATTTTCTTTGCCATAGGGGGAAAGCCGACGACCGGGGGCCAATATTTGTAGCCTGGGAAGGGGATAATACCCATGGCCTTTT
This sequence comes from Dendrobates tinctorius, assembly GCF_039654945.1. Lineage (NCBI taxonomy): Eukaryota > Metazoa > Chordata > Amphibia > Anura > Dendrobatidae > Dendrobates > Dendrobates tinctorius. The sequence goes on along the minus strand of NW_027362163.1, from coordinate 878,674 downwards.
CCCAGGCTATGAATATCAGCCCACAGCTGTCTTCATAGCCTTTACTGGCTATTAAAATAGGGGACGCCCAAAAAAATGACGTGGGGTCCCCCTAAATTTTATAGCCAGAAAGGCTACGCAGACAGCTTCGGGCTGATATTCATAGCATAGGAAGGGTCCATGGATATTGGACCCCCCTGGCTACAAATACCAGCCCACAGTCGCCCCAAAAATGGCGCATCTATAAGATGCGCCAATTCTGGCACTTAGCCCCTCTCTTCCCACCCCCGTGTAGCAGTGGGATATGGGGTAATAAGGGATTAATGTCACCTTGCTATTGGAAAATGACATTAAGCCCGGTTAATAATGGACAGGCGTCAATAAGACGCCTATCCATTATTAATCTTATAGTAATAAAATGTTAAAAAACACACACACACATAAGAATAAAGTATTTTAATGAACTAAAACACAACATGGAATTCATATTTTTTTGCACGCCCAGATCCAAGCGATGCCCTTGGTCTCCTGTAATAAAAAGTAATAAAATAAACAAACAAACCGTATACTCCCTGTCCAACACAGTCCAATTAATAATAAGTGTCCCACGACGATCTCCCCTATAGAACAGTGACATCAGGGGACTGGGCCTCCCAGTGATGAACTGACAGGAGACAATGGCTCCTGCAGTGCATCACTGAGGTTACATGAGTTCAGGCTCTCACTTTGCAGCAATAATAATAATAATAATAATAAATTTTATTTTTATAGCGCCGACATATTCCGCAGCACTTTACATTTCAGAGGGGATTTGTACAGACAATAGACATTACAGCATAACAATAATCACATACAGTAGATTATAACAAATACCAAGAGGAGTGAGGGCCCTGCTCGCAAGCTTACAGTCTATGAGGAAAGAGGTAGACACGAAAGGTGGGTGGTAACAGTTGCCCTGATTGTATGGACCAGCCATAATGTTAAGTGTGTAACAGTACAGACACAGAGGGCTAATGGATGCATAAAGCATGTGGGAACATGATGCTGGGAACCTGGTTATGGTAAAATTTTTGGCTCTGCCACACAGGGATAGGTTAGGTTAATGTGTTGAGGCGATAGGCCAGTCTGAATAAATGCGTTTTCAGGACACGCTTAAAATTGTGGGGATTGGGGACTAATCGTATTGATTAGTGCTGCATGAGAATTAGGGTTAGGGCTAGGGTTACGGGACCTCTTTCCCGGTGGTGGAGGGATACACAGCGGAGGATTACCTCTGCCTGTTATTTCATTGCTGGGGCCCCTGGAGAGCGGTCGCATCAGCTGATGCGACTGCTCTATATGGGAGTCTTGGGACCCTCGTTATTATCTGGACTACAGCGGAAAGGTGAGTATAGGTTGCTTTATTATTTTATTTTTATTACAGGAGATCGATGCCCGCAGACCCCCGCATGGCCTGTCCACCCCCTGCACAGCCAGCAGACAGCCCGCAGATCCCCGCACGGCCCGTCCACTCACCGCATAGCCAGCAGACAGCCTGCACACACAGCAGCCTGCAGACCCCCCGTACGGCCTGTCCACCCCCTGCACAGTCCCATCACTCTTGATGGGTGAGGAGACAGATGCTGCAGAGTGATGGGGCTGTGACATGTAGTGCAGCACTGCCCACACACTGCTGTGACTCTTGATGAATGACAGCAGTGTGTTGATGCGGGGTCATGCCCGCTGATGATGTCACATCAATTTCCAGAGTCAGGAAATTGACATGACATCAGCAGTTGTTAGCGGCAGCTGCAGCCTGGGGGTCACGTGACCTGGAATCAGCTGCCCGCATAACGCCGCTCACAGGCAGAATTGGCACCACAAGGTAATTACAAAAATCATTAGGGGCCCCAGGGGGATACAATGGGGGGGTTACTAAAAAGTAGTGGACAACCCCTTTAACCCCTTCACTACCAAGGGTGGTTTGCACGTTAACTACCGGGCCAATTTTTACAATTCTGACCACTGTACCTTTATGAGGTCATAACTCTGGAACGCTTTCATGGATCCTGGTGATTATGACATTGTTTTCTCGTGACATATTGTACTTCATGTTCGTGGTAAAATTGCATTCAAATAGCTTGCGTTTATTTGTGAAAAAAACGGAAATTTGGCGAAAATTTTGAAAATTTCGCAATTTTCCAACTTTGAATTTTTATGCCCTTAAATCACAGCGATACGGCACACAAAAAACTTAATACATAACATTTCCCACATGTTTACTTTACATCAGCACAATTTTGCAACCAAAATTTTTTTTTGCTAGGAAGTTATAAGGGTTAAAATTTGACCAGCGATTTCTCATTTTTGCAACACCATTTTATTTTTAGGGACCACTTCGCATTTGAAGCCACTTTGAGGGGTCTATATGATAGAAAATACCCAAAAGTGACACCATTCTAAAAACTGCACCCCTCAAGGTGCTTAAAACCACATTCAAGAAGTTTATTAACCCTTTAGGTGCGTCACAGGAATTTTTTGAATATTAAAAAAAAAATGAACATTTAACTTTTTTTCACAAAAAAAATACTTCAGGTTCAATTTTCTTTATTTTACCAAGGGTAACAGGAGAAATTGGACTGCAAAAGTTATTGTGCAATTTGTCCTGACTACGCTGATACCTGATATGTGGGGGGGAACCACTGTTTCGGCGCATGGCAGAGCTCAGAATGGAAGGAGCGCTGTTTGACTTTTTCAATGCAAAATTGGCTGGAATTCAGATCGGACGCCATGTCACGTTTGGCGAGCCCCTGATGTACCTAAACAGTGGAAACCCCCCCAAGTGACCCCATTTTGGAAACTAGACCCCCCAAGGAACTTATCTAGATATGTGGTGAGAACTTTGAACCCACAAGGGCTTCACAGAAGTTTATAACGTACAGCGGTACAATTAAAAAATCATATTATTTCCACAAAAATGATCTTTTCACCCACAATTTTTATTTTTCCAAGGGTAACAGGACCCTAAAAGTTTTTGTGCAATTTGTCCTGAGTACGCTGATACCCCATATGTGGGTGTAAATGACTATTTGGGCGCATAGCAGAGCTCGGAAGGGAAGCAGCGCCATTTGACGTTTTTGGCTAGAATTGAGATCGGACACCATGTCGCGATTGGAAAACCCCTGATGTACCAAAACAGTGGAAACCCCCCACAAATGACACCATTTTGGAATCTAGACCCCCCAAGGAACTTATCTAGATGTGTGGTGAGAACTTTGAACCCCCAAGGGCTTCACAGAAGTTTATAACGTACAGCAGTACAATTAAAAAATCATATTTTTTCCACAAAAATGATCTTTTCACCCACAATTCTTATTTTTCCAAAAGTAACAGGACCCTAAAAGATATTGTGCAATTTATCCTGAGTACGCTGATACCCCACATGTGGGTGTAAACCACTATTTGGGCGTATGGCAGAGCTCGGAAGGGAAGCAGCGCCATTTGACGTTTTTGGCTGGAATTGAGATCGGACACCATGTCGCATTAGGAAAGCCCCTGATGTACCAAAACAATAGAAACCCCCCACAAATGACACCATTTTGGAAACTAGACCCCCCAAGGAACTTATCTAGATGTGTGGTGAGCACTTTGAACCCCCCAGTGCTTCACTGAAGTTTATAACGTCCGGGCGTGAAAATAAAAAAATCGTATTTTTTCCACAAACATGATCTTTTAGTCCCCATTTTTTTATTTTCCCAAGGGTAACAGGAGAAATTGGACCCCAAAAGTTGTTGTCCAATTTGTCCTGAGTACGCTGATACCTCATATGTGGGAGAAAACTACTGTATGGGCACACGTCGGGGCTCGGAAGGGAAGTAGTGACGTTTTGGAATGCAGACTTTGATGGAATGGTCTGCGGGTGTCATGTTGCGTTTGGAGAGCCCCTGATGTACCTAAACAGTGGAAACCCCCCACAAGTGACCCCATTTTGGAAACTAGATCCCCTAATGAACTTATCTAGATGTGTGGTGAGCACTTTGAACCCCCCCAGTGCTTCACAGAAGTTTATAACGACCGGGCGTGAAAATAAAAAAATCGTATTTTTTCCACAAACATGATTTTTAGTCCCCATTTTTTTATTTTCCCAAGGGTAACAGGAGAAATTGGACCCCAAAAGTTGTTGTCCAATTTGTCCTGAGTACGCTGATATCTCATATGTGGGAGAAAACTACTGTATGGGCACACGTCGGGGCTCGGAAGGGAAGTAGTGACGTTTTGGAATGCAGACTTTGATGGAATGGTCTGCGGGTGTCATGTTGCGTTTGGAGAGCCCCTGATGTACCTAAACAGTGGAAACCCCCCACAAGTGACCCCATTTTGGAAACTAGACCCCCTAATGAACTTATCTAGATGTGTGGTGAGCACTTTGAACCCCCCAGTGCTTCACAGAAGTTTATAACGACCGGGCGTGAAAATAAAAATATCGTATTTTTTCAACAAACATCATCTTTTAGTCCCCATTTTTTTTATTTTCCCAAGGGTAACAGGAGAAATTGGACCCCAAAAGTTGTTGTCCAATTTGTCCTGAGTACGCTGATATCTCATATGTGGGAGAAAACTACTGTATGGGCACACGTCGGGGCTCGGAAGGGAAGTAGTGACGTTTTGGAATGCAGACTTTGATGGATTGGTATGCGGGTGTCATGTGCGTTTGGAGAGCCCCTGATGTACCTAAACTATTGAAACTCCCCACAAGTGACCCCATTTTGGAAACTAGACCCCCCACGGAGCTTATCTAGATGTGTGGAGAGCACTTTGAACCCCCAAGTGCTTCACAGAAGTTTATAACGCCTGGGCGTGAAAATAAAAAAAACATTTTTTTCCGCAAAATTATATTTTTGCCCCCAGTTTTTTATTTTCCTAAGGGTAACAGGAGAAATTGGACCCCAAAAGTTGTTTTGTAATTTGTCCTGAGTAGGCTGATACCCTACATGTGGGGGTAAAACACTGTTTGGGCACATGGCAGAGCTTGGAAGGGAAGGAGCATAATTTGACTTTTTCAACGCAGAATTGGCTGGAATTGAGATCAGACGCCATGTTGCCTTTGGAGAGCACCTGATGTGCCCAAACAGTGGAAACCCCCAATTATAACTCCAACCCTAACCTCAACACACCCCTAACCCTAATCTGAGCCCTAGCCCTAACCCTAACCCTAGCCCTAACCCTAGCCCTAACCCTAACCCTAACCCTAGCCCTAACCCTAGCCCTAACCCTAGCCCTAACCCTAACCCTAACCCTAGCCCTAACCCTAGCCCTAACCCTAACCCTACCCTAACCCTAACCCTAGCGGGAAAATGGAAATAAATACATTTTCTTTTAGTTTTATTATTTTTCTCTAACTAAGGGGGTGATAACGGGGGGTTTGATTTACGATTTATGGCGGTTTTTATGTTTGGCGGCTGTCGCACGCTAAAAGACGCTTTTTATTGTAAAAATAGTTTTTGCATCACCACATATTGTGAGCTATAATTTTTCCATATTTTGACCCACCGAGTCATGTGAGGTCTTATTTTTTGCGGGACGAGTTGACGTTTTTATTGGTACCATTTTCGGGCACGTGACATTTTTTGATCGCTTTTTATTCCGATTTTTGGGATGCAGAATGAACAAAAACCAGCTTTTCATGAATTTCTTTTGGGGGGTGCGTTTACACCGTTCCGCGTGCGGTAAAATTGATAACGCATTTTTATTCTTCGGGTCAGTACGGTTACAGCGATACCTCATTTAGGTCTTTTTTTATGTTTTGTCGGTTTTTTGCAATGAAAACAATTTTATATAAAAAATAATTATTTTTGCATCGCTTTATTCTGCGAGCTATAACTTTTTTATTTTTTTGCGGATGATGCTGTATGGTGGCTCGTTTTTTGCTGGACAAGATGACGTTTTCAGTGGTACCATGGATATTTATATGCGTCTTTTTGATCGCGCGTTATTGCACTTTTTGTTCGATGGTATGATAATAAATCATTATTTTTTGCTTCGTTTTTTATTTTTATTTTTTAAGGGGTTCGCTAAAGGGGTTAACTAATGGGACAGTTTTATAGGGCAGGTCATTACGGACGCGGCGATACCAAATATGTGTACTTTTATTGTTTTGTTTTTTTTTTATTTTCAAAAAATGGATTTATTGGGGAATATTTTTTTTTTTTTTAACTAATTTATTTAGCGATTTTTTTTAAATTATTTTTAACACTTTTTTTTTTTTTTTTTTTACTTTATTACCTTGTCCCAGGTGGGACATCACTGTCCTGTGACAGATCGCTGATCTGTCACATCACAGATCACTGTGACAGATCAGCGATCTGTCACAGGCACTGCTGCAGACTTCCTCATGCCTGCGCTTTGCAGGCACTGAGGAAGCCAGCTTCCTCAGGCCCCCGAAGGCCCCCGTCGCCATCTTGGATTCGGGGGCCTGGAGGAAGGGAGTCCCCCGCAGCAGCGCTGCACATTGCGCTGCCGTGGGGGGCTCAGGGAAGCACGGAGGGAGCCCCCTCCCTGCCGATGCTTCCCTTTAACCCCCGGTACACCGCGATCGCGTTTGATCGCGGTGTGCAAGGGGTTAACGTGTCGGGGGCGGTCCGTGACCGCCCCTGACACATTGTGCCGGGTGTCAGCTGTGATAATTAGCTGACACTCGGCCGCGATTAGCGGCGCTCACCACGTGGGCGCCGCTGATCGCGATGACGTAATATTCTGTCCATGGTAATTAGGTCCATGGTCACATGGACGGAATATTACGTCAATTGTAGGTAAGGGGTTAAATTGTCCATAAAAATGGCAAGCTATGTAAAAACCTTCAATTATTTACCAAGACAATGACAGTTCACAGTCTAATAGAAAATCTTGTTGGATGAACCAGTAGTGTGCGGTGTTCAACTGTTTGTTCATTCTGCCTCCCAAATATCAAATAAAAAGAAAAACAGATAAGGCAGGTTAGTTAGGGTTAGTGTTGGGGCTAAAGTTAGGGTTAGGGTTTCTTCTAAAGTTAGGGGTAGGGTAAAGAATTAGGCTTTTCTCAATTGTTTCCCCAATAATTTGGTCACGTCAGTCACGTCGTAGTTTTGTATTTACGAAAAAAAATGAAAACAAATAAAATGGCCCTTCAGTTTTATAGTGGAGGAGGCTTATCCACTTTTATGTTCTGACAGCGTAGAAAGTATTGAAGAAAGCATACAGGATAGTATTACATACATAAGTATACATTAGAGTACAAATTATAATACTTTCCCCATTTTTTAATAAATGCAAATACACCAAACACATCCCTCCCCCTTCCCATAACAAGAACCCCCCCAATCACGCATCTACAATCCTTAGCCATGCATTACAATGTTGTACGCTGTTTTATAACCCTAATAACTTATTTTTGACGAGTTCTGCGGAAGCCAATCCAGGAAAGTCCAACCAGCCCCCCCAGATATTCTCTTGCCTCTTTTCATGTAGACACTTCGCGCCATAAGGATTACAAAATTAACTCTATTTACAAATTCCTTCCTAGCAGGAGGATTTTCATCTAACCAGTGCAATGTGATAGTCTTCCTTGTAACATAAAGCAGTCTGGCTATTGCTGGCCTACCCCATTCATCCAACGCCACCTCCTCTACATGTCCTAAAATACACGTCAATGGATCTCGAGTAATATTTGCTTCCGTCACTCTTTCCACTAAATTTAGGACCCCAAACCAAAATGCCTGTAATCATGGACAAGACCATAGCATATGAAGGATATCAGCTTCATCCATCGTACATCTCGGACATTCAGAGTCTGCCCTTAGTCCAGCCTTTTTCATCCACACAGGTGTCCTGTATACCCCATGTATAGTGTATAACTGCGGCCCCCTCCCAGAGGCACTCATAGATATTCTAGGGACATATTGTAAAACCGACTCCCACTGCTCATCCGATGTGTCTCCCGAATCCCTTGTCCATTTGGATCTAGCCATCAATGGGTGGCTATACAAAAATGTACCCAGCAATCCCCTGTAAATTATCGAAATAAGACCCCTAGTGCCCCTCTGGGGCCAAGCGTATTCAACATACTGTCATTCTGTATCACTATCGGTGACCTTCACTGTCTAGAGAATGCGTGTCGCAGCTGCAGATACTGGTAAAACACAGTATGCTCCAAAGGGAACTCTTCCCTAAGTGTTTCAAATGTTTTAAATGTCTCACCATCTAGCAACTGCGACACATACCATATACCTATTCTTCTCCACTGTCCAAAATTCCATAGACTTAGCAGTTCAGTCAGCCAGGGGTCAAACCAAATGGCTGTATCTCGTGTATTCCCATATACCCCTCCATAGCTTTATTTTTTTCCACAGTTTGAGATTTTGGCATTTTAACGACAACAGTCAATGCCTGCCCAGAAATGCCCCTGAACATGACAGACTATTCAAAATCAGACCCATCATTGAAGACTTGACAGAAAAGTTCTTAAAGCTCTAAACCCCAACAGAAAACATTTCCATTGATGAGTCCCTTGTAAAATTCAAAGGAAGACTGCACCTCAAGCAATTTATTCCTTCTAAGAGGGCAAGGTTCGGAATAAAGCTCTATAAAATGTGCGAGAGTTCAACCGGATCCACATCAGCTTTTCACATTTATGAGGGGAAAGACAGCCAACTAAACCCACCAGGAGGCCCTACTTATCTGGGGACATCGGGAAAAATGGTTTGGGAGCTGATAACTCAATTTTTACAAAAATGCTACAATCTGTATGTTGACAACTACTACACCAGCATACCCCTATTTAAAAGTCTGGTTGTACATAACATAGGGGCTTGTGGGACCATTCGCAAAAACTGTCAAGGGTTTCCACAATCAATGGTCAGCAAAGAGTCCTGAAAGGGGCAGTCAGATATTTTTATCCTGAGCTCGATCCACACAGATGCCACAAGGGCCACTGCAGACCAACAGGGATCCACTACTCCAAAACCTGTGTCTGTCACTGACTACAACAAATATATGGGGGGTGGACCTTGCAGATCAGGTTCTACAGCCATACCAGGTATCAAGAGAATCATATATCTGGTATAAAAAGTTAGTCATGTATTTGTTTCAGGTGGCCACATATAATTCTTTTGTGTTATACAAAAAAGCCGGAAATACAGATACTTTCCTTGATTATCAGGAAAATCATAGAATCATAGAAGCGTAGAGTTGGAAGGGACCTCCTGGGCCATCTGGTCCAAAGCCCTGCTCAAAGCAGGATTCGCTAAATCATCCCAGTCAGATGTCTGTCCAGCCTCTGTTTGAAGAGTTCCATTCAAGGAGAACTCACCACTTCTCGTGGCAGCTTGTTCCACTCATTGATCACTGTCAAAAAGTTTTTTCTAATATCTAATCTGTGTCTCCTCCCATTCAGTTTCATCCCATTGCTTCTAGTCTTTCCTTGTGCAAATGAGAATAAAGTTGATCCTTCTACAAAGTGACAGCCCTTGAGATATTTGTAGACAGCTATTAAGTCTCCTCTCAGTCTTCTCTTTTGCAAACTAAACATTCCCAAATCCTGCAACCTTTCCTCATAAGACAGGGTTTGCAGACCGGTCACCATTCTGGTCGCTCTTTTCTGAACTTGCTCCAGTTTGTTGATGTCTTTTTTAAAATTTGGTGCCCAAAACTGGATACAATATTCCAGATGAGGTCTGACCAGAGGAGTAGAGGGAAATAATGACTTCACGTGATATAGACTGTATGCTTCTGTTAATACATCCTAGAATTGCATTTGCCTTTTTTGCTGCTGCATCACACTGTTGACTCATATTCAGTCTGTGATCTATTAGTATACCCAAGTCTTTTTCACATGTGCTGTTGCTTAGCCCTATTCCTCCCATTTTGTATATGCTTTTTTCATTTTTATTGCCTAGATGTAGTACTTTGCATTTTTCCCTGTTAAAAACCATTCTGTTAGTTGCTGCCCACTTCTCCAGTTTATTTATATCTTTTTGAATCCTCTCTCTCTCTTCTCTAGTATTAGCTATCCCTCCTAGCTTTGTGTCATCAGCAAATTTAATCAGTTTACCCTCAATTCCTTCATCTAAATTGTTGATAAACATGTTGAACAATACAGGGCCCAGGACAGAGCCCTGTGGTACCCCACTTGAGACATTCTTCCAACTGGATGTGCAGCCATTTTCGACCACTCTTTGGGTCCGATCACTAAGCCAGTTATGAATCCACCTAACAGTTGCCTTGTCCATTCCATACTTAGTCATTTTTTCAATAAGGATTGTATGAGATACTTTGTCAAATGCTTTGCTGAAGTCAAGATATACTATATCTACAGCATTTCCTTGATCCACCCAATCAGTGATTCCATCATAGAAGGAAATTAAGTTAGTCTGACATGACTTATTAGTTACAAACCCATGCCTACTCTGTTTAATCACTTCATTCTTATCCAGGTACTGACATACATGTTGTTTAATAATTTGTTCAAAGATCTTTCCTGGTATAGAAGTCAGACTCACCGGCCTATAGTTGCCTGGGTCCACCTTCTTCCCCTTTTTGAAGATAGGAACAACATTTGCTCTTCTCCAGTCTTCTGGGACTTCTCCTGTTCTCCAAGAATTTTCAAAGATTATGGAGAGGGGTTCAAAAATTTCTTCTGCTATCTCCTTCAGTACACTGGGGTGTAATTCATCTGGACCTGGAGACTTGAATTCATTTAGGTTAGCTAAGTGTTTCCTCACTATCTTTCGGTTTATAGATATCCTGAATTCTTCTATTCCCTTAATAGGACAGTGAAGAACAGTTGATGTTACATTTCCTGTCTGAGAGAAAACAGATGCAAAATAGGAATTTAAAAGTTCAGCCTTCTCAACATCCTGTCTTACCATTTTATCATTTTCATCCTGTAAAAATCCTATAGCATCTTTGACCTTTTCTTTTACTTTTGACATATCCCCAAAATCCTTTATTATTGCTTTTGACATCTCTTGCAAGCCTCAATTCATTGTCAGCTTCAGATAATCTGATTTGTGCCCTGCAGGTTCTGCAGACAGCATTATATTCTTCTTTAGATATGCCTCCCTCTTTCCATTTTATAAACATTTTTTTCTTCCTTTTTAGCATGTGCTTAAGTTCTGTGTTCATCCATCCTGGTTTCCTTAAATGCTTCCTATTCTTCCCTCTTTTCGGAATTGTCAACAATTGTGCTTTGAGAATTTCATTTTTCAAGATTTCCCATCCTTCCTGGACATTTTTGTCTTTAAGGATATCCAGCCATTGGATCCCAACAATTCTCTTTCTGAATCCCTTAAAAAGGTCATGTAAAAAAGGTTACCTTAAAAAGGTCATGTAAATCTTGTTTTTGAAAATGTTGTCTGCGCCAATCCTTTAGAATCTGAAGATGTCAGAAGACTCACTGAGCGACCTTTTATGGCACTCATTCCAGTAACTGAAACAAGAAAGAACCCCCAGAGAAGATGTTGTGTATGTTCCTAGAGAGGAATGAGGCATGATCCCCGCTATTATTACCCACAATGCCCATCATTGCCAAACTTATGCCTCCATGACTGCTTTACAATCTTCAACACAGAACCACGTTTTTGAACCATTTTGACATTCAAGCATTTGGTTTATTTAGTGACAGACACATTTGAGTAGAGCTGACCTAACAATTTCCGGGGGTAGGTGGGGGGAGGTCTCCAGAGACACAAGCTGGGCACAATATATTGGGCACTACAATGACATTTTTGCTCTAAACCTTCCACTACGTGTTTGTGGAAATCATCCATGTAGTGAAAATGGTCACTATATCCATAGATGAAATCCCAGAGGGGTGTAATTTCCAAAATGGGCACAAGAAATATAATTCACCGCACAATTTTCTTGGATACTATGCAAAATTAGTGAATTTTATTCAAAAACATCCAGTCCACAGAAAAAAAGTGCCAGAACAGAAAAATTTGTATATACTGCCTAGATACCCATACCCAACGTTTCAATCCTCCCTGATCTTAGTCATGGGGTACTACAAAAATAGTTGCTCTGGGATTTGGAAATGACTCCCCTCTGTGAATTCATCTATGGGTGTAGTGACCATTTACCTATCTACCTATTTTCCAATGTAAAATCTGGGGTTAAAAATACATTTTAGTGGTAAAAATGTCATTTTTTTTTCACTGCCCAATGGTATATTTTTCTATGGAACAGCTGTGGGGTCAGTATGCTCACTGCACCACTAGAAGAATTCACTCAGGGAAGAATTTGGTAAAATGCAGTCACTTTTGGGGGCTTATGCTGTTCTGGCACCTCAGGGGCTCTGACAATGTGACATGTCACCCACAAACAATTCCAGCAGAATCTGCTCTCCAATACGGCGCTCTTTCCCTTCGGAGCTCTGCCATGCGCCCAAACAGTGGTTTACCCCCACATATGGGGTGTCAGCATACTCACGACAAATTACACAACAGATTTTTGGGTCCAATTTCTCCTGTTACCCCTTGGAAAGAAATGGAGAGCGGAAAGATTTTTTTTTTTGTTGTTGAAAAAATATGATTTTTTTATTTTCACAGCTCTACGTAATTATCTTCTACAAAGCACTTGGGGTTCAAAGTGCCCACCACACATTTCCTTGGGGAGTCTTGTTTCCAAATTGGTGTCAGTTGTTGGAGGTTTCCACAGTTTAGGCACATCAGGGGCTCTCCAAATGCGACATGGCAACCGCTCATTATTCCCACATATTTTACATTCAAAAAGTCAAATGTCACGCTTTCTCTTCCGAGCCCTGCCGTGTGCCCAAACAGTAGATTTCCCCCACATATGGGGTATTGGCATTCTCAGGAGAAATTGCAAAGCAAAATGTATAGTCCATTTACTCCTGTTACCCTTGCAAAAGTGAAAAAATTAGGTGTAAAGAAAAATTTTTGTTATAGAAAAATAAATGTTTATTTTTTCCTTCCAAATTGCATTCATTCCCGTGAAGCACTTGAAGGGTTAATAACCTTCTTGAATACAGTTTTGAGCACCTTGAGGGGTGCTGTTTTTAGAATGGTGTCACTTTTGGGTACTTTCTGTCATATTGACCCCCCAAACTCACTTCCAATGTGAAGTGGTCCCTAAAAATGGTTTTGTAAATTTTGTTGTAAAAATGAGACATCGCTTGTCAAATTTTAACCCTCATAACTTCCTAACGAAAAAAAAATTGTTTCCAAAACTGTGCTGATTTTTGTGCGATATGACTCTCTGATTTAAGGATATGAAAAATAATGTGAAAATTGCAAAATTTTCAAAATGTTTGTCAAATTTTCTTTTTTAACAAATAAACGCAAATCATATCAAATAAATGTTACCACTATCATAAAGTACAATATGTCAAAAGAAAACTCTCAGAATCACCAGGATTCGTTGAAGCATTTTAGAGTTATGACCTCATAAAGTGACACTGGTCAGAGTCGAAAAAATTGGTCACAAAGGTAGCTCTGCCGTGAAAGGGTTAATAATTTGTTGCACAACCTTTTGATGCAATCACTACAATCAAAAGATTCCTGTCAATGAGACTTATGTCGTGTGCTGATTACATATTTATCTGTATTGGCTTATGACTAGAGTTGAGCGACTTTTGGTTTTTTAGGGTCGCGTTTCGTTTCGTGAAACCCGACTTTTCCAAAAGTCGGGTCGAGCAAGATCGTCCGATTATAGGGAAAAGTCGGGGTCGTCCCGAAACACGAAACCCAATGTAAGTCAATGGGGAATAAAAGTCGGCAGTGAGAGGAGGACAGGAAACACACCTACAGTGCCCATTTGAATGCCAAAAGCATCAATTCTTCTTACTTAAGCTTGTCAACCTTAATTAACTTCATAATACAAGTTACGCACTGAAAAATGGGGGTTATTTGGCTAAAGTTGTGGGGGGGGAGGGCTGGCTGCAGGTTTTCATGTGCCCTGGGCGAAAGAGCGCCCCTTTAACACATACCACAACTCATCATGCTCCGATACGGCAGATAAATAGCGGTATAGTACAATGAAAAATACCTCACTTTTTACATCTCATGACGAGGCCCATCTATTTCTCCATACAGAATCATTGGTCCCATATAATGTTTGAAACAGTATATGATGAGCTCCACATAATGCTACAGTATATGTAGGTCCCCATGGATGAAGCTCCACTGTCTTATGGGCCCAAATAATGCTCCAAACATAATGGGCCCCATTTCTAATGCTCTAGTGTATAATGGGCCCTGTAAATGCTGCTCCAGTGTCTGATGTCCACCTTTGGAATGTTCCAGTGTATGGTGGGCCCCATCTATCATTCTCCAGAGTATAGTGCTCCCCAAAAATTGCTGTCCCAACATTGAAAACAATCAAATAAGTCTCCTCGATAGGGAATCCCTGTACTTGTCTGGACAGGTGCTGTAGCTTGCTTAACAGCTCGCCAGCCGTTCTCACGCCCAGTATGGATTGCACGTGATTGCACAAAGGTTAGAAAGGGTACCGTATCCCTGGATAACATGTATGGATAGCGTACACATTCAAAATATATGTCTCAGGAGGCAGGCTCAGACGGTGTTAGGCCCAGTATGGATTGCACGTGATTGCACAAAGGTTAGAAAGGGTACCGTATCCCTGGATAACATGTATGGATAGCGTACACATTCAAAATATATGTCTATACAGCATGAGGCAGGCTCAGACGGTGTTAGGCCCAGTATGGATTGCACGTGATTGCACAAAGGTTAGAAAGGGTACCGTATCCCCGGATAACATGTATGGATAGCGTACACATTCAAAATATATGTCTCAGGAGGCAGGCTCAGACGGTGTTAGGCCCAGTATGGATTGCACGTGATTGCACAAAGGTTAGAAAGGGTACCGTATCCCTGGATAACATGTATGGATAGCGTACACATTCAAAATATATGTCTATACAGCATGAGGCAGGCTCAGACGGTGTTAGGCCCAGTATGGATTGCACGTGATTGCACAAAGGTTAGAAAGGGTACCGTATCCCTGGATAACATGTATGGATAGCGTACACATTCAAAATATATGTCTATACAGCATGAGGCAGGCTCAGACGGTGTTAGGCCCAGTATGGATTGCACGTGATTGCACAAAGGTTAGAAAGGGTACCGTATCCCTGGATAACATGTATGGATAGCGTGCACATTCAAAATATATGTCTATACAGCATGAGGCAGGCTCAGACGGTGTTAGGCCCAGTATGGATTGCACGTGATTGCACAAAGGTTAGAAAGGGTACCGTATCCCTGGATAACATGTATGGATAGCGTACACATTCAAAATATATGTCTATACAGCATGAGGCAGGCTCAGACGGTGTTAGGCCCAGTATGGATTGCACGTGATTGCACAAAGGTTAGAAAGGGTACCGTATCCCTGGATAACATGTATGGATAGCGTACACATTCAAAATATATGTCTATACAGCATGAGGCAGGCTCAGACGGTGTTAGGCCCAGTATGGATTGCACGTGATTGCACAAAGGTTAGAAAGGGTACCGTATCCCTGGATAACATGTATGGATAGCGTACACATTCAAAATATATGTCTCAGGAGGCAGGCTCAGACGGTGTTAGGCCCAGTATGGATTTGACGGCCCAGATTACACAGCGGAGGAGCAGGGAGAGGTAAAGATTGCAAATGCTGGGGCCCTGCCCAAGCAAGGGGGGCCCACTCGTGGGCGTCGGTACTGGCACTGGGCCCCTCATAGTACAGCGGTGTGTCTGACGGCGGGTGTGCACCACCACCGTCAGAGACACTTGATTGCACTATGAGGGACCCTGTGCCAGTGCCCGCGCCCAAGAGTCGGCCTACCCACCTGTCCAGGGCAACGGCACTCGCACGGTGTCGTGCGCTAGGTGTTGACCCCGGCCATGGGGGGGGAGGCAGCACAGTTAGGGAGTTTTAGAAAGTGGCATATGTTGATGTTGGACATTCAGCTGATGCAAAAGGCGAAATAAGTGAAGTACCAGGAAGAGGTGGACCAAAGCAAGCCATTTTTCTGTCACCCTATGTGTCATCAGGGGAAGGTGGGACAAAATCCTTGGAAACCCATGCGTGGTTCATTTTAATGAAGGTTAGATCATCCACATTTTGGGTTGACAGACGGGTCCTTTTTTCTGTCAGGATTGATCCAGCTGCACTGAAGACTCTTTCCGATAGCACACTTGCAGCTGGGCAAGCGAGCTCCTGTAAGGCATATTGGGCCAATTCAGGCCAGGTGTCCAGTTTAGCGGCCCAATAGTCAAAGGGGAATGACCTGTGTGGGAGAACATCGATATGGGAGGAAAAGTAGTTTGTAACCATGGTTGACAACTGCTGTCTCCTGTCACTTTCCATCGATGCAGTATTACCAGTTGTGTGAGCGGTATTTGAAAAATCAGTCCACAACATTGTCATGAAACCCGTCTCCAACGCCACTTCTGCTGTGTGCACCACGAACACCTCTGCCAAGCTGCCCCCGGCCCGTACGGCTCGTGTGAGAACCATTACCGCTGCTGTGTGCTGGGAATGCCTCAAGCAACCGATTTACCAGAGTTGCTTGTTTATTAGCCAATATTAGGTCAAGGTTCTCCTGTGGCATGATGTTTTGTAATTTGCCTTTATAGCGTGGATCCAGGATGCTGGCCAACCAGTAGTCGTCATCGTTCATCATTTTGGCAATGCGGGGGTCCGCATTTTGGTCAGCTGTGACCAAAGTGACGAGAGGATAATGGAGATTTTGAATCTCTGCGCACACTTTTGGACACTGGACACTTGTGGATTGTGTGAGGCCCACTGATATCTGAGCGCTATGTGACAGGCTCGATGGCACAGCTGCCTGTGACAAAAGTGACGAGAGGATAATGGAGATTTTGAATCTCTGCGCACACTTTTGGACACTGGACACTTGTGGATTGTGTGAGGCCCACTGATATCTGAGCGCTATGTGACAGGCTCGATGGCACAGCTGCCTGTGACAAAAGTGACGAGAGGATAATGGAGATTTTGAATCTCTGCGCACACTTTTGGACACTGGACACTTGTGGATTGTGTGAGGCCCACTGATATCTGAGCGCTATGTGACAGGCTCGATGGCACAGCTGCCTGTGACAAAAGTGAAGAGAGGATAATGGAGATTTTGAATCTCTGCGCACACTTTTGGACACTGGACACTTGTGGATTGTGTGAGGCCCACTGATATCTGAGCGCTATGTGACAGGCTCGATGGCACAGCTGCCTGTGACAAAAGTGACGAGAGGATAATGGAGATTTTGAATCTCTGCGCACACTTTTGGACACTGGACACTTGTGGATTGTGTGAGGCCCACTGATATCTGAGCGCTATGTGACAGGCTCGATGGCACAGCTGTGACAAAAGTGACTAGAGGATAAGGGAGATTGGATTGCTTTTAAAAAAGCAGTTTGCGGAGCAGTGGGTAAACAGCAATGCCAGCGTGTCAGGAAGCCTTAAAAGGCAGCCCAACAACCAACACCACTGATACACCACTATATAGCCTCCCCTTGCACTGCACACACAGTGACTTGTGTGTTGTGCAGGCCAAATCGCTAGCAGCAGAAGCAGTTTTTTTGTCTTCTTCCCTGCCTAACGCTCTCCCTACAGAATCAGCAGCAACCTCTCCCTATACTAAGATTGGCAGAAGTAAGATATGGCGGTCGGCGTGCACGCCCTTTTATACCCCCTGTGACGCCCACCAAAGCAAGCCAATCACTTGCATGCCCTTCTGAAAGATGGTGGTGACCCGTGCCTAGGTCATCACGTTGCCCACAGTGTCCGTGGATCCTGATTGGCTGAAAAAGAGTGCAAAACAAACTTTTGAAACGCGACTTTGGCGCGTAAGTCGCCGACCTCATCCTAGGGTCGGGTTTCGTTTCATGAAACCCGACTTTGCCAAAAGTCGGCGACTTTTGAATTTTTTCGACCCGTTTCGCTCAACTCTACTTATGACAGGTTGCTGATCCCTCACTGACCTGCCCCCCATTTTCACGTACTGCATATAATAGCATTGATATTATTGTTGATAATGCCTGTATCGATAATGTAAAATATGACGTAAGATATCCCTGATTATCACATTTTCTGGAATATTCAAGACTCTTCTATTCACATACTGAACTCTGCTTTGCCAGTTGTGAGGGCTTGACACCCCCTGTTCTTTTCCTGTCATGCCTGCATCTTCACTCACAGCTTGTAACCAGAGACTACAGCTCACTCGCTCCTTCCTGTTCCCCCTTTCCACTAAGGAATGCTAATTAGACAAGAATGTTCTTTGTCTAAGTCCATGTGCTGCATATATATGTGGGAAATATCAAAGAGGTCATAACTCGGACCCAATCAGTGACAGAAATATGAAATTACATATTTGGCATGTTCTTCGATGGGACTATTTAGCCTGTGTTTTTCCAAATTATAGCTTCAGCAGAATCAGAGAAGTAGATTCATGTGCAGCCAGGGCAGCCCAATGTTTTGTGTTTCATTTTGAATGAACGCCAGCGACAAGCTGAATAAGATGATACTATGTGCATTTCTATACGAGGTACCCTCTGCAAGATATGATTATTATAGTTTTCTTAGCCAGATTGTAACTCTGAAAGCAGGGGGAGGACCGCCACAAGCCAGCCTCTTTACTGATGTCACAAGCCCAGGGGTATAAGTCACTTTA
Organism: Dendrobates tinctorius; assembly: GCF_039654945.1. Classification (NCBI taxonomy): domain Eukaryota; kingdom Metazoa; phylum Chordata; class Amphibia; order Anura; family Dendrobatidae; genus Dendrobates; species Dendrobates tinctorius. The sequence goes on along the minus strand of NW_027362163.1, from coordinate 860,020 downwards.
AGTCAGGACAGCTCATTCTAGCCTGGGAAACTGCTGCATCCAGACCCCTCAATGTATGGTGATGTCTGGCTCCTCCCCCAGCATGGTTCTGCCTGAAATGATCTAAGTAACATGTGAGTGCCTCTTTTCTTGTTAATCCTTTTTTTTATTTGTAATTGCTTTGTACATAATTTAATTGTCTCATATTGTAAAATCTTTTTATATCTTCTGTAAACACTGCCTATCTTTTGGGAGTAAAAAATAAAATTACTAGTTCCGTATCTCCTTGCTCTATCACAAACTTATATGTGCCTGAAGTTGATTACGCTACTAATTTGGGTTGTCTTCGTACCCCTTTATTAATTTAAATATTGATAGAGAAATCACAAGCTGGTGACAGTGAAGTGTGCTCTGGGCTAGGTGGGCTAGCTGGCAGTGACGGAAGGGGTTTTATAAGCTGATTGTCTGGCTGCGGCCAGAGCCTTTATAATTCCCTTGCTGCAGTGGGCCTAATAGCCAGTGCCCAACAAGTAGCCCGTCTGGCAACTAATTATCCTAGGTGCAGTTCCCTGACTGACCTGAGGGTAAAGGGGGCACCGGAGAGCTGCAATTTCCAAAGCGGAACTGGAAAGTGGGATATACATAAATCCCAGCAGTTTGTAACTCATTGTTGGCAGCGGTGGCATAACTAAAATAAGCCCCCATGCGGTAAATTGATAGGTCAAGACTATCTTGCTGTTTTTCATCACATTGTAGCAGTGGTGGGATAACTAAGATAAGCCCCCGGCTCATGTAATAGCCGAGTGCTTGCCAAAGGTCATACAACCCCTTTTCCTGACATTTGGTGGCAGAGCGGTAGGATCATAGAGCATTAATGATCTGGATTGAGCAATCATCCCTCTCACTAAAACTTGCATGGTTCTTCCGAGGACCCTGCAGCAACAGTTTGGAGAACGAACTCTGTGTTTACTAGTCCTGAGACAATTGTGTGTATTTGTGATTACCCCCTCTCTTCTCTTTGTTTTTCTATCCTATCTCTTCTTTTATTTTGCAACCATGGATATGTGGAGAGAATCCTATTATAAGCGGCTGAACATGGACGCCCTTGCGGCCCTGTGCACATCAAACCAGCTTGATGCCGCCGACAAAAGCAGAGAAGCTGATCGCGGCGATGGTGCAATGGGAAGAGAGCCAGGACCATTCCCAAGGCCCAGTGGACACAGAAGGCAGCGCCCATACCGATAGTGCAGCCTCAGCAGTCTAGCTGGTGCTGGTCAGCCTTACCTGTAGCCAGTGAGCCATGGACCGCTATCCAGAACTGGCCCTACAACACTGCCCCAGCTGCTGATCCAGCAAGCGCTTGAGAGAGCTGAGCGCCAAGCTGAGAGAGCTGAGTGTCAAGCACAGGCTGAAAGAGCTGAGCGCCAAAGCCCAGAGAGACAACGAACTGGAGGTTCTCCGGCAGGGGGGAATCCTCTCCACGGCCCGGAACCGCGAGCCCAACAGCGCTCAGAGTCCTAAACCCCGGCCAGAGCATTTTCCTGTGATGGAAAAGGACGGGGACTTGGACATTTTTTTGTGGGCCTTTGAGAAAGCCTGTAGACAGTACCAGCTGCATATGGAACAATGGGACCAGGCACTTGGCCCCAGGGCTAAAAGGCAAAGCTCTGGAGGCATTTGCTTTTCTCCCGCCAGAAGAAGATGACCAGTATGGTGCCATCAAGCAGGCCCTGATCGCCAAATACCGGCTAACCCCTGAGGTATCGAAAGAAGTTCCGGAACCTCCAACGTGGCCCACACGACAGTTATATTGATGTGGTGCAAGGACTCAGGACCCACTTTGACCAGTGGATCCACGGACTGTCAGTGAACACCTTTGAGCTGCTGAAAGACCTTATGATCAAAGACCAGTTCTTACATCTTTGTCCAGCTGAGGTCTGACGGTTCATACTGGACCGAGAGCCAACGGATGCGAACAAAGCAGCGCAGATCGCCGACACCTATGAGGTCAACCGGAAACCAGAGACACGGAAGCCAGTCACTGCGCCCTGTCCCATTTGCCAATGCCAGGCCCACATCAGACCCTTGCCAGTGTTTTCTCTGCAAACGGACTGGACATATCAGTGCCACCTGTCCGGAGAGGCAGAAGAACCCCCCCAGTCAAAGCCTCTGGGCCCAACGCCTCTGTTCTTTTGGTGGGTGGTGTGGTTGGAAAGGTCGATGACAACGTGCAGCACATCTGTGTGGGGGCCCGCCTCGATAGAAGCCTCAAGGACACCGGGGCCGAACGAACCCTCATCCAACCCGGACTGGCGACCAGTGAAGAGATGATTGATGGGAAAACCCTAACCATCACCGGGATTGGGGACGTTAGCTGCCCCTTGCCGATGACCCGGGTTTTCATTGATTGCGGTGCTGGGAGCTGGGTGAGGGAAGTGGGGGTGTCCGAAAGCCTGAACACTGATATTTTATTGGGGACTGATTTGGGGAGAATGGTTGCATACTATGTCCCTGACACCCCTCCCCAATCTGATAATAAGGGTAACGCTAACCCTGATGATGGTGGGAAACTGAATGGGTTACCTGACAATGCTTTATGTAGTAATGATGCATTTGATAACCATTCTTTCCCTAGGAATGATGCCGATAGTGATGTAAATGTGCCAACTGAACCTGATAACCATTTTTCTGAGAAGGTTGATGTGTCTACAGGTACAGGAGTGCTCAGTCACGTTGCTCTGAGGAGTGAGACGGCTGAGGAACCCCTAGCAGGAGCAAGTGTCGGTGCTACAGGAAATGGGGAGGTGCATGGGAACCGTGAGGAAGTTGATGCCATGCCAATGACTAGTGCCACCGAGGAAGGTAACTGGCCCATAAGTAGCACTGCCCCTGAAAAGTTGGGGGTGGATGGGGAGGTAGAAATCCCCTTGGAGACAGCCTACGTAGCTGCTGTCACCCGCAGTCAAAGTGCCTGGAATGCAGGTAGCACCCTGCATTCTGGACCCTCCTCCGCTACAGTAGTGACTGAACTAGAGGTGGACCCAGAGCAGGTCCCAGTGAAGAGGGGACCTCACTTCTGTCTGCCTCCAGCCAGGAGTTCCAGGCTGCTCAGCGGTCAGATGCGAGCCTGGAGAAATTGAGACACTTCGCCGAGACACCCACCTCCGCAACTGATAAGGACAGGGTGTTCTGGGAACGAGGAATGTTGTACCGGGAGACAGTACCTGGAGAATTCCAAAAGGAGTGGTTGAGGGAAAGGCAGCTGGTCATCCCCTATCGATTTAGGGCTGAGTTGTTACGGATTACCCATGAGATTCCACTTGCTGGACACTTGGGGATCAGCAAAACTAAGGCCCGGCTGTCTCAACACTTCTATTGGCCCAAGATGGGGACTGACATGTCCGAATCCTGCCGCTCCTGTATCATCTGTCAAAAAAGGGGAAGGCAGGGCTTGCCCCTAAGGCTCTCCTGATTTCTTTGCCGGTGATAGAGGAGAATTTCCAGAGAATTGCGGTGGACATTGTGGGCCCGCTGGCAGTCCCCAGCAGCTCTGGAAAGCAATACATTCTTACCATGGTAGACTACGCTACCTGGTACCCAGAGGCAGTAGCTCTGTCCTCAACCAGGGCGAATAAGGTGGCGGATGCACTGGTGACCATCTTTTCAAAGGTAGGATTTCCCAGGGAGATGCTTACCGATCAAGGGACCCAATTCATGTCTCACCTAATGGAGGCTCTCTGTAAGAAAATGCAGGTGACGCAGCTGGTATCGAGTGCGTATCACCCACAGACCAATGGTTTGTGTGAACGCTTCAACGGTACCCTCAAACAGATGCTCCCCTTGCTGGTTGAGACCCAAGGGCGCGACTGGGAGCGGTACCTCCCACACCTGCTATTCACTTCCAGAGAAGTCTTGCAGGCCTTGACGGGTTCCTCCCTCTTCGAGCTCCTCTATGGGAGGCCAGTCTGGGGACCCCTTAGGTTGGTAAAAGAATCCTAGGAAGATGAACCAAACCCCACTGAAGTGTCCATCATGGATTATGTCATGCGCTTCCGTGACAAGATGCAGACCTTGATACAGTTGGTGCAGGACAACATGGTGCAGGCTCAGGCTGACCAGAAACACTGGTACGACCGGAACACCAGGGAGCGGACCTACCAGATGGGTCAAAGGGTGTGGGTGCTGGTCCCCGTACCAAATGATAAGCTTCAGGCAGCCTGGGAAGGCCTGTACGTCGTCCACCAACAGCTCAACCCAGTCACCTACGTGGTCACGGTTGACCACGCTCGGGGTAGGCGCAAGCCCTTTCATGTCAACATGATGAAGGCTCACCACGAACATGAAGCCTGCATCCTACCAGTCTGCAACTGCCCGGGGTTGGGGAGGAAGACCCCCTCCTCGACATGCTGGCCCAAGCCAAGGCCGGTGGGTCCATCGAGGACATGGAGGATAACGACTTGTTAACCGTACCCCAGCGGTCGCAGTTGTTGACCACACTGGAACTCTTCCGGGCAGTGTTCTCCAACCGACCAGGAGGGACTGAGTTAGCAGTCCACAAGGTGGACACGGGGAATCATGCCCCACTACGGCGAACACCTTATCAGATCTCTGAGGAGGTGCAACAGGTTATTCGCCAAGAGATCGATGAGATTTTACAGCTGGTGGTGATTCAACGGTCCAAGAGCGCGTGGGCCCCACCTGTAGTCCTCGTGCCCAAAAAGGATCGGACCACCCGGTTCTGCGTGGACTACAGGGGGCGCAACGACATCACAACCTCTGATGCACACCCGTTGCCGCGCATCGAAGATCTGCTTGAGTGGTTGGCAAACGCAAAATACATATCCATCATGGATTTGAGTCGGGGATACTGGCAGAATCCCCTGAGCCCTGCGGCGCAGGAAAGATCCGCCTTTATCACCCCCTTTGGACAGTACGAGTCCATGGTCATGCTCTTCGGCATGAAAAATGCCCCTGCCACTTTCCAGTGGGTGGTCAACCACCTGCTTCAGGGACTGAAGAAGTACGCCGTGGCATACCTGGATGACATTGCAGTCTTCAGTTCCACCTGGGAGGAACACCTTCAACATCTCCAGGAAGTGCTCAAGCGTATTCACCAGGCAGGTCTGACCATCAAGCCGGGTAAGTGCCAAATGGGCATGAGCAAGGTCCACTACCTGGGACACCGGGTAGGCGGGGGTTCCATGAGTTCAGAACCGGAGAAAGTGGATGCAATCATGTCCTGGCCCACCCCCAGGACCAAGAAACAGGTGATGATCTTCTTGCGCACTGCAAGGTACTATAGGCGGTTCGTACAGGACTATAGCGCCCTTGCAAGACCCTTGACGGACCTCATCAAGCGGAAGCTACCCCAAACAGTCGACTGGACATACGGCTGTGAGGCGGCTTCCGAGCATTGAAAACGGCCATGTGCAACTCTCCAGTGTTGAAAGCAGTTGACAGCAGTCGCCCATTCCTGGTACAGATCGACGCCAGCGAGATTGGCCTCGTTGCTGTGCTCAGCCAGGTCGACTCGGGGAACCAAGAGCACCCTGTGTTGTACCCGAGCTGGAAACTTCGGTCGAGGGAAGTGGCATACTCCACCATCGAGAAGGAGTGCCTGGCCATGGTCTGGGCACTGAAACATTTACAGCCCTACCTGTACGGGTGCACCTTCACGATGGTAATCGACCACAACCCTCTGAGCTGGCTGCATACAGTGTCCGGAACCAACAGAAGGTTGCTACGCTGGAGCCTTGCCCTCCAGCAGTATGACCTTACTGTACAACATGAAAAGGGCAGCGAGCATGGAAATATCGCTGGGGTGTCCCGTCGGGGCAAACCCGCTGAGGTGCGCATGGATGAGTACCGACGGGTCCTGGGTCCTTAGCGCCCTCTAAAAGGGGAGGTGTAACAATAATGTAAAATATGATGTAAGATTTCCCTCCTTATCACATTTTCTGGAACATTCAAGACTCATCTATTCACATACTGAAATCTGCTATGCCAGTTGTGAGGGCTTGACCCCCTGTTCTTTTCCCATTGCCTGTCATGCCTGCATCTTCACTCACAGCTTGTAACCTGAGACTACAGCTCACTCGCTCCTTCTTGTTCCCCCTCTCCACTAAGGAATGCTAATTAGCCAAGAACGTTCTTTGTCTAAGTCCATGTGCTGCATACAGTCATGGCCAAAAGTATTGACACCCCTGCAATTTTGTCAGATAATACTCAGTTTCTTCCTGAAAATGATTGCAAACACAAATTCTTTGGTATTATTATCTTCATTTAATTTGTCTTAAATGAAAAAACACAAAAGAGAATGAAGCAAAAAGCAAAACATTGATCATTTCACACAAAACTCCAAAAATGGGCCAGACAAAAGTATTGGCACCCTCAGCCTAATACTTGGTTGCACAACTTTTAGCCAAAATAACTGCGACCAAACGCTTCCGGTAACCATCAATGAGTTTCTTACAATGCTCTGCTGGAATTTTAGACCATTCTTCTTTGGCAAACTACTCCAAGTCCCTGATATTTGAAGGGTGCCTTCTTCAAACTACCATTTTTAGATCTCTCCACTGGTGTTCTATGGGATTCAGGTCTGGACTCATTGCTGGCCACCTTAGAAGTCTCCAGTGCTTTCTCTCAAACCATTTTCTAGTGCTTTTTGAAGTGTGTTTTGGGTTATTGTCCTGCTGGAAGACCCATGACCTCTGAGGTAGACCCAGCTTTCTCACACTGGGCCCTAAATTATGCTGCAAAATTTGTTGGTAGTCTTCTGACTTCATAATGCCATGCACACGGTCAAGCAGTCCAGTGGCAGAGGCAGCAAAGCAACCCCAAAACATCAGGGAACCTCTGCCATGTTTGACTGTAGGGACCGTGTACTTTTCTTTGAATGCCTCTTTTTTCTCCTGTAAACTCTATGTTGATGCTTTTGCCCTAAAAGCTCTACTTTTGTCTCATCTGACCAGAGAACATTCTTCCAAAATGTTTTAGGCTTTTTCAGGTAAGTTTTGGCAAACTCCAGCCTGGCTTTTTTATGTCTCGGGGTAAGAAGTGGAGTCTTCCTGGGTCTCCTACCATACAGTCCCTTTTCATTCAGATGCAGACGGATAGTACGGGTTGACACCGTTGTACCCTCGGACTGCAGGGCAGCTTGAACTTGTTTGGATGTTAGTGGAGGTTCTTTATCCAACATCCGCACAATCTTGCGTTGAAATCTCTTGTCAATTTTTCTTTTCCGGCCACATCTAGGGAGGTTAGCCACAGTGCCATGGGCTTTAAACTTCTTGATGACACTGTGCACGGTAGACACAGGAACATTCAGGTCTTTGGAGATGGACTTGTAGCCTTGAGATTGCTCATGCTTCCTCACAATTTGGTTTCTCAAGTCCTCAGACAGTTCTTTGGTCTTCTTTCTTTTCTCCATGCTCAATGTGGTACACACAAGGACACAGGACAGAGGTTGAGTCAACTTTAATCCATGTCAACTGGCTGCAAGTGTGATTTAGTTATTGCCAACACCTGTTAGGTGCCACAGGTAAGTTATAGGTGCTGTTAATTACACAAATTAGAGAAGCATCACATGATTTTTCGAACAGTGCCAATACTTTTGTCCACCCTCTTTGTTATTTTTGGTGTGGAATTATATCCAATTTGGCTTTAGGACAATTCTTTTTGTGTTTTTTCATTTAAGACAAATTAAATGAAGATAATAATACCAAAGAATTTGTGTTTGCAATAATTTTCAGGAAGAAACTGAGTATTATCTGACAGAACTGCAGGGGTGTCAATACTTTTGGCCATGACTGTATATATGTGGGAAATATCAAAGAGGCCATAACTCGGACCCAATCAGTGACAGAAATATGAAATTACATATTTGGCATGTTCTTCGATGGGACTATTTAGCCTGTGTTTTTCCCAAATTATAGCTTCAGCAGAATCAGAGAAGTGGATTCCTGTGCAGCCAGGGCAGCCCGATGTTTTGTGTTTCATTTTGAATGAACGCCAGCGACAAGCTGAATAAGATGATACTATCTGCGTTTCTATACGAGGTACCCTCTGCAAGATATGATTATTATAGTTTTCTTAGCCAGATTGTAACTCTGAAAGCAGGGGGAGGACCGCCACAAGCCAGCCTCTTTACTGATGTCACAAGCCCAGGGGTATAAGTCACTTTAAGTGAGGACAGCTCATTCTAGCCTGGGAAACTGCTGCATCCAGACCCCTCAATGCATGGTGATGTCTGGCTCCTCCCCCAGCATGGTTCTGCCTGAAATGATCTAAGTAACATGTGAGTGCCTCTTTTCTTGTTAATCCTTTTTTTTATTTGTAATTGCTTTGTACATAATTTAATTGTCTCATATTGTAAAATCTTTTTATATCTTCTGTAAACACTGCCTATCTTTTGGGAGTAAAAAATAAAATTACTAGTTCTGTATCTCCTTGCTCTATCACAAACTCATATGTGCCTGAAGTTGATTACGCTACTAATTTGGGTTGTCTTCGTACCCCTTTATTAATTTAAATATTGATAGAGAAATCACAAGCTGGTGGCAGTGAAGTGTGCTCTGGGCTAGGTGGGCTAGCTGGCAGTGACAGAAGGGGTTTTATAAGCTGATTGTCTGGCTGCGGCCAGAGCCTTTATAATTCCCTTGGTGCAGTGGGCCTACTAGCCAGTGCCCAACAAGTAGCCCGTCTGGCAACTAATTATCCTAGGTGCAGTTCCCTGACTGACCTGAGGGTAAAGGGGGCACCGGAGAGCTGCAATTTCCAAAGCGGAACTGGAAAGTGGGATATACATAAATCCCAGCAGTTGGTTACTCATTGTTGGCAGCGGTGGGATAACTAAAATAAGCCCCCATGCGGTAAATTGATAGGTCAAGACTATCTTGCTGTTTTTCATCACATTGTAGCAGTGGTGGGATAACTAAGATAAGCCCCCGGCCCATGTAATAGCCGTGTGCTTGCCAAAGGTCATACAACCCCTTTTCCTGACATTTGGTGGCAGAGCGGTAGGATCATAGAGCATTAATGATCTGGATTGAGCAATCATCCCTCTCACTAAAACTTGCATGGTTCTTCCGAGGACCCTGCAGCAACAGTTTGGAGAACGAACTCTGTGTTTACTAGTCCTGAGACAATTGTATGTATTTGTGATTACCCCCTCCCTTCTCTTTGTTTTTCTATCCTATTTCTTCTTTTATTTTGCAACCATGGATATGTGGAGAGAATCCTATTATAAGCGGCTGAACATGGACGCCCTTGCGGCCCTGTGCACATCAAACCAGCTTGATGCCGCCGACAAAAGCAGAGAAGCTGATCGCGGCGATGGTGCAATGGGAAGAGAGCCAGGACCATTCCCAAGGCCCAGTGGACACAGAAGGCAGCGCCCATGCCGATAGTGCAGCCTCAGCGGTCTAGCTGGTGCTGGTCAGCCTTACCTGTAGCCAGTGAGCCATGGACCGCTATCCGAAACTGGCCCTACAACACTGCTCCAGCTGCTGATCCAGCAAGCGCTTGAGAGAGCTGAGCGCCAAGCTGAGAGAGCTGAGTGCCAAGCACAGGCTGAAAGAGCTGAGCGCCAAAGCCCAGAGAGACAACGAACTGGAGGTTCTCCGGCAGGGGGGAATCCTCTCCACGACCCGGAGCCGCGAGCCCAACAGCGCTCAGAGTCCTAAACCCCGGCCAGAGCATTTTCCTGTGATGAAAAAGGATGGGGACTTGGACATTTTTCTGCGGGCCTTTGAGAAAGCCTGTAGACAGTACCAGCTGCCTATGGAACAATGGGACCAGGCACTTGGCCCCAGGGCTAAAAGGCAAAGCTCTGGAGGCGTTTGCTTTTCTCCCGCCAGAAGAAGATGACCAGTATGGTGCCATCAAGCAGACCCTGATCGCCAAATACCGGCTAACCCCTGAGGTATACCGAAAGAAGTTCCGGAACCTCCAACGTGGCCCAGACGACAGTTATATTGATGTGGTGCAAGGAATCAGGACCCACTTTGACCAGTGGATCCACGGACTGTCAGTGAACACCTTTGAGCTGCTGAAAGACCTTATGATCAAAGACCAGTTCTTACATCTTTGTCCAGCTGAGGTCTGACGGTTCATACTGGACCGAGAGCCAACGGATGCGAACAAAGCAGCGCAGATCGCCGACACCTATGAGGTCAACCGGAAACCAGAGACACAGAAGCCAGTCACTGCCAGCTGGAGAGGGGGTAAGCCTGCAACCAACCCCAGTGCCCCTGCCAGCAGACACACCGGAGGCCCTGTCCCATTTGCCAATGCCAGGCCCACATCAGACCCTCGCCAGTGTTTTCTCTGCAAACGGACTGGACATATCAGTGCCACCTGTCCGGAGAGGCAGAAGAACCCCCCAGTCAAAGCCTCTGGCCCCAACGCCTCTGTTCTTTTGATGGGTGGTGTGGTTGGAAAGGTCGATGACAACGTGCAGCACATCTGTGTGGGGGCCCGCCTCGATAGAATACTCAAGGACATCGGGGCCAAACGCACCCTCATCCAACCCGGACTGGCGACCAGTGAAGAGATGATTGATGGGAAAACCCTAACCATCACTGGGATTGGGGACGTTAGCTGCCCCTTGCCGATGACCCAGGTTTTAATTGATTGCGGTGCTGGGAGCTGGGTGAGGGAAGTGGGGGTGTCCGAAAGCCTGCCCACTGATATTTTATTGGGGACTGATTTGGGGAGAATGGTTGCATACTACATCCCTGACACCCCTCCCCAATCTGATAAGGGTAACGTTAACCCTGATGATGATGGGAAACTGAATGGGTTACCTGACAATGCTTTATGTAGTAATGATGCATTTGATAACCATTCTTTCCCTAGGAATGATGCCGATAGTGATGTAAATGTGCCAACTGAACCTGATAACCATTTTTCTGAGAAGGTTGATGTGTCTACAGGTACAGGAGTGCTCAGTCACGTTGCTCTGAGGAGTGAGACGGCTGAGGAACCCCTAGCAGAAGCAAGTGTCAGTGCTACAGGAAATGGGGAGGTGCATGGGAACCGTGAGGAAGGTGATGCCATGCCAATGACCAGTGCCACCGAGGAAGGTAACTGGCCCATAAGTAGCACTGCCCCTGAAAAGTTGGGGGTGGATGGGGAGGTAGAAATCCCCTTGGAGACAGCCTACGTAGCTGCTGTCACCCGCAGTCAAAGTGCCTGGAATGTAGGTAGCACCCTGCATTCTGGACCCTCCTCCGCTACAGTAGTGACTGAACTAGAGGTGGACCCAAAGCAGGTCCCAGAGGGTCCCAGTGAAGAGGGGACCTCACTTCTGTCTGCCTCCAGCCAGGAGTTCCAGGCTGCTCAGCGGTCAGATGCAAGCCTGGAGAAATTGAGACACCTCGCCGAGACACCCACCTCCGCAACTGATAAGGACAGGGTGTTCTGGGAACGAAGAATGTTGTACCGGGAGACAGTACCTGGAGAATTCCAAAAGGAGTGGTTGAGGGAAAGGCAGCTGGTCATCTCCTATCGATTTAGGGCTGAGTTGTTACGGATTGCCCATGAGATTCCACTTGCTGGACACTTGGGGATCAGCAAAACTAAGGCCCGGCTGTCTCAACACTTCTATTGGCCCAAGATGGGGACAGACATGTCCGAATCCTGCCGCTCCTGTATCATCTGTCAAAAAAGGGGAAGGCAGGGCTTGCCCCTAAGGCTCTCCTGATCTCTTTGCCGGTGATAGAGGAGCCTTTCTAGAGAATCGCGGTGGACATTGTGGGCCCGCTGGCAGTCCCCAGCAGCTCTGGAAAGCAATACATTCTTACCATGGTAGATTACGCTACCTGGTACCCAGAGGCAGTAGCTCTGTCCTCAACTAGGGCGAATAAGGTGGCGGATGCACTGGTCACCATCTTTTCAAAGGTAGGATTTCCCAGGGAGATGCTTACCGATCAAGGGACCCAATTCATGTCTCACCTAATGGAGGCTCTCTGTAAGAAAATGCAGGTGACGCAGCTGGTATCGAGTGCATATCACCCACAGACCAATGGTTTGTGTGAACACTTCAACGGTACCCTCAAACAGATGCTCCGCTTGCTGGTTGAGACCCAAGGGCGCGACTGGAAGCGGTACCTCCCACACCTGCTATTCACTTCCAGAGAAGTCTTGCAGGCCTTGACGAGGTCCTCCCTTTTTGAGCTCCTCTATGGCAGGCCAGTCTGGGGACCCCTTAGGTTAGTAAAAGAATCCTGGGAAGATGAACCAAACCCCACTGAAGTGTCCATCATGGATTATGTCATGCGCTTCCGTGACAAGATGCAGACCTTGATACAGTTGGTGCAGGACAACATGGTGCAGGCTCAGGCTGACCAGAAACACTGGTACGACCTGAACACCAGGGAGCGGACCTACCAGATGGGTCAAAGGGTGTGGATGCTGGTCCCCGTACCAAATGATAAGCTTCAGGCAGCCTGGGAAGGCCTGTACGTCGTCCACCAACAGCTCAACCCAGTCACCTACGTGGTTACGCTTGACCACGCTCGGGGTAGGCGCAAGCCCTTTCATGTCAACATGATGAAGGCTCACCACGAACATGAAGCCTGCATCCTACCAGTCTGCAACTGCCCGGGGTTGGGGAGGAAGACCCCCTCCTCGACATGCTGGCCCAAGCCAAGGCCGGTGGGTCCATCGAGGACATGGAGGATAACGACTTGTTAACCGTACCCCAGCGGTCGCAGTTGTTGACCACACTGGAACTCTTCCGGGCAGTGTTCTCCAACCGACCAGGAGGGACTGAGTTAGCAGTCCACGAGGTGGACACAGGGAATCATGCCCCACTACGGCGAACACCTTATCAGATCTCTGAGGAGGTGCAACAGGTTATTCGCCAAGAGATCGATGAGATTTTACAGCTGGGGGTGATTCAACGGTCCAAGAGCACGTGGACCCCACCTGTAGTCCTCGTGCCCAAAAAGGATCGGACCACCCGGTTCTGTGTGGACTACAGGGGGCTCAACGACATCACAACCTCTGATGCACACCTGATGCCGCGCATCGAAGATCTGCTTGAGCGGTTGGCAAACGCAAAATACATATCCATCATGGATTTGAGTCGGGGATACTGGCAGAATCCCCTGAGCCCTGCGGCGCAGGAAAGATCCGCCTTTATCACCCCCTTTGGACAGTACGAGTCCATGGTCATGCTCTTCGGCATGAAAAATGCCCCTGCCACTTTCCAGTGGATGGTCAACCACCTGCTTCAGGGACTGGAGAAGTACGCCGTGGCATACCTGGATGACATTGCAGTCTTCAGTTCCACCTGGGAGGAACACCTTCAACATCTCCAGGAAGGGTTCAAGCGTATTCACCAGGCAGGTCTGACCATCAAGCCGGGAAAGTGCCAAATGGGCATGAGCAAGGGCCACTACCTGGGACACCGGGTAGGCGGGGGTTCCATGAGTTCAGAACCGGAGAAAGTGGATACAATCATGTCCTGGCCCACCCCCAGGACCAAGAAACAGGTGATGTCCTTCTTGGGCACTGCAAGGTACTATAGGCGGTTCGTACAGGACTATAGCGCCCTTGCAAGACCCTTGACGGACCTCACCAAGCAGAAGCTACCCCAAACAGTCGACTGGACATATGCCTGTGAGGCGGCTTCCGAGCATTGAAAACGGCCATGTGCAACTCTCCAGTGTTGAAAGCCGTTGACAGCAGTCGCCCATTCCTGAAACAGATCGACGCCAGCGAGTTTGGCCTCGTTGCTGTGCTCAGCCAGGTCGACTCGGGGAACCAAGAGCACCCTGTGTTGTACCTGAGCTGGAAACTTCGGTCGAGGGAAGTGGCATACTCCACCATTGAGAAGGAGTGCCTGGCCATGGTCTGGGCACTGAAACATTTACAGCCCTACCTGTACGGGCGCACCTTCACGATGGTAATCGACCACAACCCTCTGAGCTGGCTGCATACAGTGTCCGGAACCAACGGAAGGTTGCTACGCTGGAGCCTTGCCCTCCAGCAGTATGACCTTACCGTACAACATGAAAAGGGCAGCGAGCATGGAAATATCGATGGGGTGTCCCGTCGGGGCAAACCCGCTGAGGTGCGCATGGATGAGTACCGACGGGTCCTGGGTCCTTAGCGCCCTCTAAAAGGGGAGGTGTAACAATAATGTAAAATATGATGTAAGATTTCCCTCCTTATCACATTTTCTGGAACATTCAAGACTTATCTATTCACATACTGAAATCTGCTATGCCAGTTGTGAGGGCTTGACCCTCTGTTCTTTTCCCATTGCCTGTCATGCCTGCATCTTCACTCACAGCTTGTAACCTGAGACTACAGCTCACTCACTCCTTCTTGTTCCCCCCTCTCCACTAAGGAATGCTAATTAGCCAAGAATGTTCTTTGTCTAAGCCCATGTGTTTCATATATGTGTGGGAAATATCAAAGAGGCCATAACTCGGACCTAATCAGTGACAGAAATATGAAATTACATATTTGGCATGTTCCTCAACGGGACTATTTAGCCTGTTTTTCCAAATTATAGCTTCAGCAGAATCCGGAGGAAGTGGATACCTGTGCAGCAAGGGCAGCCCGATGCTTTGTGTTTCGTTTTGAATGAACGCCAGCGACAAGCTGAATAAGATACTATGCGCGTTTCTATACGAGGTACCCTCTGCAAGATATGATTATTATAGTTTTCTTTGCCAGATTGTAACTCTGAAAGCAGGGGGAGCACCGCCACAAGCCAGCCCCTTTAGTGATGTCAGAAGTCCAGGGGTATAAGTCACTTTCAGTCAGGACAACCCTCAATTTAGCCTGGGAAACTGCTGCATCCAGACCCCTCAATGCATGGTGACGTCTGGCACCTCCCACCAGCAAGGTTTTGACTGAAATGATCTAAGTAACATGCAAGTGCCTCTTTTCTTCTGTTAATCCTCTTTTTTATTTGTAATTGCTTTGTACATAATTTAATTGTCTCATATTGTAAAATCTTTATATCTTCTGTAAACACTGCCTAACTTTTGGGAGAAAAATATAAAATTACTAGCTCCGTATCTCCTTGCTCTATGACGAATTCATACGTGCCTGAAGTTGATTATGCTACTAATTTGGGTTGCCTTCGTACCCCTTTAATTGAAATATTGATAGAGAAATCACAAGCTGGTGACAACGAAGTGTGCTTTGGATTAGGTTGGCTAGCTGGCAGTGACGGAAGGGGTTTTATAAGCTGATTGTCTGGCTGCAGCCAGAGCCTTTATAATTCCCTTGCTGCAGTGGGCCTACTAGCCAGTGCTCAACAAGTAGCCCGTTAGGCAACTAATTATCCTAGGTGCAGTTCCCTGACTGACCTGAGGGTAAAGGGGGCACCTGAGAGCTACAAGTTCCAAAGCGGAACTGGAAAGTGCGATATACATAAATCCCAGCAGTTTGTAACTCATTGTTGGCAGTGGTGGGATAACTAAAATAAACCCCCATGAGGTAAATTGATAGGTGAAGACTAGCTTGTTGTTTTTCATCACATTGCGGCAGTGGTGGGATAACTAAGATAAGCCCCCGGCCCATGTGATAGCCGTGTGCTGGCCAAATGTCATACAACCCCTTTTCCTGACAATGTCTATAATATTGTGACTATTGTGAGGCTTAGAAAAAAAATTACATCCAGCAAAATGACACCAACGATGATGGCGCCTGCACAAGAGATAGAGGCTAGTGGACAGAGGCCACTGGTGTCATTTTGCTGAATGTAATTTTTTTTCTAAGCCTCACAATAGCTACAATATTATAGGCATTATCAACAATAATATCAATGCTATTATATAATAATGGGGGGCAGGTCAGTGAGGGGTCAGCGACCTGTCATAAGCCAATACAGATGACTATGTAATCAGAACACCACATAAAGCCCCTCCTACAGCCCATCCAAGCCCCACCCACAGCCCCGCCCCAGAGCACAAGAATGTCATTTACTGAAATCTACAAATAAAGGTTAAACAAAGGTTAAACAACAGTAAACCAGAGTTGCACTCATTTATGGTGGACCATTGGAGCTACTATGAATTCTGACCAGAAGATTAGAGAAAATAATATTGCTACCATTTCAGGAGAGATTGTGCAGTAATCTCAATTCCTTAGGATCAAAAACAATGTAATTTATGACGTGGAGTGAATCCATGAAACCAGGGCTCGAGCCATGCCAACACATCTCCTGCAGGCAGGGCTGTTATGAATGGGTCACCGAGGAGGAAATAATAAACAACAAGCTAAGTCTCCGAAAACCAGAGAAGTTGGTAACTATGCAGATTGCAGATCCCTGAACTTAACCGCACAACTAGCAGCAGTCGTGGAGCGGACCTACGATGTTCCTAGATGCCTTGTCACAACCGGAGAGCTACATAAGCCTAAAGCAGGAAAAGAGGAATACTAACTGCCCCAGATCAGACCCCAAAGGAAAGACAGCCCCCCACATGTATTGACGGTGAAACAAGATGAAATTACAAACAAAGGCAGGAAAATAGGCTGAGCAAACGATGGGGCCCGGCTAACTAAACAGGACAGGAAAGGAAAGACACTGTCTGCAATCTGCCAAAAAAACCTACAAAAATATTGTCTAACACTTCTGATAACAAAATTAACCCTGAAGTCACTAGACTTCTACACATATATCAGCACTCTGAAATATTCTGAGACAGAGCAAAAAGAGGCCAATCCAATAAGGGACAAAAAGTAGCTTGGCAAATACTGATACATAGGAGTGGAAATTCAGCATAGCCCCAGCAGGGGCAGGCTGACCACACAAGAAACTGAACTGACCAACAAGCGCAAGTGAGAACAATAGCAAAAAACAAACTTAACTTGAGAAGACTGGAAGAGAGCTGAAGTCCAGGACCTGAGAAGCAGACTGAATCACCAGCGCTAGGATAGGGCGTCGGCTGTCTTATATCCAGTCTGATACTCCAGAGATCCAATCGTTATCTTCCTCATCAGGTGGCAGATCACTACCACTTAAACCAACCTCACTACCTCCTGTCACCACCAGAGGGAGAACGGGAGGGGAACTATCAACTGGTGGAGTCGAAAATGAGTTCATAACACAGGGCCGTATTGGCCATTAGGCACTGGAGGGCCCGTGCCTAGGGCGGGGCTTAGCGGTGAGGTGGCACCTGAGTGTTTTTTTTTAAATTTGGTCTGGGGTCGGCCCTCATCCTCGCTCACTCCCCCTCCGCGCCATCCCCCGCCATCATACTCACCTCCTCCAGGCTCCAGCGGTGCCTGTTGCAGGCAGCTCCGATGGTTCTGCACGGCTGCCAGGATGTCTGTCTTCTTCCTGTCTCAGCATGCGGTCACGTGGTGCTGCTCAATAAGGTCCATGAATATGGACGCCACTCCTCTCTCATAGGCGTGGTGCCCATATTCATGTTTTAATGAGCGGCACCACGTGACTGCACGCTGAGACAGGAAGAGGTTCAAGATACCGGCGGCTCCTCCTTACGTGACATGAATTGATGCAGCCGCAGGAGCAGGGACCAGACCGCGCCAGGACAACAGCAGCAGGTGAGCTGGAAGGGGTGGGGGGCAATAAATGATCCGAGGGGTGAATGGGGGCCGGGGGAGAAGACTGAGCAGTGGGGCGGGGGGGCAATAAATGATCCGGGGGGAGAATGGGGGCCGTGGGGAAGACTGAGCAGCGGGGGAGGGGGGATGAGTGCCAGGGGGGGTAATAAATGATCCGGGGAGAAATGGGGGGCTGGAGGGAAGACTGAGCAGCGGGGGGAGGGGGGATGAGTGCCGGGGGTGCAATAAATGATCCAGGGGGGAGAATGAGGGGCCTGGCGAGACTGAGCAGCGGAAGAGGAATGAGGAGGAAATGAGTGCCAGGGGGAGAATGTGGGCCGAGGGGAAGACTGAGCAGCGGGGCCGGGGGGGCAATAAATGATCCGAGGGGAGAATGGGGGCCGGGGGGAAGACTGAGCAGCGGGGCGGGGGGGCAATAATTGATCCAGGGGGGAGAATGGGGGCCTGGTGAGACTGAGCAGCGGGAGAGGAATGAGGGGGAAATGAGTGCCAGGGGGAGAATGGGCAGCGGGGTGGGGGGGCAATAAATGATCTGGGGGAAGAATGGGGGCCGGGGGGAAGACTGAGCAGCGGGGCCGGCAATAAATGATCCGGCGGGGGAATGGGGGCCGGGGGAAGACTGAGCAGCGGGGGAGGGGGGATGAGCAGAATGGGGCCGGGGGAAGACTGAGCAACGGGGGAGGGGGGGATGAGCACCAGGGGGGGCAATAAATGATCCAGGGGGAGAATGGGGGGCCTGGTGAGACTGAGCAGCGGGGAGAGGAATGAGGGGGAAATGAGTGCCAGGGGGAGAATGGGGGCCGGGGGGAGACTGAGCAGCGGGTAGAGGAATGGGGGGGATGAGTGCCGAGGGGAGACAGCAGCGGGGACAGGAATGAGCAGGGGGTTTTAATGAGTGCCGGGGGGAGACTGAGCAGTTTTTTTTTCTAATACCTGCAGTAGCGGCAGCAGCAATATATGGGGGGCATAATCTATGGGGCATCTTATGTGGGCAGCATATGGGGGCATAATCTATGGAGCATCTTATGGGGGCAGCATATGGGGGCATATTCAATGGAGCATCTTATGGGGGGCAGCATATGGGGGCATATTCAATGGAGCATCTTATGGGGGCAGCATATGGGGGCATATTCAATGGAGCATCATATGGGGGCAGCATATGGGGGCATATTCAGTGGAGCATCTTATGGGGGCATATTCAGTGGAGCATCATATGTGGGCATATTCAGTGGAGCATCTTATGGAGGCAGCATATTGGGGCATATTCAGTTGAGCATCATATGGGGGCATATTCAATGGAGCATCTTATGGGGGCATATTCAATGGAGCATCTTATGGGGGCAGCATATGGGGGAATATTCAGTGGAGCATCTTATGGGGGCAGCATATGAGGGCATATTCAATGGAGCATCTTATGGAGGCAGCATATGGGGGCATATTCAGTGGAGCATCCTATGGGGGCATATTCAGTGGAGCATCTTATGGGGCAGCATATGAGGGCATATTCAGTGTAGCATCTTATATGGGGCAACATATGGGGTTAGATTCAGTGAAGCATCTTATGGGGGCAGAATATAGGGGGGGCATATTCAGTGGAGCATCTTATGGAGGCAGCATATGGGGGCATATTCATGGAGCATCATATGGGGGCATATTCAGTGGAGCATCTCATGGGGGCATATTCAGTGGAGCATCATATGGGGGCATATTCAATGGAGCATTTTATGGAGGCAGCATATGGGGGCATATTCAGTGGAGCATCTCATGGGGGCATATTCAGTGGAGCATCATATGGGGCATTTTCAATGGAGCATCTTATGGAGGCAGCATATGGGGGCATATTCAGTGGAGCATCATATGGGGGCATATTCAGTGGAGCATCTAATGGAGGCAGCATATGGGGACATATTCAGTGGAGCATCATATGGGGGCATATTCAGTGGAGCATAGTATGGGGGAATATTCAAAGGAGCATCTTATGGAGGCGGCATATTCAGTGGAGCATCTTATGGGGCAGCATGTGGGGGCATATTCAGTGGAGCATCTTATGGAGGCAGCATATGGGGGCATATTCAGTGGAGCATCATATGGGGGCAGCATATGGGGGCATATTCAGTGGAGCATCTCATGGGGGCAGCATATGGGGGCATATTCAGTGGAGCATCTTATGGGGGCAGCATATGGGGGCATATTTAGTGGAGCATCTTATGGGGGCAGCATATGGAAACATATTCGATGGAGCATCTTATGGGGGCAGCATATGGGGATATATTCGATGGAGCATCTTATTGGGCCTATTCTATGGAGCATTTTATGAGGCAACATATGGGGCATAATCTATGGAACGTCTTATGGGGCCATAACCTTTATGGAGCAGCATATGGGGCATATTATTCTATGGAGCATCTTATGGGGCCATTGTTAACCTCTGTGCAGCATTATATGGGGTGCATTTTGTATGGAGCATCTTATGGGGCCATCATGAACTGTATGGAGCATTATATGGGGCTCCTGATTCAATATGGATATTCAATAACATTTAACCTACTGATGTCTCAATTAATTTTACTTTTATTAGTATCTATTTTTATTTTTGAAATTTACCAGTAGCTGCTGCATTTTCCACCCTAGGCTTATACTCCAGTCAATAAGTTTTCCCAGTTTTTTGTGGCAAAATTAGGGGGGTCGGCTTATACTCGGGTCGGATTATACTCCAGTATATACGGGTAATCCTCCAATGTCTGCTGGACATGGTATGTGGATAGTTTATAGTTCAGTTAGTACAGGGCACCATACTTCTTGCTGTTAACCAGTTAGTTTTCTTGACCACCACACTGCAGTGTCAAAAGAGGAAGACAGAGAGACAGGCAGCAACATTACATCAGAGAGCTCGTGACCTCGAAACAGAAGATCCTCAGATCCTGGTATTGGGACATAATATTAAGAATAATATTTATTCATTGATATTGCGCTATTAAATCCACTGATGGATCTGATGTGAATGGCGAAACTCGCTGATGTGAAAGTATCCCAAGTCACTGCCGACAGTGTCTGCATTAGTCATACTCGCCAATGGGGGAGCAGCACGAAAAGTGCCTAGGGCAGCACAAACTCTAAATACGGCCCTGCCTGCAGGCGTGAATAAATGTATATTACAGCCATCAGCCAGGAACAGCTTAGAGATATATCAAGGCACAGGTGGAATGTTTGCCCTGTAGATTATTACAATCCTCCTTGAAGTTAGTTGGTTTTAATACAAATTGAAAAGTCAGGATAAAGGGAAACTCTGCTGTTATTGTACAGAAATTCACACTTGGCCTCACTGCACATTTACTGGGGCAGCTCATAAAAGGGAAGTTTGGCCAGAAAGACTGGACCTGGTCTTGTAGGGACCATGAGACATTCAGCAGCACAGAATGGAGAGAAGATTCATCCGATAAGATCTCAGGGTTCAGGAAGCCAACAGCATCATTACGCTCTGCTTTCTGTTACAGGCCCATCATAATACCTTTCTTCAAGTGATTTTCTAACTTGTCAGCACATTCTACGTTCGCTGTCATTTGGCTTTATAGTTTACAGATCTGAGCAAGTAACGGTTCAGCTTCTCCT
This sequence comes from Dendrobates tinctorius, assembly GCF_039654945.1. NCBI lineage: Eukaryota > Metazoa > Chordata > Amphibia > Anura > Dendrobatidae > Dendrobates > Dendrobates tinctorius. The sequence continues at coordinate 838,876 of NW_027362163.1, read as the reverse complement.
AATGTGAAGGAGAGAATGGCTAATGAAATCAATTATTAAACCTTATATAGGTCAGTTCAGATATGGTGTACCAAGATGGCGTCTGTGTCTTCAGACACCTTGGAAGGAATCCTTGGAATGCAGAAGCTGAGATACTGGATACCATATATGGAAGTGAAGTTGAAATGGACCTATCATAGACTGACACTGGCTACTCAGATGATTGTGTGACACCCATTTCCTGTCTCTTTGTCTTGAAAATAAACTTCAGTTGTGTGCAAGCCTTTGCTGAGAAAGGAGTAGACATCTAACTCTGTGTTCAGTGTGACTCTTTAAAAGCGCACTCGGCCTATATTGGGTCAGGTGCAAGCAATCATATAGATCTCTCTTTAAGGGATCATCCTCACACTAATACCAGGGGGTAGGTGGATCCTCCAGGTTGTAAGTTCTATAGAAAAGGGCTTTCAATGCCCAAAGTCATTTGAACAGTTTTGGGTGGAGGAGAATGTTGTGGTCTAGAGGCAAAATGGTGATCATGGTAATATGGCCGGACTACACCACCGATAAAGCAGCCACAGCCGGTGACTGAGAAGAATCTGTGACTTCTCAGCATTCAATGGTTACTACTCACCTGGGTAGTCATATGTGGGAATCTCCTCTTTACACCACTCATCATCTCCCACATATGTCTCTGTAGTATTAATATGGGTCAGATCTTCACCCTGAAACAAATATTGTAAAAGTCACTGACAGATGGAAAAGTCCCATCTATGATCAGCTCTAATCGTGCCATCCCCACCGTTCTCATTACACAAGTATAAAACATATAATACTGGTGGATAAAACAAGACTGATCAAAAGACCTTCACAGCCGTCTACACATCATAGGGGAGATCTCCTGACACCTTCTCTCCATCTACCTGATGATCCTGAGGAGCACTGGGATCTTCTTGGTTACAGTCCTGTGGAAGAAGAGGACGGGGACATCTCTCTGGTGTTGTCCTCTTACTGGATAGATCTGGAGGAAACACATACAGGGACTGAATTCATTCTCTACATACAGATAATTAAAGGCTGTGTGTATTTAGTCCTGTCTATTACCTGGTGATGTGAGGGGCTGGGGAACCTCCATTATGACGGTCTTGTACAGATCTCTGTGTCCTTCTAAATACTCCCACTCCTCCATGGAGAAATAGACAGCGACATCCTGACACCTTATAGGAACCTGACACACACAATGATACCGTCATCCCCCCGATCCCTTCATAGTGTTACTGTATAATGTCCCAGTATTCCCAGCAGTGTCACCTCTCCAGTCAGCAGCTCCATCATCTTGTAGATGAGTTCTAGGATCTTCTGGTCATTGAGGTCCACATGGATCAGGGGGTGAGGTAGAGGCCCTGTGATTGGGCTCAGGGGTCTTCTCCATCCCTCAGACATAGGATCCTGACAGCGATCACTAGAGGTCTTCTTCACCACTGTGTAATCCTGGTAATGGAAAGACACGTTAATAAATCTCACTACAGACATTTCCAGTGTCCTCACCTCTCCAGTTCTGTACATTTGTTATTCCCACAGATGAGAATGATGCAATGTGACGTCATCAGAATCTCTCACCTCTTCAGTGAGACGGAAGAGGTTCTCTAGGGTGTGGTGTAATATCCTCTCCACCATCTTGTCTCTGTCCATATCCATCCTTGATGGGTAAATAAGGAAAATTTTCTTTTGTAGAAGATCTTCCCTGAGAGGATCCAATATTGTAGAGACCTGAATGAGAAGATGATGAGCCGATGTAACATCATAAGAATCCTTTGTAATAATACAATTACTGGAGATAATAAGGGAAACATATGAGGAGATTTATTATTTTACAGGGTTTAGTTTTGTTCCCTGACATCCCCTCAGTTCCATCACTCTCATTCCCTTCTTTTGAGGTCCATACCTTCAGGCTCTTCCGTCCCCTCTCCCTCAGAGTAGCGGTCATATACCGGCCCCCAGGTTCACCCACCCACTTCCTTGACCACTTTTCAGCCTGGTTGCCGCACTTCAAGTCCTCAGAACTACCAACTCTTATCCTGGGAGACTTCAACATCCCCATTAACAGCCCTACTTCCACATCTGCATCCAAGCTTCTTTCACTAACCACCTCTCTCGGCCTCTCACAGCTCTCAACCTCTGAGACACACAAAGACGGTAACACCCTTGACCTGGTCTTTGTCCGGCTTTGCTCAATCTCCTACCTAAATAACTCACCACTTCCCCTCTCTGACCACAACATTCTCTCCTTCACGCTCACAAATCCTCGCCCACCCCAGCACACTCCTACCTATCACACATTCAGAAATCTACAAGCCATTAACCCTCAGACACTTTCAGACTCCCTACAATCTTCCCTGTCCCCAATCTCGGCTTTTTCCTGTCCTGATCTGGCTGTTCATCACTACAACACACTCTTACAACCACCCTTGACCAGGTAGCGCCCCTCACCCTCAGAACCTCCAAACAGAGTAAAACAGCCCTGGCTCACATCGCAAACTCAATTTATCCAGCGATGCTCTGGGAGTGCTGAACGCCGATGGAGAAAAACCCGCACAGCAGAAGACTTCATCCACTTCAAATTTATGTTAAGAACCTACAACTCTGCCCTTCACCTTGCCAAACAGACCTACTTCACCACCCTGATTTCCTCATTAGCCAACAACCCCAAGAAACTTTTTGACACTTTTCACTCCCTCCTCAGGCCAAAAGCAGAAGCTCCTATCTCAGACATTTGTGCAAATGACCTGGCCTCCCATTTTATAGAGAAAATAGATAATATCCGTCAGGACATCCGCTCCCAACCACCAAGTGCTGTGACTCCCATCCCTAATTGCATTTCCCCTGGCTCACTTTCCACATTTGATCCCATCACAGAAGAAGAAGTCTCCAGACTCCTCTCTTCTTCTCGCCCAACAACATGCACTACCGACCCCATTCCCTCACAACTCCTCCAGTCTCTCTCTCCAGTCGTCACAACTCACCTAACTACAATCTTTAATCTCTCCCTCTCCTCAGGCATTTTCCCATCCTCCTTCAAACACTCTATCATTACTCCATTATTAAAGAAACCTGCTCTTGACCCATCCTGCACAAACAACTACAGACCAGTCTCCAATCTCCCCTTCATCTCTAAACTCTTGGAGCGCCTAGTCTACTGCCACCTTACCCGTTACCTCTCCACTCACTCCCTCCTAGACCCTTCACAGTCTGGCTTCCGACCCCTACATTCGACTGAAACTGCACTCATCAAAGTGACCAATGACTTTCTGACAGAAAAATGTAACGGTGAACACTCTCTGCTCTTTCTTCTCGACCTTTCTGCAGCTTTCGACACTGTTGACCACCGTTTCCTACTCCATAGGCTCCAGTCACTAGGCATTAAGGACATCGCTCTCTCCTGGTTCTCTTCCTATCTCTCTGACCGCTCCTTCAGTGTTTTGTTTGCTGGCTCCACGTCATCTCCTCTTCCTCTCGCTGTCGGGGTACCTCAGGGCTCAGTCTTTGGCCCCCTTCTCTTCTCTCTCTACACGGCCCCAATTGGACAGACCATCAGCAGATTTGGCTTTCAGTACCATCTTTATGCTGATGATACACAACTATATATGTCATCCCCTGACCTTACCCCCGCTGTACTACAGAATGCCAGTGACTGTCTGTCCGCAGTCTCCAACGTCATGTCCGCTCTCTGAAACTTAACCTATCAAAAACTGAACTTCTTCTGCTCCCGCCATCTACTAACCTCCCTAAATCTGTCATTTCCCTCTCCGTGGGTGACACCATAATAACACCCTGGCAGCAGGCGCACTGTCTGGGTGTTATGTTTGACACCAACCTCTCCTTCACATCCCATATGCAATGTCTTGCCCGCTCTTGCCGCTTACACCTAAAGAACATCTCTAGAATCCACCCTTTTCTCACCAGGGAAACAACGAAAACCCTCATTGTCACTCTGTTCCACTCCTGCCTGGACTACTGCAACGCTATATTAATTGGCCTCCCCGCTACTCGACTTTCCCCTCTCCCTTCCATACTTAATGCAGCAGCCAGGGTCATCTATCTGGCTAATCGGTACTCAGACGCGTCCGCTCTTCGCCAGTCCTTACATTGGCTCCCCATTCATTATAGGGTCCAATTCAAAGTACTTGTTCTCACCCACAAAGCTCTCCACAGTGCGGCACCTCCCTACATCTCCTCCCTCATTTCCGTCTATTGGCCTAGCCGATCGCTGCGCTCTGCAAAAGACTTTCAACTAACCTCTGCACTAATCCACGCCTCCCACTCCCGACTCCAAGACTTCTCCCGCGCTGCGCCAATCCTCTGGAATGCTCTACCTCAAGAAATTAGGACTATCCACAATTTCCACAGTTTTAGGCGCTCTCTCAAAACACATCTATTCAGAGCAGCCTATCACGTTCACTAATCAAAGTCATTTTATGTGCAAGTGTGAGTATGTAGCCCATTCACTATCTCTGTCCCCCACCTTCTCAAGATGGCTGGACCATCATTGTAAATACATCATTGTAAATACACACCTGTACTCTGTATCTCCCCCACCTCATTGTAGATTGTAAGCTCTCACCAGCAGGGACGGCTTATTTTACTTTAATTATTGTATTGTTAACGTTGTTACTTATGACTTGTGTTTTGAAACTGTTAAACTGTAAAGCGCTGCGGAATATGTTGGCGCTATATAACCTATATATTTAGGCCACAGACAACAAGCAGTTTCCTCCTCGGAGTCGGCAGCTGAACACGTTCCTCATAGACTCATCTTCCATAACGCTAATTCTCCTCTCATTACCGACACTGGAATCGGCATTAGCAATACTGCAGGAGATATTCATTACACGCGACATGAGAAATAACTCCTTCATGATGAGGACGACATCTTCATCTTCTACTACGGCTCTAGAGACAGATGTGGCCAGAGTCGGTCACTGCCTCCATCCCCACCGGCCATCTATATGAAGGTTTCCCGTCTTCCCCGCACTGGAATCTTCTATCACGTTAGATCTCAGCTCTGAGTCACACACAGAAGTTTGAGGCTTTTATAAAAGATTTTTAGTTTCCACAATCAACGCGGACAGAAATGATCTGATCCCAAAGTCTCCATGTACAGTGATTTATGGGGTTTATTTCTGGCCTTAGGCTTTCCTATATTACAGGAAAATTCCAGAAAAAGCCGATATTAAAATGTTTCTAAAGAAAAATTGGCTCCAACAATTCTTGTAAGAAGAAAAAAATAACAAAAAAGCAGAAGACACATTTTATAATTTTTGACATGTTAAACATTTATTAAAAAGAAATTAATCTTTTTGTACCCCAGAACATAGATGTACACCGCAGGGACGGCACAGATGAGGCTGCACAAAAACCCTGACAGTTTAACCACTTGCTGATGTGAAAAGCAAACATGGCATCTAAGAAGGTGTGACAGAGTTCAGCTGAATGCCCCCCGCCTCCAAGTACTCGATAGTATGGGGCGGCCTAGTTACTCCGATACTTACATGCCTAATAATGGGGTCTGGGCTGCAATGTATGAAGGTCTATTAGGCCGGGCCAGAGGCAGCGTCCAATAAGTTACCTTATAACCCCCCATACATATTAGACTAAAGCTCCATGAAAGCACTGATTTCGGGGGGTTTGGCAGACCATATAATGTATTTGGGGGCCTCCCGACAGATGATGTCAGGGCAGAGAAGGATCCGGCATCCTGAATTTCAGAGGATAATCCGTTTGTTCTTCCTGTAGATAATCCTCCTCTAGAGGAGTCTGGAGGCGACTCTCTCATACAGACCACAGGAAAGATGGAATATTTGTGTGTATGGGGGAGTCGGGAGAGATCGCCGTCTGCCAAATGACCGTTCAGCCAACTCTGATCTCATGTGTATGGGGCCGTTAGTATTATATGGCTCCCCTGAGGGTTCAGTCGCCACAGAGGTACTGCACCTCCTCCTGAGGTGTGGTACCCCACCATCCAGGTAAGGTGGAGACACCTGACCACACTCCAAAACTGGCACCCCCACACCACAAAGTAGTGTAGCAAAGCACCACGGGTGGCTCCCTGCTTGGAGTGTAGCAAAGCACCTTTGGTGGCTCCCTGCTTCGAACACGAAACGTGCTGGGAGGCGGGTGGAGTTTAGTTTGCACTCAAAAGAGCGGGAAGTTTTTAGGATTTGGTCAGTCTGACAGAGTCAGAGGAGGAGAGAAGATCCCCGGAATGGGATGGATGGAATGAAGTGCTGCAGCCGACCTCAGTGACCTGGGTCCGCTGGCACAGGAAAGAGACATTATAGAAAGCCTGACTCTCCATTAGAAGGAAAAGATTGTACGGAACGTAAGGAGAGGAGGACTAAGGATTAGGGTTAGAGGAGAACCCTTCCCAAGTTCACAGAGCAAGGCCGGGGTCCAGTCCCCGAGGTTGTATGGATACTAATGGTCCTGCAGCAGACACCGGAGGAATAGAACTATAAACAAGGAGAAACAAAGAGTATAAGTTGCCAAAAAATTATATCAAAAATGTTTTTTTAATAACCAAATGTTGTACAAAAGTTACATGAAATACCCATCAAATAAATTACATGGGTTCATTTATTAATCATGTGACTAAATCCAAAGGTCAAAAAAATGACCAAAAGATACAGGACAAAGTTAAGACACATGTACAGATAAAAATATCATTGTATACAGATCTCATATCCATCCAAAACATGTGCCAGACAAAATAGTGAGATCAAATAAATTAACATCTACAGTACTATGACTGCCTTGTATGTATTAAACACTATACCGCCTCATATGCTTCATATAGTACATTGTAAGGGTGAACTAACATTTCCAGTACTGTGACTGCCCCATATCCATAAAGTGCCATAACACCACATATGCATCATATAGTGCATTATAAAAGAAGGAATAGTGAGGATTAATTACCCATGAATGTGCAAATAGTCCCGTCCAGACCCAGGTCACATACCCCGACTCGCGTCCCGCGCACACAGGACGTCACCACTTTATTCCCACACAAGACTTGGGGGCACAACAGCATCGTGAGTGAGCCGGGACTAGGTAGTAAGGAGTCCCCGAAGCAGGCTACAGCTGTCTGCCGTACAAGTAGAGTTCATAGGAACATCTGACAGGAGGAACTCCAGTGTAACTCAGTACTGTGAGTACTTCACTATAGGCGCAACAAGGGAGACGTTCAGAAAAGGCACATATGTTGGCGGAGTGTTGGAAAGGAGTACTTCATCTTGCCTGGAAGTTGGCTGAGCTCCTGACCCGGAGGACACGGCACGGATGCGGGCACCTGTACCACAACAGACTGTGAGTAAAGCTTTGGAACTACATGCCCTGGTGTCCTCCACTTATTCCTGTGTCCACCTGCTCAGCACTGCTACATCCCTCGTGCCTGACACTGCACCATCTACGTGTCACTTCACCTACACTGCCCTGGGACTACAGCCCTGCCTGTGGAGGGCTATAACATCATTGCTGCACCACACCATCTGTCCCAGAGGATCTGTCTGCAGCGTCGGCTTAACATCTTCATTGCCGAATACCACAGGTGGCGTCACAAATCATTCATTCATATACTCTATCAGAAGCACACTGAACACATCCCCTCTTTACAATGGGCGCCCAGGGCCACAGGCCGGGTCCCAGCTGCTCTGACATCTCTCACTGAAGCTCATTGGGCCCGGTACCGAGTACCCCGCCGGCCTTGGGAGGGCGACCCAACTACACTGACAGGCAGTGATGATACACAGCACTACAGTAGTACAGGGCATCACCGGAGCCATCAGAGGCTTGTATGTTGTATGATCGCACTAATCAGAGGGGATTAAAAATGGTTTAAAGTAGAAAAAATATCCCAGTTTCAGCAACAAGAAATATCTGTCATCTACCTGATGATCCTGAGGAACACTGGGATCTTCTTGGTTACAGTCCTGTGGAAGAAGAGGACGGGGACATCTCTCTGGTGTTGTCCTCTTACTGGATAGATCTGGAGGAAACACATTCAGGGACTGAATTCATTTCTCTACATACAGATAATTATAGGCCGTGTGTATTTAGTCCTGTCTATTACCTGGTGATGTGAGGGGCTGGGGAACCTCCATTATGACGTTCTTGTACAGATCTCTGTGTCCTTCTAAATACTCCCACTCCTCCATGGAGAAATAGACAGCGACATCCTGACACCTTATAGGAACCTGACACATACAATGATACCGTCATCCCCCGATCCCTTCATAGTGTTACTGTATAATGTCCCAGCATTCCCAGCAGTGTCACCTCTCCAGTCAGCAGCTCAATCATCTTGTAGATGAGTCCTAGGATCTTCTGGTCATTGATGTCCTCATGGATCAGGGAGTGAGGTGGAGGCCCCGTGATTGGGCTCAGGGGTCTTCCACATCCCTCAGACACAGGGTCCTGACAGCGATCACTAGAGGTCTTCTTCACCACTGTGTAATCCTGGTTATGGAGAGACACATTAATAAATCTCACTACAGACATTTCCAGAGTCCTCACCTCTCCAGTTCTGTCCATCTGTTATTCCCATAGATAAGAATGATGGAATGTGACGTCATCAGAATCTCTCACCTCTCCAGTGAGACGGAAGAGGATCTCTAGGGTGAGGTGTAACATCCTCTCCGCCATCTTGTCTCTGTCCATATCCATCCTTGATGGGTAAATCAGGAAAATTCTCTTCTGTAGAAGATCTTCACTGAGAGGATCCGATATTGTAGAGACCTGAATGAGAAGAAGATGATCCGATGTAACATCATAAGAATCCTGTGTAATAATACAATTACTGGAGATAATAAGGGAAACATATGAGGAGATTTATTATCTTACAGGGTTTAGTTTTCTTCCCTGACATCTACTAATAAAACCTATATATTTAGGCCACAGACAACAAGCAGTTTCCTCCTCGGAGTCGGCAGCTGAACACGTTCCTCATAGACTCATCTTCCATAACGCTAATTCTCGTCTCATTACCGACACTGGAATCGGCATTAGCAATACTGCAGGAGATATTCATTACACGCGACATGAGAAATAACTCCTTCATGATGAGGACGACATCTTCATCTTCTACTGCGGCTCTAGAGACAGATGTGGCCAGAGTCGGTCACTGCCTCCATCCCCACCGGCCGTCTATATGAAGGTTTCCCGTGTTCCCCGCACTGGAATCTTCTCTCACGTTAGATCTCAGCTCTGAGTCACACACAGAAGTTTGAGGCTTTTAGAAAAGATTTTTTGTTTCCACAAACACAACGGACAGAAATGATCTGACCCCAAAGTCTCCATGTACAGTGATTTATGGGGATTATTTCTGGCCTTAGACTTTCCTATATTACAAGAAAAACTCCAGAAAAAGCCGATATTAAAATGTTTCTAAAGAAAATTGGCTCCAACAATTCTTGTAAGAAGAAAAAAATATGTAAAAAGCAGAAGACACATTTTATAATTTTTAACATGTTAAACATTTATTAAAAAGAAATGAATCTTTTTGGGCCCCAGAACATAGATGTACACTGCAGGGACGACACAGACTGTGGTGTTTTGACTTTGGTATTTTTCTGCCTTTTCGTCACTATTCCTGACAATATGGTTACTGATATAGCATGAAGTGGTGCACCTCTTTAGAATGACACTTTTTATACTGATTCACTATAAGTTTACACCTCCCTTTTCTAAAAGAACATCCTGGTCAACTAATACCTTTATATACCTGGTCAGAAAAGTATATATTTCCATTGATTGTGATTAATATCTCAACCAAACATTATCTCTAGTGTGGAAACGGCCTTTGTTGCCTTCTAATCGGTACATGCTTTGTAAGCGTAGGGAGACACCATATAGTTTGCTTCCCTCCTGCTTTGAACCATCCCCTTTTTTGTCCCTACACATAAGTGCCAGTCGGCCGCTTTGGTTCCACGAGCCTAATAGCCCTTCCCAGTCTCCACATGTGACGCGTTCTCTTGTATTTCATTGGAGCTTAGTTGCTCCCATTCACAGTGGATGACGCCGCATGTGATTGACAGATGAAGCCGGACGCTTCCGGTTTACTAGTTCCGGTGAGCGCGGACTTTTGTCCCGCCTCCAACTCATGTAAACCCGCCGTTAATGGCGTACATGGCTAACAGACGAGCGGGGGGAAACCGCGTCTAGCCGGCAAGCTGACCCCACACTTCCATACGGTGCGCACCTGCAGGGGTTCATTTCTTACACAGCGCGTGCGGTTACTACACCGCTCAGCGTCTTTGGTCTCTCTCCTCACTCTCATATGGACCTTGTTTCAGACTGTGCCTCATTGTGACAGTCCACACAGGCATTCTCATATCAAACACAAGATATATTCTTCACTACTATATTCTGAATGCTATACACATCTTTTACAGGCCAATACCCGCGGCATTCTCAATGGGATATACATGATCCCTCCTATAAAATATACCTCCGTTTACCAGGTACATATTTCACTTGACTCATTTCATTTCTACCCGATTTCCACGGGGACTACAGCAGTTTCTTACACATTCATTTTTATTTTTGTTTTAATACAGCATATTTTTCTTAACCCCTTCACGACCTTTGACGCCACATAGGCGTCATGAAAAGTCATGCCAGAACGACCCATGACGCCTATGTGGCGTCATGACTTTAAAGCCCCCCTGCAGGTCGGGTGACCTAGCTCACTGAAAGGTCACCCGACCCGCAGATACAGGGGGCTTTGTTCTTCACCACAGGGGGCGTGGCTTCGCCCCCACGTGGCTACGATCGCTCTGATTGGCTGTTAAAAGTGAAACAGCCAATCAGAGCGATAGTAATATTTCATCAATGAAAATTGATGAAATATTACAATCCAGACATGGCCGATGCTGCTGTAGCATCGGACATGGCTGGAGACACCGATTCCACCCCCCTCCACTGGCGATCGCCCCCCCGCAACTGAATGACAGCGGCGATCTGCCGCCGCTGTCATCATCTGCCCCCTCCCATTCCCTCTGCTCCCCGACAGCCTCCGATCCCCCCCTCACCCCCCGGTACCTCCTGAGTCCCCCCGTCCCTCCTGGTGTCCCTCGGGTCCGGATGATGCATGCGCATTTTTGTGGAAAAAAAATGATTTTTTCATTTTCACGTCTCTGCATTTTAAACTTCTGTGAAGCACTTGGGGGTTCAAAGTGCTCACAACACATCTTACATACGTTCCTTGGAAGGTCTAGTTTCCAAAATGGGGTCACTTGTGGGGGGTTTCCACTGTTTAGGTACATCAGGGGCTCTGCAAATGTAATGATGACCGCAGACTATTCCATCAAAGTCGGCATTTCAAAACGTCACTACTTCCATTCCGAGCCCCAATGTGTGCCCAAACAATGGTTCCCCCCACATATGGGGCACCAGTGTACTCAGGACAAACTGTACAACAACTTTTGGGGTCCAATTTATCCTGTTACCCTTGTGAAAATAAAAAATTGCAAGCTAAACAATCATTTTTTGAGGAAAAAAAAAATATTTTTTATTTTCATGGCTCTGCGTTATAATCTTCTGTGAAGCACTTGGGGGTTCAATGTGCTCACCAAACATCTAGGCAACTTCCTTATGGGGTCTAGTTTCCAAAATGGGGTCACTTGTGGGGGGTTTCCACAGTTTAGGTACATCAAGGGCTCTGCAAATGGAACATGACGCCCGCAGACCATTCCATCAAAGTCTGCATTCCAAAACGTCACTACTTCCCTTCAGAGCCCTGACGTGTGCCCAAACAGTGGTTCCCCCCCACATATGGGGTACCAGAGTACTCAGGACAAACTGTACAACAACTTTTGGGGTCTAATTCATCCTGTTACTCTTGTGAAAAAAAATTGCGGGCTAAAAAGCTTTTTTTTTGAGGGAAAAAAAATGATTTTTTATTTTCACGGCTCTGCGTTATAAACTTCTGTGAAGCACTTGGAGGTTCAAGGTGCTCACCACACATCTAGATAAGTTCCTTGGGGGTCTAGTTTCCAAAATGAGGTCACATGCGGGGGGTTTCTACTGTTTAGGCACACAGGGGCTCAGCAAATGTAACATGACACCCTCAGACCATGCCATCAAAGTCAGCATTTCAAATTGTCACTACCTCCCTGCAAAATGGTTTTGTAAATATTGTTGTAAAAATGAGAAATCACTGGTCAACTTTTAACCCTTATAACTTCCTAACAAAAAAAAAAATTGTTTCCAAAATTGTGCTGATGTAAAGTAAACATGTGGGAAATGTTATTTAGTAACTATTTTGTGTCACATCACTCTCTGGTTTAACAGAATAAAAATTCAAAATTTGAAAATTGCGAAATTTTCAAAATTTTCGCCAAATTTCTGATTTTTTCACAAATAAACGCAAAAATTATTGACCTAAGTTTACCACTAACATGAAGCCCAATATGTCACGAAAAAACAATCTCAGAATCGCTAAGATGCGTTGAAGCGTTCCAGAGTTATTACCTCTTAAACGGACACTGGTCAGAATTGCAAAAAATGGCCAGGTCATTATCCATCACTATATGGAAAGCAGAGTCACTGCACAATGTTCGTTACGTCACGTCCATAACTACTTTATTATACTCTATTATCCTGTACACAGTGGAGTAGATAGAAATCACAGATCCCACAGCAATAGCTGGAATTGGACCCTCCAACGTAAAGAAAAAAAAAAATCTCTCTATCTATATACACTGTTCAATAAAATAAAGGGAACACTTAAACAACAGAATATAACTCCAAGTAAATCAAACTTCTGTGAAATCAAACTGTCCACTTAGGAAGCAACACTGACTGACAATCAATTTCACATGCTGTTGTGCAAATGGAATAGACAACAGATGGAAATTATTGGCAATTATCAAGACACCCTCAATAAAGGAGTGGTTCTGCAGGTGGGGACCACAGACCACATCTCAGTAACAATGCTTTCTGGCTGATGTTTTGGTCACTTTTGAATGTTAGTTGTGCTTTCACACTCGTGGTAATATGAGACGGACTCTACAACACACACAAGTGGCTCAGGTAGTGCAGCTCATCCAGGATGGCACATCAATGTGAGCTGTGGCAAGAAGGTTTACTGTGTCTGTCACCGTAGTGTCCAGAGGCTGGAGGCGCTACCAGGAGACAGGCCAGTACACCAGGAGATGTGGAGGGGGCCGTATGAGGGCAACAACCCAGCAGCAGGACCGCTACCTCCACCTTTATGCAATGAGGAACAGGAGGAGCACTGCCAGAGCCCTGCAAAATGATCTTCAGCAGGCCACAAATGTGCATGTGTCTGCACAAACGGTTAGAAACTGACTCCATTAGGATGGTCTGAGTGCCGACGTCCACAGATGGGGGTTGTGCTCACAGCCCAACACCGTACAGGATGCTTGGCATTTGCTAGAGAACACCAGAATTGGCAAATTTGCCACTGGTGCCCTGTGCTCTTCACAGATGGAAGCAGGTTCACACTGAGCACATGTGACAGCCGTGACAGAGTCTGGAGACGCCGTGGAGAGCGATCTGCTGCCTGCAACATCCTTCAGCATGACCGGTTTGGCAGTGGTCAGTAATGGTGCGGGGTGGCATTTCTTTGGAGGAGAAATAACAGCTCACATAAATTCAACGAACTTTTCATTAAGATTAATAGCAAGACCCTATTAAATATTGAGCACCAGCGGGATGAAGCATTGACAGCGGCAAGTAAAAGTGTGGGCGCCCCGGGTCAAAATGACCGTTATTGTGAACAGTTACGCAAGATGAAGATGAAATGATCTCTAAAAGGCCGAACCTCTAAGATGATACATGGCCTTTGTATTTTAGGCAAAAAAAAAATTATAAAATATATATATATAGATAGAGAGCGAGAGAGGAGAGACATTTTTTACAATTTCATAATTGCAAAAAGGAAAAGGGCGATGCAAAACTTTGGGCACCCTTGGAGATTTGTGTACCGAGATAATTTTGACCAAGATTACACACCTTAATTAGCTTGTTAGGGTTATGGTGAGATCACATGGTGACCAGGAGCTACAGTCTGAGGAAAGGGCTAAAAAGCCTTCACTACACCCCTGTACAGCTGTATAATGAGGCCCAGGCTTTATAGTGAAGGGACTGGAGTGAGGGCCTGTTCCCAGGAGCTACAGTCCGAGGAAAGAGCTAAAAAGCCTTCACTAGACCCCTGTACAGCTGTATAATGAGGCCCAGGCTTTATAGTGAAGGGACAGGAGTGGGGGCCTGTGCCCAGGAGCTACAGTCTGAGGAAAGGGCTAAAAAGCCTTCACTAGACCCCTGTACAGCTGTATAATGAGGCCCAGGCTTTATAGTGAAGGTACAGGAGTGAGGGCCTGTTCCCAGGAGCTGCAGTCTGAGGAAAGGGCTAAAAAGCCTTCACTAGACCCCTGTACAGCTGTATAATGAGGCCCAGGCTTTATAGTGAAGGGACAGGAGTGAGGACCTGTGCCCAGGAGCTACAGTCTGAGGAAAGGGCTACAAAAGCCTTCACTAGACCCCTGTACAGCTGTATAATGAGGCCCAGGCTTTATAGTGAAGGGACAGGAGTGAGGACCTGTGCCCAGGAGCTACAGTCTGAGGAAAGGGCTAAAAAGCCTTCACTAGTCCCCTGTACAGCTGTATAATGAGACTCAGGCTTTATAGTGAAGGGACAGGAGTGAGGGCCTGTGCCCAGGAGCTACAGTCTGAGGAAAGGGCTAAAAAGCCTTCACTAGACCCCTGTACAGCTGTATAATGAGGCCCAGGCTTTATAGTGAAGGGACAGGAGTGAGGACCTGTGCCCAGGAGCTACAGTCTGAGGAAAGGGCTAAAAAGCCTTCACTAGTCCCCTGTACAGCTGTATAATGAGGCCCAGGCTTTATAGTGAAGGGACAGGAGTGAGGGTCTGTTCCCAGGAGCTACAGTCTGAGGAAAGGGCTAAAAAGCCTTCACTAGACCCCTGTACAGCTGTATAATGAGGCCCAGGCTTTATAGTGAAGGGACAGGAGGGAGAAAAGTGGGGAAAGGAGCCAGAAGAGCCGGACTGCCCATCACTAACCTGCAGAGCCGCACTCCACATATATGGCTGCTCTGTGCACAGGACCTGTGATGAGGTCACAGGAGGGGAGGAGTCAGGGGGTCACATGATCAGGGGTCTCAGTGTGTGCAGGACTCTGCTGTGCTGGTTGTCATGGTGCTGGATGAGGGGAAGTTTCTGTGTGGGGTCAGGAGGGGTTTACAGGGTGGATGTAGCAGAGCCCTGTGTGTACGAGGTGTACGGAGCGGAGCCGTGTGTGTACGAGGTGTACGGAGCGGAGCCGTGTGTGTACGAGGTGTACGGAGCGGAGCCGTGTGTGTACGAGGTGTACGGAGCAGAGCCGTGTGTGTACGAGGTGTACGGAGCGGAGCCGTGTGTGTACGAGGTGTACGGAGCGGAGCCGTGTGTGTACGAGGTGTACGGAGCGGAGCCGTGTGTGTACGAGGTGTACGGAGCGGAGCCGTGTGTGTACGAGGTGTACGGAGCGGAGCCGTGTGTGTACTAGGTGTACGGAGCGGAGCCGTGTGTGTACGAGGTGTACGGAGCAGAGCCGTGTGTGTACGAGGTGTACGGAGCGGAGCCGTGTGTGTACGAGGTGTACGGAGCGGAGCCGTGTGTGTACGAGGTGTACGGAGCGGAGCCGTGTGTGTACGAGGTGTACGGAGCGGAGCCGTGTGTGTACGAGGTGTACGGAGCGGAGCCGTGTGTGTACGAGGTGTACGGAGCGGAGCCGTGTGTGTACGAGGTGTACGGAGCGGAGCCGTGTGTGTACTAGGTGTACGGAGCGGAGCCGTGTGTGTACGAGGTGTACGGAGCAGAGCCGTGTGTGTACGAGGTGTACGGAGCGGAGCCGTGTGTGTACTAGGTGTACGGAGCGGAGCCGTGTGTGTACGAGGTGTACGGAGCGGAGCCGTGTGTGTACGAGGTGTACGGAGCGGAGCCGTGTGTGTACGAGGTGTACGGAGCGGAGCCGTGTGTGTACGAGGTGTACGGAGCGGAGCCGTGTGTGTACGAGGTGTACGGAGCGGAGCTGCCTGTGTACGAGGTGTACGGAGCGGAGCCGTGTGTGTACGAGGTGTACGGAGCGGAGCCCTGTGTGTACGAGGTGTACGGAGCGGAGCCGTGTGTGTACGAGGTGTACGGAGCGGAGCCGTGTGTGTACGAGGTGTACGGAGCGGAGCCCTGTGTGTACGAGGTGTACGGAGCGGAGCCGTGTGTCTACGAGGTGTACGGAGCGGAGCCGTGTGTGTACGAGGTGTACAGAGCGGAGCCGTGTGTGTACGAGGTGTACGGAGCGGAGCCGTGTGTGTACGAGGTGTACGGAGCGGAGCCGTGTGTGTACGAGGTGTACGGAGCGGAGCCCTGTGTGTACGAGGTGTACGGTGCGGAGCCGTGTGTCTACGAGGTGTACGGAGCGGAGCCGTGTGTGTACGAGGTGTACAGAGCGGAGCCGTGTGTGTACGAGGTGTACGGAGCGGAGCCGTGTGTGTACGAGGTTTACGGAGCGGAGCTGTGTGTGTACGAGGTGTACGGAGCGGAGCCGTGTGTGTACAAGGTGTACGGAGCGGAGCCGTGTGTGTAGAATCATAGAATCGTAGAGTTGGAAGGGACCTCCTGGGCCATCTGGTCCAACCCCCTGCTCAAAGCAGGATTCGCTAAATCATCCCAGTCAGATGTCTGTCCAGCCTCTGTTTGAAGACTTCCATTGAAGGAGAACTCACCACTTCTCGTGGCAGCCTGTTCCACTCATTGATCACTCTAACTGTCAAAAAGTTTTTTCTAATATCTAATCTGTGTCTCCTCCCATTCAGTTTCATCCCATTGCTTCTAGTCTTTCCTTGTGCAAATGAAAATAAAGTTGATCCTTCTACAATGTGACAGCCCTTTAGATATTTGTAGACAGCAATTAAGTCTCCTCTCAGTCTTCTCTTTTGCAAACTAAACATTCCCAAATCCTGCAACCTTTCCTCATAAGACAGGGTTTGCAGACCGGTCACCATTCTGGTCGCTCTTTTCTGAACTTGCTCCAGTTTGTTGATGTCTTTTTTAAAATGTGGTGCCCAAAACTGGACACAATATTCCAGATGAGGTCTGACCAAAGAGGAGTAGAGGGAAATAATGACTTCACGTGATCTAGACTGTATGCTTCTGTTAATACATCCTAGAACTGCATTTGCCTTTTTTGCTGCTGCATCACACTGTTGACTCATATTCAGTCTGTGATCTATTAGTATACCCAAGTCTTTTTCACATGTGCTGTCACTTAGGCCTATTCCTCCCATTCTGTATATGCTTTTTTCATTTTTATTGCCCAGATGTAGTACTTTGCATTTCTCCCTGTTAAAAACCATTCTGTTAGTTACTGCCCACTTCTCCAGTTTATTTAAATCTTTTTGAATCCTCTCTCTCTCTTCTCTAGTATTAGCTATCCCTCCTAGCTTTGTGTCATCAGCAAATTTAATCAGTTTACCCTCAATTCCTTCATCTAAATCGTTGATAAAGATGTTGAACAATACAGGGCCCAGGACAGAGCCCTGTGGTACCCCACTTGAGACATTCTTCCAACTGGATGTGCAGCCATTTACGACCACTCTTTGGGTCCGATCACTAAGCCAGCTATGAATCCACCTAACAGTTGCCTTGTCCATTCCATACTTAGTCATTTTTTCAATAAGGATTGTATGAGAGACTTTGTCAAATGCTTTGCTGAAGTCAAGATATACTATATCTACAGCATTTCCTTGATCCACCCAATCAGTGATACCGTCATAGAAGGAAATTAAGTTAGTCTGACATGACTTATTAGTTACAAACCCATGCTGACTCTGTTTGATCACTTCATTCTTATCCAGGTATTGACTTACATGTTGTTTAATAATTTGTTCAAAGATCTTTCCTGGTATAGAAGTCAGACTCACCGGCCTATAGTTGCCTGGGTCCACCTTCTTCCCCTTTTTGAAGATAGGAACAACATTTGCTCTTCTCCAGTCTTCTGGCACTTCTCCTGTTCTCCAAGAATTTTCAAAGATTATGGAGAGTGGTTCAGAAATTTCTTCTGCTATCTCCTTCAGTACTCTGGGGTGTAATTCATCTGGACCTGGAGACTTGAATTCATTTAGGTTAGCTAAGTGTTTCCTCACTATCTTTCTGTTTATAGATATCCTGGATTCTTCTATTCCCTTAATAGGACAGTGAATAACAGTTGGTGTTACATTTCCTTTCTGAGAGAAAACAGATGCAAAATAGGAATTTAAAAGTTCAGCCTTCTCAACATCCTGTCTTACCATTTCATCATTTTCATCCTGTAAAAATCCTATAGCATCTTTGACTTTTCTTTTACTTTTGACATATCCCCAAAATCCTTTATTATTGCTTTTGACATCTCTTGCAAGCCTCAATTCATTTTCAGCTTTAGCTAATCTGATTTGTGCCCTGCAGATTCTGCAGACAGCATTATATTCTTCTTTAGATATGCCTCCCTCTTTCCATTTTATAAACATTTTTTTCTTCCTTTTTAGCATGTGCTTAAGTTCTGTGTTCACCCATCCTGGTTTCCTTAAATGCTTCCTATTCTTCCCTCTTTTCGGAATTGTTAACAACTGTGCTTTGAGAATTTCATTTTTCAAGATTTCCCATCCTTCCTGGACATTTTTGTCTTTAAGGATATCCAGCCATTGGATCCCTCCAATTATCTTTCTGAATCCCTTAAAATCTGCCTTTCTGAAATCTAACCTTGACGTCTGAGTCTTCACAGGTCTTCCGCCTCTAGTTATCCAAAATTCTAAAATTTACGAGGTGTACGGAGCGGAGCCGTGTGTGTACGAGGTGTACGGAGCGGAGCCGTGTGTGTACGAGGTGTACGGAGCGGAGCCGTGTGTGTACGAGGTGTACGGAGCGGAGCCGTGTGTGTACGAGGTGTACGGAGCAAAGCCGTGTGTGTACGAGGTGTACGGAGTGGAGACCAGCTTCAAGGTAGTCTGCAGTTCGTCTTTAGCTACTAGATTTTAATTTATGGTGCACCAACTGTATATAAATTTTATTTGGATCAGGGTACCCTGGACCACTAGTCCTCAAAACAGATCAATGTCCTGAATAATATTTGGCAAAAAAATTATCCACTCTCACAGCCATCAGTCATTTCCCCCTTTCTTCTGGGCTCCGCCTCCTCAGCATTCAGTTATTTACCCAGCGCCTGCTCTGTAATCTTGTTTCTTGGGCATGCGCAGTTAGTGCTGTCCGTCCACTGACATCACATGATGTCTTCCTTCTCTCACCTGCGTGGACCCGCGGCCCAAGATCCCGCCCCGCAGTGTGAATAAATCAGTAGAGACTGTGGGACGGGATCTCGGGCCGCGCGTCCATGCAGGTGAGAGAAGGAAGACGTGATGTCAGTGGACGGGCAGCGCTAACTGTGTGGTCTGTTGTCCTGTTTATAGTCTTTGTGATCGGGAATGTTGGCCATTCTAAAGGTGACGTAATAACATTACACGCACTTACATTGAAATTCTAAGGCCTCTTTCACACTTCCGTTTTTGACAATCAGTCAAAATCCGCCAGGTTTTGAAAAAAACGGATCTGCAATTTTTTTTTGTGGATCCGTTTCTTTCCCCATTGAATTGCATTACTGGCGGATCTTGACCGATGGCCATCCGTTGGATCTGTTTTTATGAGGATCCGCCAAATGTTTTTCATCCATCGGCATGCCTGGACGGACCCTGCAAAAAAAAAATTCTCTCTCTCTCTCTCTCTCTGTCTTTTTTCCCGGCCAGCAGGTCCTTTAAATTTCCTCATTCTGTGGCATCCATTCACATCAGTTAGTAACGGATCCGCATTTCCGCCTTTTTGGCGGATTTTAACTCACACAAAAAACTGAAGTGTGAAAGAGGCCTTACCCTAATGTAACGCACTGAAATAAACATTCCATACACTTACATTAAAATATCACACACCTGTGTGTTGTGAGTTCATTTTTCCCTTCATCATTGAGGTCTGATGAACTCCCTCCTCTGGTGAAGGAAGGTAGTGAGGCTGATTATCAAACACCTGGGCAGCTAGATGATGACTGGGTGGCTGGAATTGAGGACTGGATATAAGGCTGCCGACGCCCTTCTTCCTGGCTGGTGATTTTCCTGCTGGATTCTTGGAGACCAGTCTGATTCCTGCATCTCAAAGCTAAGTTTTTCTGCTCTGCTTTGTACTATTCAGTTTTGTTTTTGTTTTGCCTTGTTTTTTTGGGAGTTCTGCCATCCCCGGCCGGGGGTGAGCTGATTTCCATTTTTGTCTCTGATCTGTTGATCTTTTTCTCTGTCTTCAGAATATACCTGAGTGCTGATATAGTCTTTTGAAGCCTAGCGACTTCAGGGCCTGTTTTTCCTATCAGTCGGTTGGCTCATTTTGATAGGGCTTTTGCGGATGGCAGACAGCAGCTTTCCTATCCTGTCCTATGTAGTTAGCTTGGGCCCCATCATTTGCTCAACCTATCTTTCTATCTGTGTTAGTGTTTTCATCTTGCTTCACCATCATTATATGTTGGGGGCTGCCTATTGCTTTGGGGTCTGCTCTGGGGCAGTTTAGTTTTTCCCCTTTCTGTCTTTAGGCTATGTAGCTCTCCGGCTGTGATCAAGGGGTCTAGGGCACCGTAGGAACCCCCCACAGCTACTGCTAGTTGTTGTGGATAGGTTCAGGGGTCTGCAATCTGATAGCTACCAACCTCTCTGGTTTTTCTGGACTTAGCTGGTATTTTGTTTTTAACTCCTTTGGTGACTCATCATAACACCTGTGGCACACTGAGCACGTCGTAAAAATAAAAGTCACCTGGTTAGCTTGGTAATACAAAAATTAAGTGTTGTGTCTGTCGTTGTCATTGTCCATGACCTCTCCGCCGTAGTCCAGATAATAACGAGGTCCCACGACGATCTCCCATGGAGACTGTCATGATCCCAGTGCAGGTTTTTGAACTGCACACCGGGGGTTAATGTCTGGAGCCCGGTGCAGGTTTTGACCTGCACACCTGGGGTTAATGATTGTGGCCTCTTTCTGGTTCTGGGAGAGC
The DNA here is from genome assembly GCF_039654945.1 of Dendrobates tinctorius. Lineage (NCBI taxonomy): Eukaryota > Metazoa > Chordata > Amphibia > Anura > Dendrobatidae > Dendrobates > Dendrobates tinctorius. The sequence continues at coordinate 817,766 of NW_027362163.1, read as the reverse complement.
TTCTTAAACCCCTGGGAAGCTCCAATCCCTGCCAGTTATACTTTTGCCTTTGGCCTAGTGTGCTGACCCCTGTGTGCCTGTTTGTTGCTATAGCTTGTTTATATTGTTCTGACCCGGTTCTGTTTCCCATTGTGAGTTTGCCTGCTGATTCTGTACTGCGTTATTATCTGTGTATGACTCATTGCCTGTTACCTGACTACTCTTTGCTCGCCCCTCTTGTACCTTGCAGCTATCTCTGTGTATGACTCATTGGCTACGTCCTGACTATTCTCCCTGTCTATGCCCCTTGGTAACTTTGTCTCGCAGTTACCCTGCTAGGAGTTCTCTGGCAGCTCCTAGCTCTGTGGAGTTTAGGCCACGCCCCTAGCAGTCACATGCTTCAGGTCCTGCGGCTCTGAAGTACGCATCTACTCGGCTGCTGCCGCTCCACAGGTATCTCTGAGCACAGTTCGCTTTACTCAGGACACGCGCACTGGCCTGCTATTTTTTTTTCTCTCCTCACTTCTGCAGCATGGACCCAATGTGTGCTTTATCTGAGCAGGTGAAATGCTTGACTCAGTCGCTGCAGAAGCTTAGTTTGGAACACCAAGCTCTGGCCCAGTCCCAACGGCGGGTGGAGGACTCAGTTCAGGGGGTGCTTTCCGCAGGCTTCCAGGAGGTGGGGAATAGAGATGTCATTTTAGTCCCACCTGAATCCCCGGTTAAATTACCAGATATATTTTCTGGTAACAAGGATGATTTCAGGGCATTTAAGGAGGGCTGTAAGCTCTTTTTTTCTTTGAGACCCCACTCCTCTGGGGATGAGAAACAGAGGGTGGGGGTGGTGATGTCCCTGCTTAGGGGATCCCCACAAACCTGGGCATTTACGCTTTCCTCTTCTGCCCCTGAGAGAATGTCTGTGGATGCATTTTTTGAAGCCTTAGGGATTATTTATGATGAGCCTGATAGAGTGCGGTTGGCTGAGGACAAGGTGATGAGTGTCTGTCAGGGGGAGCACTCGGCCGAATGGTTCTGTACTGAATTCAGATGTTGGGCAGCCAAGATTTCCTGGATTGATGCCGCCCTTCGGGGGCTGTTCCACAGAGACCTGTGTGAACGTCTGAAGGATGCTTTGGCACTTCATCCTCCGCCTGACTCTCTGGAGGATGCCATGGTCCAAGCGGTTCGCATGGATCGCAGGCTGCGGGCTAGAGGCATTATGCAACGGGAAACACCCTTATTCTTCAGTGGAGATGAGACCCGGACTCTTCCTATGGCTATGGAGGTGAGCGCTGTCACCTGTGAGGGAAAGGAAAGAAGACGCCACCGGGAAAAGCAGTTGTGCTTCTATTGTGGGAAATCTGGACATTGGAAGAAGGACTGCCCCTCCTGTCCGTCATCCTCCAAGATGGCGGGAAACGACTAGGTCTGGGTAGTAATCGAGGAGGCTACCCAGACCTTCAGGTACAATTTTCCTCATGTGCAAAGATGGTGCTGCAGGTGGAACTGGAACTTGGTTATGGTCCTGTTCAGACTACTGCTTTTATTGACTGCGGATCGGCTGTGAACCTGATTGATACCAAGGTTATGACACTTAATAAGATAGGGACAGTCAGGCTTCATGATCCTGTTAAACTTGTGGCAATTGACTCATCTCCTCTTACCCAAGATGGTATCTGTTGCAGGTCTGAACTTTTTTCTCTAAAAGTGGGTTCCACTCATGTGGAGAAACTAAGTTGTCTGGTGCTAGATAACTTGCCTGCAGGACTGGTACTGGGGATGCCTTGGCTTCAACGCCATAATCCTACCATTGATTGGGTTACAGGGGAAATCACTCAATGGGGATGCAATAATAAATGTGGTAACCGGGGACATCTTGTTAACGCTGTTAAATCCGTGTCTGTGTCGTCTGTCGATCTGGAAGGTATTCCGGAGTACCTGAAAGATTTCGAAGACGTTTTTTCCGAAAGTGAGGCTGAGGCGCTGCCACCACATAGACCCTATGATTGTGCCATTGATTTAGTACCCGGAGCCAAGTTACCTAAGGCTCGATTGTTCAATTTGTCTGGGCCAGAGCGCCAAGCCATGAAGGAGTTCATAGCTGAGAGTCTCCGCAAAGGGCATATCAGGCCTCCTGTGTCACCTGTGGCAGCAGGGTTCTTCTTTGTGAAGAAAAAAGATGGTGGTTTGCGGCCGTGCCTCGACTTTCGGGAACTGAACAAGATAACGGTTAGGAACTCTTACCCGCTTCCCCTCATCCCAGACTTATGTAACCAGTTAGCTGGGGCCCAATGGTTCTCCAAGTTAGATCTGCGGGGGGCCTACAATCTGATAAGGGTTCGGGAAGGGGACGAGTGGAAAACGGAATTCCTCACATCAGAAGGACTCTTTGAGAACCTGGTAATGCCATTTGAGTTAACTAATGCACCCGCTATTTTCCAAAATTTCATCAACGTTGTGTTTTCTGATCTGATAGGCCGTTTTATTATTTATTTGGATGATATTTTGGTGTATTCCCCGGACAGTCAATCTCACTTGCAACATCTAAAGACAGTTCTCCAGAGACTCAGGGAGAACCAATTGTTCGCCAAATTGGAAAAATGTTCATTTTTTGTACAGGAGCTGTCTTTTTTGGGGTTGATTGTGTCCTCTGAGGGGTTTCGTATGGATCCTAAGAAGGTGCTGGCGATCGCTGACTGGGTTCAGCCTCGAGATCTCAAGGGGCTCCAGCGCTTCTTAGGATTTGCGAACTATTATCGGAGATTCATTAAAGGTTTCTCACAAGTGGTGAAACCACTCACAGATCTTACCCAGAAGGGAGCTGATGTAAAAAATTGGTCTGTACTCGCTAAGGAATCCTTCTCAGCGATTAAGAAATGTTTCATGTCTGCCCCGGTGTTGGTGCAACCTGACCCGTCCAAACCATTCATTGTGGAGGTGGATGCTTCTGAAGTGGGGGTGGGGGCTGTGCTGTCCCAGGGTCCGGCCACCCTTACCAATCTCAAACCCTGTGCCTTCTTCTCCAAGAAGTTCTCTTCAGCTGAGAAAAACTATGATGTAGGCAATAGAGAACTTCTTGCGGTCAAGCTGGCGTTTGAGGAATGGAGGCACTTTTTGAAAGGGGCAGCTCACCCTATCACGGTTGTCACGGATCACAAAAATTTGGCATACCTTGAATCTGCTAAGAGGCTTACTCCTAGACAGGCCCGTTTGTCACTTTTTTTTTCACGATTTCAGTTCTCAATTTCTTTTCGACCGGGGTCCAAAAATGTTAAAGCGGATGCCCTGTCCAGAAGTTTTGATCCAGTGTCTCCCCCTGAGCCGCCGTCCTCCATTCTTCCCCCAGGGGTGGTAGTGGCGGGGGTCTCAACTGAGTTAGAACAAGAAATCCTAAGGGCTCAAGCCCTAGCTCCGGCAACCAGGCCAAGCGATAAACTGTTTGTTCCAGATTCATTGCGGCCTAGACTTCTGCAGGAGTTTCATGATTCTAGGCTGAGTGCTCATCCAGGTATCAAGCCTTCATTAAGGTCCGATGTCAAGGAATTTGTTTCTGCTTGTGACATATGTGCCCGTTCCAAAAGCTCGCATAACCGACCGGCTGGGGAACTCATACCTTTACCGGTTCCTGATAGGCCATGGACTCATCTTTCCATGGATTTTATTACCGGCCTTCCACCTTCCAGGGGCAATACCGTGATCTGGGTGGTGGTGGATAGGTTTTCTAAACAGGCCCATTTCATTCCCTTGGCAGCATTACCTTCAGCAGAAACGTTGTCAAGATTGTTTGTGCAGCATGTGGTCCGATTGCATGGGGTACCCCTGAATGTTGTGTCTGACAGAGGTGTGCAGTTTGTGGCCAAATTTTGGAGGGCGTTCTGTATGAAATTGGGCATCTCACTCTCCTTCTCGTCGGCATATCACCCGGAGAGTAATGGTCAGACAGAACGCACCAATCAATCCCTGGAACAAATTCTCAGGTGTCTGACCTCCGCCAGACAGGAGGATTGGTGTGATGCGTTACCGTTGGCTGAATTCGCTTTTAACAACCGGGTGAGTCAGTCCACCAACATGTCCCCATTCCTGATTAACTATGGCTTTAATCCACATTTTGGGGAGTTTTCTCGGGTGGATTCCGGTTGTCCAGGAGCAGAGGGGTCCGTTCAACGGTTAAAAAACCTCTGGGCTGAAGTCCGGCGTAATATCTCTCGAGCCCAGGGGAGATACAAATATTTTGCGGACAAAAAGAGAGCCTCGGGAGACATGTTTCAGGTGGGAGAGAAGGTTTGGCTCTCCACGCGTAACATCAACTTAAAGGTACCATCAGTTAAGTTGGGACCAAAGTTCATTGGTCCATACGAGATTATGGAGATAGTCAACCCTGTGGCATATAGGTTGCGTCTCCCCGCCTCCTTAAAAATATCTAATGTGTTCCATAAGTCTCTGTTGAAACCAGCAGGATCTGTCAAAGAGAACTCTGAGACTGTTGTTCCTCCAGTGCTGGTGGAGGGTCAATTGGAGTATGAGGTCGGACATATTGTGGACTCTCGGCGGGTGCGCCGCTCTTTGCAGTACCTGGTCCACTGGAAGGGATATGGACCAGAAGAGCGCTCATGGGTCCCTGCTCGCTCGGTACATACAGATCGCCTGGTTCAGGCGTTCCATGCCAAGTACCCGGGGAAGCCTGGGGGTCCAGAGGCCCCCCGTTGAGAGGGAGGTACTGTCATGATCCCAGTGCAGGTTTTTGAGCTGCACACCGGGGGTTAATGTCTGGAGCTCTGTGCAGGTTTTGACCTGCACACTTGGGGTTAATGATTGTGGCCTCTTTCTGGTTCTGGGAGAGCTTCATAAACCCCTGGGTAGCTTCAATCCCTGCCAGTTATACTTTTGCCTTTGGCCGAGTGTACTGACCCCCGTGTGCCTGTTTGTTGCTATAGCTTGTTTATATGGTTCTGACCCGATTCTGTTTCCCGTTGTGAGTTTGCCTGTTGATTTTGTACTGCGTTATTATCTGTGTATGACTCATTGCCTGTGACTTGACTACTCTCTGCTCGCCCCTCTTGTACCTTGCAACTATCTGTGTATGACTCATTGCCTGTGACCTGACTACTCTGTGCTCGCCCCTCTGGTACCTTGCAGCTATATCTGTGTGTGACTCATTGGCTACGTCCTGACTATTCTCACTGTCTATGCCCCTTGGTAACTTTGTCTCGCAGTTACTCTGCTAGGAATTGTCTTGCAGCTCCTAGCTCTGTGGAGTTTAGGCCACTCCCCTAGCAGTCACGTGCTTCAGGTCCTGCGGGTGTGAAGTACACATCTACTCGGTTGCTGCCCGCTCCACAGGTATCTTTGAGCACTGTTCGCTTTACTCAGGACACGCGCACTGGCTCAGTGAGCAAGTTCACTGCGGTGTCTCTGACAGAAAATTTTTGTGAAAAAAAAGTACTTTTTCATTTTTATGGATCAATTTGTGAAGCACCCGGGGGTTCAAAGTGCTCATATGCATCAGGATAAGTTCCTTGGGGGTCTAGTTTCCAAAATGGGGTCACTTGAGGGGGAGCTCCAATGTTTAGGTACACAGGGGCTCTCCAAACGCGACATGGCAACCGCTAAATATTCCAGCATATTTTCCATTCAAAAAGTCAAATAGCGCTCCTTCCCTTCCGAGCCCTGCCGTGCGCCCAAACAGTGGTTTATGACCACATATGAGGTATCGGTTTACTCAGGAGAAATTGCTCAACAAATTTTGCGAACCATTTTATCCTGTTGCCCATGTGAAAATGAAAAAATTGATGCTAAAAGAACATTTTTGTTGGAAAAATTAAAGTGTCCATTTTTCCTTCCACGTTGCTTTAGTTCCTGTGAAGCACCTGAAGGGTTAATAATCTTCTTGAATGTAGTTTAGAGCACCTTGAGGGGTGCAGTTTTTAGAATGGTGTCACTTTTGGGTATTTTCTCCCATAGAAACCCCTCAAAGGGAAATCAGAGGGACAGGTGGTTGCTAAAAAAAAATGGTTTTGTAAATTTTGTTGTAAAGATGAGAAATCACTGTCAACTTTTCCATGGTTCCAATTTCACATGGTTGAGCGCACTTGGGATCTGCCCCCAAGGCCCTGCCCATGCCCAATGTTTGGTCCGTAGACCGCGGCTAGGAGTTAGTCCCGCTTTTGTGCCCAGCAGTGATGGTGGATCTGCTGGGCTTCAGGGCGCTGGATGCTTAGGTTTCCTGTCTTTCAGATGTTCTAGGGCAACAGTGACAACAAGCAAATACTTGGGCATGCGCAGTTAGTGCTGTCCGTCCACTGACATCACATGATGTCTTCCTTCTCTCACCTGCGTGGACCCGCGGCCCAAGATCCCGCCCCGCAGTGTGAATAAATCAGTAGAGACTGTGGGACGGGATCTCGGGCCGCGCGTCCATGCAGGTGAGAGAAGGAAGACGTGATGTCAGTGGACGGGCAGCGCTAACTGTGTGGTCTGTTGTCCTGTTTATAGTCTTTGTGATCGGGAATGTTGGCCATTCTAAAGGTGACGTAATAACATTACACGCACTTACATTGAAATTCTAAGGCCTCTTTCACACTTCCGTTTTTGACAATCAGTCAAAATCCGCCAGGTTTTGAAAAAAACGGATCTGCAATTTTTTTTTGTGGATCCGTTTCTTTCCCCATTGAATTGCATTACTGGCGGATCTTGACCGATGGCCATCCGTTGGATCCGTTTTTATGAGGATCCGCCAAATGTTTTTCATCCATCGGCATGCCTGGACGGACCCTGCAAAAAAAAAAATTCTCTCTCTCTCTCTCTGTCTTTTTTCCCGGCCAGCAGGTCCTTTAAATTTCCTCATTCTGTGGCATCCATTCACATCAGTTAGTAACGGATCCGCATTTCTGCCTTTTTGGCGGATTTTAACTCACACAAAAAACTGAAGTGTGAAAGAGGCCTTACCCTAATGTAACGCACTGAAATAAACATTCCATACACTTACATTAAAATATCACACACCTGTGTGTTGTGAGTTCATTTTTCCCTTCATCATTGAGGTCTGATGAACTCCCTCCTCTGGTGAAGGAAGGTAGTGAGGCTGATTATCAAACACCTGGGCAGCTAGATGATGACTGGGTGGCTGGAATTGAGGACTGGATATAAGGCTGCCGATGCCCTTCTTCCTGGCTGGTGATTTTCCTGCTGGATTCTTGGAGACCAGTCTGATTCCTGCATCTCAAAGCTAAGTTTTTCTGCTCTGCTTTGTACTATTCAGTTTTGTTTTTGTTTTGCCTTGTTTTTTTGGGAGTTCTGCCATCCCCGGCCGGGGGTGAGCTGATTTCCATTTTTGTCTCTGATCTGTTGATCTTTTTCTCTGTCTTCAGAATATACCTGAGTGCTGATATAGTCTTTTGAAGCCTAGCGACTTCAGGGCCTGTTTTTCCTATCAGTCGGTTGGCTCATTTTGATAGGGCTTTTGCGGATGGCAGACAGCAGCTTTCCTATCCTGTCCTATGTAGTTAGCTTGGGCCCCATCATTTGCTCAACCTATCTTTCTATCTGTGTTAGTGTTTTCATCTTGCTTCACCATCATTATATGTTGGGGGCTGCCTATTGCTTTGGGGTCTGCTCTGGGGCAGTTTAGTTTTTCCCCTTTCTGTCTTTAGGCTATGTAGCTCTCCGGCTGTGATCAAGGGGTCTAGGGCACCGTAGGAACCCCCCACAGCTACTGCTAGTTGTTGTGGATAGGTTCAGGGGTCTGCAATCTGATAGCTACCAACCTCTCTGGTTTTTCTGGACTTAGCTGGTATTTTGTTTTTTCCTCCTTTGGTGACTCATCATAACACCTGTGGCACACTGAGCACGTCGTAAAAATAAAAGTCACCTGGTTAGCTTGGTAATACAAAAATTAAGTGTTGTGTCTGTCGTTGTCATTGTCCATGACCTCTCCGCCGTAGTCCAGATAATAACGAGGTCCCACGACGATCTCCCATGGAGACTGTCATGATCCCAGTGCAGGTTTTTGAACTGCGAACTGCACACCGGGGGTTAATGTCTGGAGCCCGGTGCAGGTTTTGACCTGCACACCTGGGGTTAATGATTGTGGCCTCTTTCTGGTTCTGGGAGAGCTTCTTAAACCCCTGGGAAGCTCCAATCCCTGCCAGTTATACTTTTGCCTTTGGCCTAGTGTGCTGACCCCTGTGTGCCTGTTTGTTGCTATAGCTTGTTTATATTGTTCTGACCCGGTTCTGTTTCCCATTGTGAGTTTGCCTGCTGATTCTGTACTGCGTTATTATCTGTGTATGACTCATTGCCTGTTACCTGACTACTCTTTGCTCGCCCCTCTTGTACCTTGCAGCTATCTCTGTGTATGACTCATTGGCTACGTCCTGACTATTCTCCCTGTCTATGCCCCTTGGTAACTTTGTCTCGCAGTTACCCTGCTAGGAGTTCTCTGGCAGCTCCTAGCTCTGTGGAGTTTAGGCCACGCCCCTAGCAGTCACATGCTTCAGGTCCTGCGGCTCTGAAGTACGCATCTACTCGGCTGCTGCCGCTCCACAGGTATCTCTGAGCACAGTTCGCTTTACTCAGGACACGCGCACTGGCCTGCTATTTTTTTTTCTCTCCTCACTTCTGCAGCATGGACCCAATGTGTGCTTTATCTGAGCAGGTGAAATGCTTGACTCAGTCGCTGCAGAAGCTTAGTTTGGAACACCAAGCTCTGGCCCAGTCCCAACGGCGGGTGGAGGACTCAGTTCAGGGGGTGCTTTCCGCAGGCTTCCAGGAGGTGGGGAATAGAGATGTCATTTTAGTCCCACCTGAATCCCCGGTTAAATTACCAGATATATTTTCTGGTAACAAGGATGATTTCAGGGCATTTAAGGAGGGCTGTAAGCTCTTTTTTTCTTTGAGACCCCACTCCTCTGGGGATGAGAAACAGAGGGTGGGGGTGGTGATGTCCCTGCTTAGGGGATCCCCACAAACCTGGGCATTTACGCTTTCCTCTTCTGCCCCTGAGAGAATGTCTGTGGATGCATTTTTTGAAGCCTTAGGGATTATTTATGATGAGCCTGATAGAGTGCGGTTGGCTGAGGACAAGGTGATGAGTGTCTGTCAGGGGGAGCACTCGGCCGAATGGTTCTGTACTGAATTCAGATGTTGGGCAGCCAAGATTTCCTGGATTGATGCCGCCCTTCGGGGGCTGTTCCACAGAGACCTGTGTGAACGTCTGAAGGATGCTTTGGCACTTCATCCTCCGCCTGACTCTCTGGAGGATGCCATGGTCCAAGCGGTTCGCATGGATCGCAGGCTGCGGGCTAGAGGCATTATGCAACGGGAAACACCCTTATTCTTCAGTGGAGATGAGACCCGGACTCTTCCTATGGCTATGGAGGTGAGCGCTGTCACCTGTGAGGGAAAGGAAAGAAGACGCCACCGGGAAAAGCAGTTGTGCTTCTATTGTGGGAAATCTGGACATTGGAAGAAGGACTGCCCCTCCTGTCCGTCATCCTCCAAGATGGCGGGAAACGACTAGGTCTGGGTAGTAATCGAGGAGGCTACCCAGACCTTCAGGTACAATTTTCCTCATGTGCAAAGATGGTGCTGCAGGTGGAACTGGAACTTGGTTATGGTCCTGTTCAGACTACTGCTTTTATTGACTGCGGATCGGCTGTGAACCTGATTGATACCAAGGTTATGACACTTAATAAGATAGGGACAGTCAGGCTTCATGATCCTGTTAAACTTGTGGCAATTGACTCATCTCCTCTTACCCAAGATGGTATCTGTTGCAGGTCTGAACTTTTTTCTCTAAAAGTGGGTTCCACTCATGTGGAGAAACTAAGTTGTCTGGTGCTAGATAACTTGCCTGCAGGACTGGTACTGGGGATGCCTTGGCTTCAACGCCATAATCCTACCATTGATTGGGTTACAGGGGAAATCACTCAATGGGGATGCAATAATAAATGTGGTAACCGGGGACATCTTGTTAACGCTGTTAAATCCGTGTCTGTGTCGTCTGTCGATCTGGAAGGTATTCCGGAGTACCTGAAAGATTTCGAAGACGTTTTTTCCGAAAGTGAGGCTGAGGCGCTGCCACCACATAGACCCTATGATTGTGCCATTGATTTAGTACCCGGAGCCAAGTTACCTAAGGCTCGATTGTTCAATTTGTCTGGGCCAGAGCGCCAAGCCATGAAGGAGTTCATAGCTGAGAGTCTCCGCAAAGGGCATATCAGGCCTCCTGTGTCACCTGTGGCAGCAGGGTTCTTCTTTGTGAAGAAAAAAGATGGTGGTTTGCGGCCGTGCCTCGACTTTCGGGAACTGAACAAGATAACGGTTAGGAACTCTTACCCGCTTCCCCTCATCCCAGACTTATGTAACCAGTTAGCTGGGGCCCAATGGTTCTCCAAGTTAGATCTGCGGGGGGCCTACAATCTGATAAGGGTTCGGGAAGGGGACGAGTGGAAAACGGAATTCCTCACATCAGAAGGACTCTTTGAGAACCTGGTAATGCCATTTGAGTTAACTAATGCACCCGCTATTTTCCAAAATTTCATCAACGTTGTGTTTTCTGATCTGATAGGCCGTTTTGTTATTATTTATTTGGATGATATTTTGGTGTATTCCCCGGACAGTCAATCTCACTTGCAACATCTAAAGACAGTTCTCCAGAGACTCAGGGAGAACCAATTGTTCGCCAAATTGGAAAAATGTTCATTTTTTGTACAGGAGCTGTCTTTTTTGGGGTTGATTGTGTCCTCTGAGGGGTTTCGTATGGATCCTAAGAAGGTGCTGGCGATCGCTGACTGGGTTCAGCCTCGAGATCTCAAGGGGCTCCAGCGCTTCTTAGGATTTGCGAACTATTATCGGAGATTCATTAAAGGTTTCTCACAAGTGGTGAAACCACTCACAGATCTTACCCAGAAGGGAGCTGATGTAAAAAATTGGTCTGTACTCGCTAAGGAATCCTTCTCAGCGATTAAGAAATGTTTCATGTCTGCCCCGGTGTTGGTGCAACCTGACCCGTCCAAACCATTCATTGTGGAGGTGGATGCTTCTGAAGTGGGGGTGGGGGCTGTGCTGTCCCAGGGTCCGGCCACCCTTACCAATCTCAAACCCTGTGCCTTCTTCTCCAAGAAGTTCTCTTCAGCTGAGAAAAACTATGATGTAGGCAATAGAGAACTTCTTGCGGTCAAGCTGGCGTTTGAGGAATGGAGGCACTTTTTGAAAGGGGCAGCTCACCCTATCACGGTTGTCACGGATCACAAAAATTTGGCATACCTTGAATCTGCTAAGAGGCTTACTCCTAGACAGGCCCGTTTGTCACTTTTTTTTTCACGATTTCAGTTCTCAATTTCTTTTCGACCGGGGTCCAAAAATGTTAAAGCGGATGCCCTGTCCAGAAGTTTTGATCCAGTGTCTCCCCCTGAGCCGCCGTCCTCCATTCTTCCCCCAGGGGTGGTAGTGGCGGGGGTCTCAACTGAGTTAGAACAAGAAATCCTAAGGGCTCAAGCCCTAGCTCCGGCAACCAGGCCAAGCGATAAACTGTTTGTTCCAGATTCATTGCGGCCTAGACTTCTGCAGGAGTTTCATGATTCTAGGCTGAGTGCTCATCCAGGTATCAAGCCTTCATTAAGGTCCGATGTCAAGGAATTTGTTTCTGCTTGTGACATATGTGCCCGTTCCAAAAGCTCGCATAACCGACCGGCTGGGGAACTCATACCTTTACCGGTTCCTGATAGGCCATGGACTCATCTTTCCATGGATTTTATTACCGGCCTTCCACCTTCCAGGGGCAATACCGTGATCTGGGTGGTGGTGGATAGGTTTTCTAAACAGGCCCATTTCATTCCCTTGGCAGCATTACCTTCAGCAGAAACGTTGTCAAGATTGTTTGTGCAGCATGTGGTCCGATTGCATGGGGTACCCCTGAATGTTGTGTCTGACAGAGGTGTGCAGTTTGTGGCCAAATTTTGGAGGGCGTTCTGTATGAAATTGGGCATCTCACTCTCCTTCTCGTCGGCATATCACCCGGAGAGTAATGGTCAGACAGAACGCACCAATCAATCCCTGGAACAAATTCTCAGGTGTCTGACCTCCGCCAGACAGGAGGATTGGTGTGATGCGTTACCGTTGGCTGAATTCGCTTTTAACAACCGGGTGAGTCAGTCCACCAACATGTCCCCATTCCTGATTAACTATGGCTTTAATCCACATTTTGGGGAGTTTTCTCGGGTGGATTCCGGTTGTCCAGGAGCAGAGGGGTCCGTTCAACGGTTAAAAAACCTCTGGGCTGAAGTCCGGCGTAATATCTCTCGAGCCCAGGGGAGATACAAATATTTTGCGGACAAAAAGAGAGCCTCGGGAGACATGTTTCAGGTGGGAGAGAAGGTTTGGCTCTCCACGCGTAACATCAACTTAAAGGTACCATCAGTTAAGTTGGGACCAAAGTTCATTGGTCCATACGAGATTATGGAGATAGTCAACCCTGTGGCATATAGGTTGCGTCTCCCCGCCTCCTTAAAAATATCTAATGTGTTCCATAAGTCTCTGTTGAAACCAGCAGGATCTGTCAAAGAGAACTCTGAGACTGTTGTTCCTCCAGTGCTGGTGGAGGGTCAATTGGAGTATGAGGTCGGACATATTGTGGACTCTCGGCGGGTGCGCCGCTCTTTGCAGTACCTGGTCCACTGGAAGGGATATGGACCAGAAGAGCGCTCATGGGTCCCTGCTCGCTCGGTACATACAGATCGCCTGGTTCAGGCGTTCCATGCCAAGTACCCGGGGAAGCCTGGGGGTCCAGAGGCCCCCCGTTGAGAGGGGGGTACTGTCATGATCCCAGTGCAGGTTTTTGAGCTGCACACCGGGGGTTAATGTCGAGCTCTGTGCAGGTTTTGACCTGCACACTTGGGGTTAATGATTGTGGCCTCTTTCTGGTTCTGGGAGAGCTTCATAAACCCCTGGGTAGCTTCAATCCCTGCCAGTTATACTTTTGCCTTTGGCCGAGTGTACTGACCCCCGTGTGCCTGTTTGTTGCTATAGCTTGTTTATATGGTTCTGACCCGATTCTGTTTCCCGTTGTGAGTTTGCCTGTTGATTTTGTACTGCGTTATTATCTGTGTATGACTCATTGCCTGTGACTTGACTACTCTCTGCTCGCCCCTCTTGTACCTTGCAACTATCTGTGTATGACTCATTGCCTGTGACCTGACTACTCTCTGCTCGCCCCTCTTGTACCTTGCAGCTATCTCTGTGTGTGACTCATTGGCTACGTCCTGACTATTCTCACTGTCTATGCCCCTTGGTAACTTTGTCTCGCAGTTACTCTGCTAGGAATTGTCTTGCAGCTCCTAGCTCTGTGGAGTTTAGGCCACTCCCCTAGCAGTCACGTGCTTCAGGTCCTGCAGGTGTGAAGTACACATCTACTCGGTTGCTGCCCGCTCCACAGGTATCTTTGAGCACTGTTCGCTTTACTCAGGACACGCGCACTGGCTCAGTGAGCAAGTTCACTGCGGTGTCTCTGACAGAAAATTTTTGTGAAAAAAAAGTACTTTTTCATTTTTATGGATCAATTTGTGAAGCACCCGGGGGTTCAAAGTGCTCATATGCATCAGGATAAGTTCCTTGGGGGTCTAGTTTCCAAAATGGGGTCACTTGAGGGGGAGCTCCAATGTTTAGGTACACAGGGGCTCTCCAAACGCGACATGGCAACCGCTAAATATTCCAGCATATTTTCCATTCAAAAAGTCAAATAGCGCTCCTTCCCTTCCGAGCCCTGCCGTGCGCCCAAACAGTGGTTTATGACCACATATGAGGTATCGGTTTACTCAGGAGAAATTGCTCAACAAATTTTGCGAACCATTTTATCCTGTTGCCCATGTGAAAATGAAAAAATTGATGCTAAAAGAACATTTTTGTTGGAAAAATTAAAGTGTCCATTTTTCCTTCCACGTTGCTTTAGTTCCTGTGAAGCACCTGAAGGGTTAATAATCTTCTTGAATGTAGTTTAGAGCACCTTGAGGGGTGCAGTTTTTAGAATGGTGTCACTTTTGGGTATTTTCTGCCATAGAAACCCCTCAAAGGGAAATCAGAGGGACAGGTGGTTGCTAAAAAAAAATGGTTTTGTAAATTTTGTTGTAAAGATGAGAAATCACTGTCAACTTTTCCATGGTTCCAATTTCACATGGTTGAGCGCACTTGGGATCTGCCCCCAAGGCCCTGCCCATGCCCAATGTTTGGTCCGTAGACCGCGGCTAGGAGTTAGTCCCGCTTTTGTGCCCAGCAGTGATGGTGGATCTGCTGGGCTTCAGGGCGCTGGATGCTTAGGTTTCCTGTCTTTCAGATGTTCTAGGGCAACAGTGACAACAAGCAAATACTCGAGCAGCCCTGGATAATCCACGCCGGCAGGATGATAAGATCCGGCGGAAGATGGAACCTATGAGAAGAGAAGTGAATATAATGTAAGTGATGGGACGCCATCGGACATGATACTACTGTGCGGTCACTGTGGCCGGACGGCAGAGGAATATTATCACACAGAGGTCAGGGGTCATTGTCAGCCATCATACTTGTGATAATCCCATCACTGACAGATGACATCTGCTCCACATGAGTGATTCTCACTGACATCACACAGCATGGGGCTGATTCTCACACTTACCTCGTCTCTTTTTCCCCTTTTTTCCTTTTTCTGATTTTTCTTCTTTATTACTCAGATTTGTTGCAGATATTCTTTCTGTCTGAGCTGGAAAATCTGATCAGAAAGTAAAAAACAAAACCTCAGTAACGCCATATCCTAATGGGATCTGCTTTGTCTCCTGTATATAGTAGGATTGTTCTAGTCCTGTCTCCTATAGTCCTGATAATCTGGTATTATATCATAATAGGGCAGAATAAGTCCTATATAATGTACATAATCCCATCTGAGGGGCATTAGATGTGTCACTGATATAGAGCAGTAAGCGTCCTGTGTGCCGCCATGTGGTGCATCACTGATGAGCGATATTCTACTATAGGAGACAATGTCGCCTTATGATGATGTAGGTTATTGGATCCCACAACGCATCTCACAGAATCCATGAAAAAGCTCCTGTGCAAAATTAGTGAAATAGAGATGCAGTATGGGCCCATGGGCAACATAAATAACAAAGGAGACCTATTACAGAAAAACCATGTGGAGATATTGGAGCCTTGAAGTCAACATTCACATTGTTTTTGCTGTAGACATGGACATACCTGATAGTGGGGACGAGGATGGTAAGATGGTAATAGCGTCATCGTCTCCATCAGATACGGGGACAGATCCTTTCTGCCTGTTAGGAAGAAAAAAACTCATAAATCACAAGTAAACACATTATAAAAGGGGTTGTCTATAAGAACACCAACTATAAGGCCTAATGGGAGATATGACTGCCATAGTAGGGAAGGTCTTCTGCTCAACGCTACCTTCTACTAAGAATGTGTGGCATGTAATACTACATCTCTCCTACAGTGTCGGCAGCACGAAAAATGCTCAACCGGCGGCAGATATGGGCTGTTATCACCAATGGTTTCTGAAGCCAAATGCACAAAGACCGCTAACCATGGGATGGTGGGTGCTGCATGTGATATTCTGGTATTTATGTCCTATATTTGGTGATGAGCTCCCAGTAATGACCCCATAATCTACTTACTTTTCTGAAACGTTTGTGTTGGATTTTGGTGCACACTCTGGAGGGGACTCGGGATCCTCCTCATCCTCTGAGTCCAGATGTTTCTTTATCTCAGAATGATCTACAAGACATAGGTAATGAAGTGTTATTAGAGGTTGTCAGTATAACATAGTCACCATTTATACATGAAACATGGAAAACATAAAAACCATGTGGAGATATTTGAGCCTTGAAGTCAACATTCACATTGTTGGTGCTGTAGACATAGACATACCTGATAGTTGGGACAAGGATGGCAAGAGAAAAGCAGAATCGTCACTATCAAATATGAGGACAGATTCTTTCTGCCTGTATGGAAGAAGAAAAACAAGTAAATCACAAGTAAACGCATTATAAAAGGGGTTGTCTCACTATAAGAACACCGACTATAAGGCCTAATAGGACATATGACTGCCATAGTGGGGAAGGTCTTCTGCTCAAAACTAACTTTTATAGAGCAGAGCAGAAAACAACTACCATGAATATCTGGCATATTATATGACATCTCTCCTATAGTGTTGGGGGGCAGCACTAAAAATGCATAACCATCCACAATTATGGGCTGTTATCACCAGAAGTTACTAATGCCAAATGCACAATGACCGCTAACCAAGGGATGGTGGATGCTGCATGTGATATTATGGTATTTATGGCCTATATTTGGTGATGAGCTCCCAGTAATGACCCCATAATCTACTTACTTTTCTGAAACGTTTGTGTTGGATTTTGGTGCACACTCTGGAGGGGACTCGGGATCCTCCTCATCCTCTGAGTCCAGATGTTTCTTTATCTCAGAATGATCTACAAGACATAGGTAATGAAGTGTTATTAGAGGTTGTCAGTATAACATAGTCACCATTTATACATGAAACATGGAAAACATAAAAACCATGTATGGATATTTGAGCCTTGAAGTCAACATTCACATTGTTGGTGCTGTAGACATGGACATACCTGATAGATGGGACAAGGATGGCAAGAGAAAAGCAGAATCATCACTATCAAATATGAGGACAGATTCTTTCTGCCTGTATGGAAGAAGAAAAACAAGTAAATCACAAGTAAACGCATTATAAAAGGGGTTGTCTCACTATAAGAACACCGACTATAAGGCCCAATAGGACATATGACTGCCATAGTGGGGAAGGTCTTCTGCTCAAAACTAACTTTTATGGAGTGGAGCAGAAAACAAGTACCAAGAATATCTGGCTTATTATTTGACATCTCTCCTACAGTGTTGGGGGCAGCACTAAAAATGCATAACCATCCACAATTATGGGTTGTTATCAGAAGAAGTTACTAAGACCAAATGCACAATGACCGCTAATCATGGGATGGTGGATGCTGCATGTGATATTATGGTATTTATATCCTATATTTGGTGATGAGCTCCCAGTAATGACCCCATAAGCTACTTACTTTTCTGAGACATTTGTGCTAGATTTTGGTGCACACTCTGGAGGGGACTCGGGATCCTCCTCATCCTCTGAGTCCAGATGTTTCTTCATCTCAGAATGATCTAGAAGACATAGGTAATGAAGTGTTATTAGAGGTTGTCAGTATAAAATGGTCACCATTTATACATGAAACATGGAAAACTTAAGAGACCTATTACAGAAAAACCATGTGGAAATATTGGAGCCTTGAAGTCAACATTCCCATTGTAGGTGCTGTAGACATGGACATACCTGACAGTTGGAACAAAAATGGCAAGAAACAAATAGCGTTGTCGCTATCAGATAAGGGAACAGATTCTTTCTGCCTGTTTGGAAGAAGAAAAACATGTAAATCACAAGTAAACGCATTATAAAAGGGGTTGTCTCACTATAAGAACACCGACAATAAGGCCTAATAGGACATATGACTGCCATAGCGGGGAAGGTCTTCTGCTCAAAACTAACTTTTATCGAGTAGAGTGGAAAACAACTACCATGAATATCTGGCATATAATAATACATCTCTCCTTCAGAGTGGGCAGTTCTAAAAATGCATGACTGGCCTCGATCATAGGCTGTTATCACCAGCAATTACTAAGGCTAAAAGCACATTGACTGCTAACCATGGGATGGTGGATGTTGCATTTGATATTATGATATTTATGTCCCATATTTGGTGTGCACATAATCAGCCTAGAGATCCCAGTAATAGCCCCATAATCTACTCACATTTCTGAGATATTTGTGCTGGATTCTAGGGTACAATCTGGAGAAGACTTGGGATTCTCATTAATCTTCATTCTGTTAGCGGTGGTAAGGAGCTACATGCGGAAGCAATAAGATATGAAATAATTGTATGTCTACCTTCATAGGTCTTTTTATACATATTTTTGATTTATTAATCACATACTTACTTTAAAAAGCCTTTCAGAAGATGATGTAAAATTTTTAAAGTCAAGGCTCTCATTGTCCTCACTTGTGGCCTTCTCATCCTCTGAGACCAGATGTTTCTTCATATCCCAAAGGTCTGCAAGACATAGGTAATGAAGTGTTATTAGAGATTGTCAGTATAATAGAGTCACCATTTATTAATGGGAACCAATTGTCACAAAATAAGGAAGATGAGACAAACAGACACTTAGTCTAGATGATGGCTCCTTCTACTTACTGGTAAATAAGCTGGTGTCCACAAGCTGAGGAACGTACACTAGCTTTTGACTTAGAAGGGAATCAAAGTCTAAGTCAACAAGAAATGGATGACCCCTGATCTCAAAAGCTCCTCCTGGATAAAGGAAAACAAAAGTGATTCGGACATTGTCAGAGATAGCTTCATATCTGAACAGTTTATCTTAATTAGAACTAATTACACAACTGAGCAGACATGTAGGAAATAGAATGAAAATCTTAGTAGGGAGAACTATAAATGATGAAGCTGATAGAGAAGTAATGATCCTCATGGACATGAGTGATATGTCATCGGTGTAACAAGGGAATATTGATATTATTGTATCTGTTACCTGTCCCAAGTCTATCCACAGGATTTGCTCTGAGCAGCTGACTGATGAGGTCCTGCAGAAGGCTATCCACAGGATTTATACTGAGCAGCTGAGTGATGAGGTCCTGCAGCTGAGTGATGGGGTCCTGATCATCGGATAGAGTAGCTTGATAAGTATCCCAAATTATATCTCCTGTTATATAGAAAGTTACAGAAAATAAATCCTCTGTATTGGACTATGAGGTAAAGCAAAGGAAATAACTAAAGCCATGTAACCAGGCAAAGCAATGATGGGATTATTCTACTTACCACCGACAATATTTTTATTCAGCCCAGTTTGGAAATCCCCATCAAATGGTGTATAGCCATGGACAAATTCATATAATATGATGCCCATTGACCACCAGTCAATAGGTCTTCCGTAGCCTTTCTTCAGGATGACCTCAGGGGCTGTGTACCACGGGGTGCCGCACACCTGGAAACCAACAGAAGATAGAGATGAGAATCGATGAAACGATTATTATGACAAGTTCTTGACATAATAACAGAATTAGAGAAGATAAAATATCAGTGGAAAAGCTGTCTAAAAATGAAGAATGTGGGGAAGAGAAAATAGAGTTATGAGATTTGTACAGAACAAGCTAAGTTCCTGTGTGTAATGCTGACCTCCTCATCCTGGAACTCTCTGGAGATGTCCTCTGCTGATTGCTTGTAGATGTTGGTGTGTGGTATCATGACACCAACTTTTGAAAGTCCAAAGTCGCTAATTTTAATATGTCCAGCAGATGTTATCAGGAAGCTGTGAAAGAGAAGATGATTTTAGCTTTATTGTCCGTGAGATGATAAGGGATAACTTCCCCCCTTTGTTATACTACAGGTATGCACTTACTTCTCCGGCTTCAGGTCTCTGTGCACCACACCGTAACTATGCAGGTATTCCACACCAAGGACCGCTTCTGCAAAGTACAAGCGGGCCAACGGGACAGGGAAATGACCCATCATGTTTAGAAGGGTCCGACAGTCTCCACCTATAGAAGAAAGGAAATATGACCGGTGAGGGGTTTATACAGCAGAACACCATGATCTATAAAGAGAAGTGAGCAGAAACATTGGGGCAGGAGAAAATATATAAGCACAGAATGTACAGAATATTAGTCTGAGGTCATGATGAAATTGTTGTCCAAGTAACTAATGACATAAAGTGATGTCACATCTCGTCTACAGCTGGAGATATTGACGTGCTCAGTGCGGACCGACAGGGAGATCCCACACATCAATGACTTTCCGGGCACCATGGTAAGAGATAACCTATAGTAAATGCTCTGTGGGGATGTAACCGTCCATGGGGATAAGTCTTAATGATGTGAGAGGTGATAAGATGTCAGCAGACATGGGCTGAATATAACACAAGGTGTGGGTCCTACCTCCTACATACTCCATGACCATACACAGGTCAGATCTCGTAGGGAAAGAGCAGAGCATGGAGGCCACAAAGGGACAATCTGCGAATGTTAGGATGTCCCGCTCCAGAAAGGCCATGTCCACTCTAATAGGAGTTTTCAGGCTCCTCTTGGTCACTTTCTTCATGGCAAAGGTCTGTTGTGATTCTTTGTGGCGCACTAGGTAGACGGCCCTGAAGAGAAGGAGAATCCATGGTTTATAATAAAGCCTTATTAACAGTCTATATACACAAGTCATTCCATGATCTTTTATACTAATGTTTAATACCAGCTAGAAATCCACATCTAGAACCCATGAAATAACACTCCATAGATGATGGGAGGTCTGCACCATGCCACGTCTGCCCTCACCAGGTCACATTGTAGATGAGAGAATCTACTGAAATTCATCTTGGGCAGATTCCCTATAACCCACCAATAGATAGGATTCAGTAAAAATAAAAATTGGATAAAATTGAAAATGCTCCAATAGTCGTAAGAAGTTGGTTTTTGGCTTTCTCCACAGCCCGAGGCAGAATAAATGGAGGGGCAGGAAGAGGTTAAAATTTAATTATACACATTAGACCCATTTGTCCTCGTCCCTGCCCATCCATCATTGCAGTGCTCCGTCCTCTGTGCCGGTCTTTGGCTGTTCTTCCTTCTGCTGCTGGGGCCGGTGATCGGACTCACATGGTTATGGTGGAGGGTGGGGGTGCAGATGTCATTACCGTCAGTATCGTGTCACCCCTCACGTGACCGTGTGCAACCAATTACTCTTATCAGCTCCATAATGGGGCCCCAAAAAACCTAAGATCGATGCGGAGGACGGGGAAACTGGTGTAGGCGGAAGCAGAAGAGCAGAGGAGGTCTAGGACCGGGGAGTGTCGTCTATTATATCATCCCTTTCCTTACAGACTGATTGGTTACAGAACAGTTCGCTCAGCTGTATATAACTGAGCTGAATAGTGACCTGGAGATGTGGACTCCAATCGTTTCCCTATGACAACACTGACTGGCAGAGCACAGAGGCCGAAGCATTGTCATAGGGAACCCTGAGAAATGGGGATTATGGGAACAGAAATCTCACCCAAAACCTCCTCTGCCGATCAGTTTAGATGTTTCATAGTCGCTCATACGCGGTTCTCCTGCCGGGATCAATGATTTCATCAAGTCCTAAAAAAGAATTAGAAATAATACTAAGATCTAGAAGCTGCAGGAAAACATCTCAGGATGAATCTGTCAGCAGCATAAACCTGGTGACAGATTCCATTTACTATAAATACTATTCTCTAACACCATAGAGTCATCTACGCTTAGAACAGAGCCGTCCCATGGTTATATGGGGATAATACTGGACGGGTCACTCACACCCCATGATCTGGTGATACACAGACACCCCCTATGGCTCTATAATACTTACACCGGCAGATTCTTGGATCTCCGGGATCCCACAGATTCCACTGTTGGGATTCGCCAGCGCTGATGGTACTAAAATAGTGATAAAGTGATGAAGAAATAAAATATATTAGTCGATATCAATCCTACATACATAATACCGCAACATAAGGGAGAAATAACAAGACGTCTGTAAACGGGAATAATACGGACGTACGGTGCATCCATAGATTAATGTAAGGTAAGTGGTGGCGGACCCCCAATCATCACATGAATGAGGACCCCCACCCTCGCTGCACACTCCTATATGTAACATGTGCTGACAGGTCCCATTACATGGAGTAGAGAGTGATCTGCCATTATTCCCTGCTGTGTAATATCTGTATATAATAGGGGAACGTCCTACACCGTCATCCCACCACTCCTATATGTAATATGTGCTGACAGGTTCCATTACATGGAGTAGGGAGTGATCTGCCATTATTCCCTGCTGTGTAATATCTGGATATAATAGGGGAACGTCCTACACCGTCATCCCACCACTCCTATATGTAATATGTGCTGACAGGTTCCATTACATGGAGTAGGGAGTGATCTGCCATTATTCCCTGCTGTGTAATATCTGTATATAATAGGGGAACGTCCTACACCGTCATCCCACCACTCCTATATGTAATATGTGCTGACAGGTTCCATTACATGGAGTAGAGAGTGATCTGCCATTATTCCCTGCTGTGTAATATCTGGATATAATAGGGGAACGTCCTACACCGTCATCCCACCACTCCTATATGTAACATGTGCTGACAGGTCCATTACATGGAGTAGAGAGTGATCTGCCATTATTCCCTGCTGTGTAATATCTGGATATAATAGGGGAACGTCCTACACCGTCATCCCACCACTCCTATATGTAACATGTGCTGACAGGTCCATTACATGGAGTAGAGAGTGATCTACCATTATTCCCTGCTGTGTAATATCTGGATATAATAGGGGAACGTCCTACACCGTCATCCCACCACTCCTATATGTAATATGTGCTGACAGGTTCCATTACATGGAGTAGAGAGTGATCTGCCATTATTCCCTGCTGTGTAATATCTGGATATAATAGGGGAACGTCCTACACCGTCATCCCACCACTCCTATAGGTAACATGTGCTGACAGGTCCATTACATGGAGTAGGGAGTGATCTGCCATTATTCCCTGTTGTGTAATATCTGTATATAATAGGGGAACGTCCTACACCGTCATCCCACCACTCCTATATGTAACATGTGCTGACAGGTCCATTACATGGAGTAGAGAGTGATCTGCCATTATTCCCTGCTGTGTAATATCTGGATATAATAGGGGAACGTCCTACACCGTCATCCCACCACTCCTATATGTAATATGTGCTGACAGGTCCATTACATGGAGTAGAGAGTGATCTGCCATTATTCCCTGCTGTGTAATATCTGTATATAATAGGGGAACATCCTACACCGTCATCCCACCACTCCTATATGTAACATGTGCTGACAGGTCCATTACATGGAGTAGAGAGTGATCTGCCATTATTCCCTGCTGTGTAATATCTGGATATAATAGGGGAACGTCCTACACCGTCATCCCACCACTCCTATATGTAACATGTGCTGACAGGTCCATTACATGGAGTAGAGAGTGATCTGCCATTATTCCCTGCTGTTTAATATCTGGATATAATAGGGGAACGTCCTACACCGTCATCCCACCACTCCTATATGTAATATGTGCTGACAGGTTCCATTACATGGAGTAGAGAGTGATCTGCCATTATTCCCTGTTGTGTAATATCTGGATATAATAGGGGAACGTCCTACACCGTCATCCCACCACTCCTATATGTAACATGTGCTGACAGGTCCATTACATGGAGTAGAGAGTGATCTGCCATTATTCCCTGCTGTGCAAAATCTGGATATAATAGGGGAACGTCCTACACCGTCATCCCACCACTCCTATATGTAACATGTGCTGACAGGTCCATTACATGGAGTAGAGAGTGATCTGCCATTATTCCCTGCTGTTTAATATCTGGATATAATAGGGGAACGTCCTATACCGTCATCCCACCACTCCTATATGTAATATGTGCTGACAGGTTCCATTACATGGAGTAGAGAGTGATCTGCCATTATTCCCTGTTGTGTAATATCTGGATATAATAGGGGAACGTCCTACACCGTCATCCCACCACTCCTATATGTAACATGTGCTGACAGGTCCATTACATGGAGTAGGGAGTGATCTGTCATTATTCCCTGCTGTGTAATATCTGTATATAATAGGGGAACGTCCTACACCGTCATCCCACCACTCCTATATGTAACATGTGCTGACAGGTCCCATTCCATGGAGTAGAGAGTGATCTGCCATTATTCCCTGCTGTGTAATATCTGTATATAATAGGGGAACATCCTACACCATCATCCCACCACTCCTATATGTAATATGTGCTGACAGGTCCCATTACATGGAGTAGAGAGTGATCTGCCATTATTCCCTGCTGTGTAATATCTGGATATAATAGGGGAACGTCCTACACCGTCATCCCACCACTCCTATATGTAATATGTGCTGACAGGTTCCATTACATGGAGTAGAGAGTGATCTGCCATTATTCCCTGCTGTGTAATATCTGGATATAATAGGGGGAACGTCCTACACCGTCATCCCACCACTCCTATATGTAACATGTGCTGACAGGTCCATTACATGGAGTAGGGAGTGATCTGTCATTATTCCCTGCTGTGTAATATCTGTATATAATAGGGGAACGTCCTACACCGTCATCCCACCACTCCTATATGTAACATGTGCTGACAGGTCCATTACATGGAGTAGAGAGTGATCTGCCATTATTCCCTGCTGTGTAATATCTGTATATAATAGGGGAACATCCTACACCGTCATCCCACCACTCCTATATGTAACATGTGCTGACAGGTCCATTACATGGAGTAGAGAGTGATCTGCCATTATTCCCTGCTGTGTAATATCTGGATATAATAGGGGAACGTCCTACACCGTCATCCCACCACTCCTATATGTAATATGTGCTGACAGGTCCATTACATGGAGTAGAGAGTGATCTACCATTATTCCCTGCTGTGTAATATCTGTATATAATAGGGGAACATCCTACACCATCATCCCACCACTCCTATATGTAATATGTGCTGACAGGTCCCATTACATGGAGTAGAGAGTGATCTGCCATTATTCCCTGATGTGTAATATCTGTATATAATAGGGGAACATCCTACACCGTCATCCCACCACTCCTATATGTAACATGTGCTGACAGGTCCATTACATGGAGTAGAGAGTGATCTGCCATTATTCCCTGCTGTGTAATATCTGTATATAATAGGGGAACATCCTACACCGTCATCCCACCACTCCTATATGTAATATGTGCTGACAGGTCCCATTACATGGAGTAGAGAGTGATCTGCCATTATTCCCTGTTGTGTAATATCTGGATATAATAGGGGAACGTCCTACACCGTCATCCCACCACTCCTATATGTAATATGTGCTGACAGGTTCCATTACATGGAGTAGAGAGTGATCTGCCATTATTCCCTGCTGTGTAATATCTGGATATAATAGGGGAACGTCCTACACCGTCATCCCACCACTCCTATATGTAATATGTGCTGACAGGTCCATTACATGGAGTAGAGAGTGATCTGCCATTATTCCCTGCTGTGTAATATCTGGATATAATAGGGGAACGTCCTACACCGTCATCCCACCACTCCTATATGTAATATGTGCTGACAGGTTCCATTACATGGAGTAGAGAGTGATCTGCCATTATTCCCTGCTGTGTAATATCTGGATATAATAGGGGAACGTCCTACACCGTCATCCCACCACTCCTATATGTAATATGTGCTGACAGGTCCATTACATGGAGTAGAGAGTGATCTGCCATTATTCCCTGCTGTGTAATATCTGTATATAATAGGGGAACGTCCTACACCGTCATCCCACCACTCCTATATGTAACATGTGCTGACAGGTCCATTACATGTAGTAGAGAGTGATCTGCCATTATTCCCTGCTGTGTAATATCTGGATATAATAGGGGAACGTCCTACACCGTCATCCCACCACTCCTATATGTAACATGTGCTGACAGGTTCCATTACATGTAGTAGAGAGTGATCTGCCATTATTCCCTGCTGTGTAATATCTGGATATAATAGGGGGAACGTCCTACACCGTCATCCCACCACTCCTATATGTAATATGTGCTGACAGGTCCATTACATGGAGTAGAGAGTGATCTGCCATTATTCCCTGCTGTGTAATATCTGGATATAATAGGGGAACGTCCTACACCGTCATCCCACCACTCCTATATGTAATATGTGCTGACAGGTTCCATTACATGGAGTAGAGAGTGATCTGCCATTATTCCCTGCTGTGTAATATCTGGATATAATAGGGGAACGTCCTACACCGTCATCCCACCACTCCTATATGTAATATGTGCTGACAGGTCCATTACATGGAGTAGAGAGTGATCTGCCATTATTCCCTGCTGTGTAATATCTGTATATAATAGGGGAACGTCCTACACCGTCATCCCACCACTCCTATATGTAACATGTGCTGACAGGTCCATTACATGTAGTAGAGAGTGATCTGCCATTATTCCCTGCTGTGTAATATCTGGATATAATAGGGGAACGTCCTACACCGTCATCCCACCACTCCTATATGTAACATGTGCTGACAGGTTCCATTACATGTAGTAGAGAGTGATCTGCCATTATTCCCTGCTGTGTAATATCTGGATATAATAGGGGGAACGTCCTACACCGTCATCCCACCACTCCTATATGTAACATGTGCTGACAGGTCCATTACATGGAGTAGAGAGTGATCTGCCATTATTCCCTGCTGTGTAATATCTGGATATAATAGGGGGAACGTCCTACACCGTCATCCCACCACTCCTATATGTAACATGTGCTGACAGGTCCCATTACATGGAGTAGAGAGTGATCTGCCATTATTCCCTGCTGTGTAATATCTGGATATAATAGGGGAACGTCCTACACCGTCATCCCACCACTCCTATATGTAACATGTGCTGACAGGTCCATTACATGGAGTAGGGAGTGATCTGTCATTATTCCCTGCTGTGTAATATCTGTATATAATAGGGGAACGTCCTACACCGTCATCCCACCACTCCTATATGTAACATGTGCTGACAGGTCCCATTCCATGGAGTAGAGAGTGATCTGCCATTATTCCCTGCTGTGTAATATCTGGATATAATAGGGGAACGTCCTACACCGTCATCCCACCACTCCTATATGTAATATGTGCTGACAGGTTCCATTACATGGAGTAGAGAGTGATCTGCCATTATTCCCTGCTGTGTAATATCTGGATATAATAGGGGAACATCCTACACCGTCATCCCACCACTCCTATATGTAATATGTGCTGACAGGTCCCATTACATGGAGTAGAGAGTGATCTGCCATTATTCCCTGCTGCGTAATATCTGGATATAATAGGGGAACGTCCTACACCGTCATCCCACCACTCCTATATGTAATATGTGCTGACAGGTTCCATTACATGGAGTAGAGAGTGATCTGCCATTATTCCCTGCTGTGTAATATCTGGATATAATAGGGGAACGTCCTACACCGTCATCCCACCACTCCTATATGTAATATGTGCTGACAGGTCCATTACATGGAGTAGAGAGTGATCTGCCATTATTCCCTGCTGTGTAATATCTGTATATAATAGGGGAACGTCCTACACCGTCATCCCACCACTCCTATATGTAACATGTGCTGACAGGTCCATTACATGTAGTAGAGAGTGATCTGCCATTATTCCCTGCTGTGTAATATCTGGATATAATAGGGGAACGTCCTACACCGTCATCCCACCACTCCTATATGTAACATGTGCTGACAGGTTCCATTACATGTAGTAGAGAGTGATCTGCCATTATTCCCTGCTGTGTAATATCTGGATATAATAGGGGGAACGTCCTACACCGTCATCCCACCACTCCTATATGTAACATGTGCTGACAGGTCCATTACATGGAGTAGAGAGTGATCTGCCATTATTCCCTGCTGTGTAATATCTGGATATAATAGGGGGAACGTCCTACACCGTCATCCCACCACTCCTATATGTAACATGTGCTGACAGGTCCCATTACATGGAGTAGAGAGTGATCTGCCATTATTCCCTGCTGTGTAATATCTGGATATAATAGGGGAACGTCCTACACCGTCATCCCACCACTCCTATATGTAACATGTGCTGACAGGTCCATTACATGGAGTAGGGAGTGATCTGTCATTATTCCCTGCTGTGTAATATCTGTATATAATAGGGGAACGTCCTACACCGTCATCCCACCACTCCTATATGTAACATGTGCTGACAGGTCCCATTCCATGGAGTAGAGAGTGATCTGCCATTATTCCCTGCTGTGTAATATCTGGATATAATAGGGGAACGTCCTACACCGTCATCCCACCACTCCTATATGTAATATGTGCTGACAGGTTCCATTACATGGAGTAGAGAGTGATCTGCCATTATTCCCTGCTGTGTAATATCTGGATATAATAGGGGAACATCCTACACCGTCATCCCACCACTCCTATATGTAATATGTGCTGACAGGTCCCATTACATGGAGTAGAGAGTGATCTGCCATTATTCCCTGCTGCGTAATATCTGGATATAATAGGGGAACGTCCTACACCGTCATCCCACCACTCCTATATGTAACATGTGCTGACAGGTCCCATTACATGGAGTAGAGAGTGATCTACCATTATTCCCTGCTGTGTAATATCTGTATATAATAGGGGAACGTCCTACACCGTCATCCCACCACTCCTATATGTAACATGTGCTGACAGGTCCCATTCCATGGAGTAGAGAGTGATCTGCCATTATTCCCTGCTGTGTAATATCTGGAGATTCATTGTAGGAGGTTATGTGATCGGTTCACCTGTGATCAGATCGCTGCTCAGCTCCGGCTGACTCCTATTAGAGTCAGGGGTTTCCGAGGTCACAGTCGCCCCATATTCGTCGTCGCCTTCTGGTGTTTCCTGATAGATATAATACAGTTAATTAATATGTGGAAGATTTCACTAAATCACCAAATACATGAATCAGGAAGGAGTAAACCAACATTTACTGATGCACCAACTGTAACTCTACAAATCACGCGCCATCATGAGAACTTTTCTTAGAAACGTCTCTCACTTATGTGGATTATGTGACACCAGATCTTCTGATATCTGATTGGTGATCTGGAGAAGATCAGAAAACAAGGACGTGTGATAGAGAAGATGATGGCTCCTTACCGGGCGTTCCGGCGAGCAGGCCGGACCTTCTAATACATGCAGGACTTCTTCGGCCAGTTCCTTAACAAAAGCCAAATCTCCATATTGAGATCTATTTTCAGCCTATAAAGAAGAAAAGACACAAAAAGAAAAATTCAGAGATAAGAAAGGAAACAATGGAGGCGGCCATTGTATGTGTCCTCTGCTCCTCTCTGCAGATACAACGACTCCATATCTAGGGACTCGTCGTGTTTTATATGGAAGGAAAGAAGAAGCTTCTCTCCCACCATTATTATCTATGACTATGGAGAAGATTTGTGCCGAGTGTCCGCCACTTACCTGCTGTAGTAATGTTCTGATGTTGTGACGTAAATCCGTCAGATACTCTGATGTTAGTTTATCTTCATTGTTTTTGGTCAGGCAGTCATTGACTAGCTCCACCACCAGCCGGTGAGTGAAGCAGAGGACGCCATCGGGTGGTAGAAGCTCAGTGTTAGGGAGATTGTTGGTAAGAGTCTCCAACAGAGCATCTACCTGAAAATCGCTCAGACATAATCCAGACATAGTGAAAAATTGCAAACGCTCTCAGTCACTATAGAACCATAAATGGCACCGGTGACCCTGTGAACATTCTATAAGTAGGGACTGAGCTGTGATGTCACAATGGCCAAGAATCACCTGTGATGTCATAATGGGCTAGCATCACCAGTGATGTCATAATGGGCTAGCATCACCAGTGATGTCATAATGGGCTAGCATCACCAGTGATGTCACAATGGGCTAGCATCACCAGTGATGTCACAATGGGCTAGCATCACCAGTGATGTCATAATGGGCTAGCATCACCAGTGATGTCACAATGGGCTAGCATCACCAGTGATGTCATAATGGGCTAGCATCGCCAGTGATGTCACAATGGGCTAGCATCACTCTGATGGTCCGTATGGCATGTGACTGTTTTCTGGCTCTGTCTGGTTTTTTCCCGTGCTGAATACAAGTATTTGCTGTGCTTTTACATGCATTTTTTAATTCACTTGAATAAGTAAAATTTGCTGCAAAACTCCTGAAACACTTGACAAACCACTGATTTAAAAAAACGCTGAGATTTCAGAATCCTTGTTTTCTAGGTCAGTACTATAAAATGAGTCTACATATTAGTCCATAAGAAATTGACCAGGTCACACTCCGTACATTAGATTCCTAAACAAGAGCCCCGATCATGGAAAAAAGGAGAGTCTCTATACAGGAGCCTCTCACATCATTAGAAGATCATCAAAAGGGAATTGATTTCAGTTCTTCAATACAAAAAGTGAGAGTCACCTATTCTATAGAGTCATTACACACAGACATCTCCATCTGTGATACTCACACTGACAGACTCATGGATCTCCGGGGGCTACGATTTTCCATTATCAGGATTTGCCAGCACATTTGTTCCTAAAATCTGAATAAAAAAATCTGAATAAATATAATATATTAGATTGTACCAATCCTAAATATGTAATGCAATGATATCATTAGGAAATGACAAATCTCCATGTTACACTGGGCAACACATTTTTTCCAAAGTTTTGCTTCCTTGAAAATGTGACGTGATTATAATAAACCCATTAGAGCCCAGCAGAAATATAATTTCAGATCGTCTGCATCACTTTACTGAACTTGAAAGGATTCAAAGGCGGGCTACTAAAATGATAAATGGGGTTGGTTCACTACAATACCCAGAAAGGTTATCAAAATTAGGTCTATTTACTCTAGAAAAGAGAAGACTTAGGGGAGACCTAATATATATGTGCAAGTATATCAGAGGGCAATACAGCGATCTCTCCAATGAACTGTTTGTACCAAGGACTGTGACAAGAACAAGGGGGCATTCTCTTCGTTTGGAGGAAAGACAATTTCTGCACCAGCATAGAAGAGGGTTCTTCACGGTAAGAGCAGTGAGGCTCTGGAATTCTCTTCCTGAGGAAGTGGTGATGGCCAACTCACTGAATGAATTTAAGAAAGGAATGGAGGCTTTTTTTGTGAGTAACAGTATAGAAGGTTACGAATAACAGAATATTATAGGTAGATGGTTGACCCAGCTTAGGGGAAGGAATTTTTTTCCCTATGGAGAAAATTGGCTTCTACTCTGTGGGTTTTTTGCCTTCCCCTGGATCAACAATGCAGAACAGCTGCACTAAAAATAGGCTGAACTAGATGGACATAAGGTCTTCCTTCAGCCTTCAAAACTATGTTACTATGTTACTTAGAAACGTTGTGAAACATGAGATGACGTTTTACGGATTATGAAGCATTAGGTCATTTGTAGTCACCGTCTGGTGCGTCCCGTACTAGTGTCCGGCAATAGTCAGCCAGCATTGATGGAGTCCAGGACACTTGATAACGCTTTTTCATAGTAGCAATATCTTTGGGAAACCATTCGCCATGGTCATTACTAATGGCACCAAGATTTACAGGGAAGAATTCCAAATGTGAATGCAAGAAATGAATGTTCAATGACATGTTGCAATTCATCGCTTTGTAAGCTTCCAGAAGGTTGATGACAGTTTGATGTAATTTGGGGTTGGGTTGTTGCGAAAAAAATTCTGGGAATCATCCTTGAATGATTTCCAAGCAATTTTCTCATTCCCCGCCAGCAGCTCCTTGAATTGCTTGTCATTCATGATGTGTCAGATTTGTGGACCAACAAAAATGCCTTCCTTAATCTCAGCGTCGGTTATTCTTGGGAACATTTGAATATTGAATTATTGATTAGTATTGGTATTGGACGGTGAACATTACCATTGTGTAACAAGACAGCCTGGAGTCTTTACACTGATGAGTCAATTAGGAGACACCACTGTCTTAACTCATGCGAGCAATCCAAAGCTGCAAACAACCCACCAATGTCGGTGCAAAAGCTCAGGTTGTCAACCAGTTCTAAAAACTGTGTTATGACATCTTAGCGGCTTCGAAAGACAGAAACTTTTGTAGCGGGTGACAGCAAATGCCATCCTTGAAGTCTTGAAGCCAGTAACTGCATTTGGTTTTGGCAAACATAAGTTCTGGAACAAGTCATTAAGTTCTGGCTGTGATATAAGATGAGGCTCACCAGACATACATGGCTCAATGTCTGAATCAGCATTGTTCCCCATCGCTGACCCATGGACAGCAACATCTTCATTGGATGCCTCCACTAGGCTCCTTGTCTCTAGAGGCTTTGCTACTGGACGAGGGTCATCATGTGGCACTGGTCTCATAACTGAAGGCAGATTAGGATATTCCATGGACTTCTTGTTCTTTTGTAGGAAAACCTGGGACATTGGTTAGACAGAAGTAACAGTCACGTGATCCTTCTGTTCCTGGCACTGACTTATGAGAACCTCTCATCCAACCTGTAAGATCAACAGATGTGAGGAGCCCAGGATTTGTCTTGATCAAGCTCATAGGCTTTCATGATGAGAGCTGTCATGGTGCATCTTTGAGGCTTCAACATGTAAGAGGAAATCCCCTGTGATGTCACATAACCTCACCGTATCATATGAATGATGCCGTCAGCAATGTTTCTAGTCTCACTGCACAACAGGCATGCGCATTAACCTGTTACCATGTTTATTGTGGGCTAATGAAAGGGCAGGAATACAGTCACCAAATACTGCTTTACATAGCAGCCAATAAGACCTATATTGCATAAATAAGAATGATTAAATATGAATTCTGAAGCGGAACCTGTATAAAGTGCTATGTGCAAGTTAAAGTGACAGTGTACCTATTTATCAATTCAATAAAAACATGAAAAAGGAACTAGATGAGAGATAAACCCGATAATGTCTAGATATAATAAGTAAATGTGAATTAATAGCTGCCCCTAAAAGTGCTAATCAGTAGTGACAGAGTTCCGTTTCAATCCTAATGCACTGAGTCTACAAGTGGAAAACATTTTTTATTATTATGATCAAATATAGTGACTAATAAGATCATAATGTGCGGGTAAAGGGAACGCTACCCCACAACAAGCAAATGCTTCATAGTTCATTCCCACATTTGAAAAGTAAGTCCAAGAAGAAAATTGTATTGCAAATACCAACTATAGATTGTCATCTCGGTAGCACAAGGTTGTGGATGGAGGATCCTATCCACCAAAAGGATCATTTTCTGATGCGATCATTGATATAATGATGCCATATATGATGTAATATATCACCAAGGGATTCAGGAATCATCAGGGGTTAGAAACAAATAACATTTAATGGAAATAAACACACAAATTAAAATCTAAATAAGAGACAACATATTTAGAAATATGGGACAAAACTCAAATGTTCATTTAAACCTGATGGTGTCATGGTATCAAGGACTAAATCAATATCGTCTTTGAAGACAATGGAGTCTACGAGACAAGGGTGAGAGGGTGATGAAGGCTAAATTTATGTATAGCCGAAACGCGTTGTATGTCTAACAATAAACTGGATATTCCTTGAAATATTCGGAGTAATTAATGAATCAGCTGGAAGCGCTCCTTGACAAACTGGAAATCCTTTTCTGCATGGTTTCAAGGACTGCAATCCACCTAAATTCCCTATGAAGCACTGTAATCCACCTACATTCTCTTTGATGAACTGTGATTCACTTACATTCCCTATGAAGGACTGTAATCCACCTACATTCCCTTTGAAGGACTGTAATCCACCTACATTCCCTATGAAGGACTGTAATCCACCTATATTCCATATGAAGGACTGTAATTCACCTACGCACCCTATGAAGGACTGTAGTCCACCTACATTACCTTTGATGGACTGTGATTCACTTACATTCCCTTTGAAGGACTGTAATCCACCTACATTCCCTATGAAGGACTGTAATCCACCTATATTCTCTATGAAGGACTGTAATCCACCTATATTCCATATGAAGGACTGTAATCCACCTACGTACCCTATGAAGGACTGTAGTCCACCTACATTACCTTTGAATGACTGTATTCCACCTACATTCCTTTGGCAGGACTGTAACTCGCCTACATTGCATTCCCTTTGAAGGACTCTAATCCACCTACATTCCCTTTGAAGGACTGTAATCCACCTACATTCCCTCTGAAGGACTGTAATCCACCTACGTTCCCTTTGAAGGACTGTATTCCACCTACGTTCTGTTGGAAGGACTGTAATCCACCTGCAGTACATTCCCTTTAAAGGACTGTAATCCATGTACATTACCTTGGAAGGACTGTAATCTACCTACAGTACATTTCCTTTGAAGGACTGTAATCCATCTACATTCCCTTTGAAGGACTGCAATCCACCTACATTCTATTTGAAGGACTGAAATCCACCTACATTCCCTATGAAGGACTTTGAAGGACTGTAATCCATCCACAATCCTTTTGAAGAAACG
Organism: Dendrobates tinctorius; assembly: GCF_039654945.1. Lineage (NCBI taxonomy): Eukaryota > Metazoa > Chordata > Amphibia > Anura > Dendrobatidae > Dendrobates > Dendrobates tinctorius. The sequence goes on along the minus strand of NW_027362163.1, from coordinate 783,580 downwards.
TAATCCACCTACATTCCCTTTGAAGGACTGTAATCCACCTATATTCCCTTTGAAGGAATGTAAACCACCTATATTCCCTTTGAAGGACTGTAATCCACCTACATTCCCTTTGATGGACTGTAAACCACCTATATTCCCTTTGAAGGTCTGTAATCCACCTACATTCCCTTTGAAGGACTGTAATCCACCTACATTCCCTTTGAAGGACTGTAATGCACCTATATTCCCTTTGAAGGACTGCAATCCACCTACATTCCCTTTGAAGGACTGAAATCCACCTACATTCCCTATGAAGGACTGTAAACCACCTATATTCCCTTTGAAGGACTGTAATCCACCTACATTCCCTTTGAAGGACTGTAATCCACCTATATTCCCTTTGAAGGACTGTAAACCACCTATATTCCCTTTGAAGGACTGTAATCCACCTACATTCCCTTTGAAGGACAGTAATCCACCTACATTCCCATTGAAGGACTGAAATCCATCTACATTCCCTATGAAGGACTGTAATCCACCTACGTTCCCTTTGAAGGACTGTAATCCACCTATATTCCCTTTGAAGGACAGTAATCCACCTATATTCCCTTTGAAGGACAGTAATCCACCTACATTCCCTTTGAAGGACTGAAATCCACCTACATTCCCTATGAAGGACTGTAATCCACCTACGTTCCCTATGAAGGACTGTAATCCACCTACATTCCCTATGAAGGACTTTGAAGGACTGTAATCCACCTACATTCCCTTTGTATGACTGTAATCCACCTACATTCCCTTTAAAGGACTGTAATCCACCTACGTTCTTTTTGAAGGACTATAATCCCCCTGCATTCCCTTTGAAGCAATGGGATGAAATTGAATGGGAGGAGACAGATTAGATATTAGAAAAAACTTTTTGACAGTTAGAGTGATCAATGAGTGGAACAGACTGCCACGAGAGGTGGTGAGTTCTCTTTCAATAAAAGTCTTCAAACCGAGGCTGGACAGACATCTGTCTGGGATGATTTAGCGAATCCTGCTTTGAGCAGGGGGTTGGACCAGATGGCCCAGGAGATCCCTTCCAACTCTACGATTCTATGATTCTTTGATAGCCTGTAATCCACCTACATTCCCTATGATGGACTGTAATCCACCTATATTCCCTTTGAAGGACTGAAATCCACCTACATTCCCTATGAAGGACTGTAATCCACCTACATTCCCTTTGAAGGACTGAAATCCACCTATATTCCCTTTGAAGGACTGAAATACACCTACATTCCCTATGAAGGACTTTGAAGGACTGTAATCCATCCACAATCCTTTTGAAGGACTGTAATCCACCTACATTCCCTTTGAAGGACTGTAATCCACCTACATTGCCTTTGTAAGACTGTAATCCACCTACATTCCCTTTAAAGGACTGTAATCCACCTACATTCCCTTTGAAGCAATGGGATGAAACTGAATGGGAGGAGACACAGATTAGATATAAAAAACTTTTTGACAGTTAGAGTGATCAATGAGTGGAACAGACTGCCACGAGAGGTGGTGAGTTCTCCTTCAATAAAAGTCTTCAAACAGAGGCTGGACAGACATCTGTCTGGGATGATTTAGCGAATCCTGCTTTGAGCAGGGGGTTGGACCAGATGGCTCAGGAAATCCCTTCCAACTCTACGATTCTATGAAAGACTGTAATCCACCTACGTTCCCTTTGAAGGACTGTAAGCCACCTACATTCCCTTTGAAGGACTGTAATCCCCCTACATTCCCTTTGAAGGTCTGTAATCCCCCTACATTTCCTTTGAAGGACTGTAATCCACCTACATTCCCTTTGCGCCAACTGGTGACTGATATCTCCACCCCTTATTCTGGTATAAACTCTGTCAATACCCTTGACCTTCATTGTACATTTATGGTACAATTTGAAGTGCATGAGGATTGTTTAGAGTACCTGTATCCTCGGCATTTTGCGTGGACATGATGTCCCTCACATGTTCTCGAGTCCTGACACGCAGTTCGTGAGATGTGAATCCAATATAGACCATCTTACATGATATACTACGTGCGTTGTGTGACATGTGATATAATCTTTTATCTGTAACCCCTTCTCATGTACAGCACTGTGGAATCAATGGTGCTATATAAATAATAATAATATTAATATTTTGTACTCTCTAAGGCCATCTGATGGTGTAAAGGATGAGGCTCGCAGTACGTTCTTACAGGCGTCGCAGTCACAGCAAGGGTTACCTCCACATTTTTTTCTCCCCGCCTTAAAAAGTTCATGGGATTTCGGCACACAATGGATATTAACTAGAAAATCTTTCAGGGTTTTATTTCTTCTAGCTGTCATCAGGGCTGCCATCAGGGCATTACTGCCCTGACTGGCGTATGGGGCCCGGTGGGCAGAGGGTGCCCACATCGGGCCCCGTCTCATCTGTTCACCGGGCCTTACCGGCAGGCTAAACCAGGCCCGCACGTCAATAGTTCACAGTCGCCAGCCAATTGGAGTCTGGCAGCTGACGTCAGCCGCAGCGCGCATGGTGAGTGCCTGCTTCAGCTGCGTGGAGGGGGCTTTGCCGCAGGAGTGCGGGCAGGTAAGAAGGACTTTTTATTTTTTAATTGAAAGCGGCAATCTGGGGGGGCCCAGGGCAGACTGTGAGACACGGGGGCAGAATGTGAGACATGGGGGCAGAATGCAAGACATGGGGGCAGAATGTGAGACACGGGGGCAGAATGCAAGACATGGGGGCAGAATGCAAGACATGGAAGCAGAATGGACATGGGGCAGAATGTGAGACATGGGGGCAGAATGCAAGACATGGGGCAGAATGTGAGACATGGGGGCAGAATGCAAGACATGGGGCAGAGTGTGAGACATGGGGCAGAATGCGAGATACAGGGGCAGAATGGACATGGGGCAGAATGTGAGACGCGGGACAGAATTCGAGACAAGAGGGCAGTATGTGAGACATGGGGGCAGAATGCAAGACATGGGGGCAGAATGTGAGACATGGGGGCAGATTATGACAGTGAGACACAGGAGGGGGGCAGAATGGATACGGGGCAGAATGTGACATTGAGACAAAGGAGGGGCAGAATGGACATGGGGAAGAATGTGACAGTGAGACACAGGAGGGGGCAGAATGTGAGACATGGGGGCAGAATGCAAGACATGGGGGCAGAATGTGAGACATGGGGGCAGATTATGACAGTGAGACACAGGAGGGGGGCAGAATGGATACGGGGCAGAATGTGACATTGAGACAAAGGAGGGGCAGAATGGACATGGGGAAGAATGTGACAGTGAGACACAGGAGGGGGCAGAATGTGAGACATGGGGGCAGAATGTGAGACATGGGGGCAGAATGTGACAGTGAGACACAGGAGGGGGCAGAATGTGACAGTGAGACAAAGGAGGCAGAATGGACGCGGGGGAAGAATGTGACTGTGAGACACAGGATGGGGCAGAATGGATACGGGGCAGAATGTGACAGTGAGACAAAGTAGGGGGCAGAATGTGAGGCACAGGGGCAGAATGTGACAGTAAGACACAGGAGGGGGCAGAATGTGACTGAGACACAGGAGGGGGCAGAATGGACATGGGGCAGAATGTGACAGTGAGACACAGGAGGGGGCAGAATGAGGCACAGGGGCAGAATGTGACAGTAAGACACAGGAGGGGGTAGAATGTGACAGTGAGACACAGGAGGGGGCAGAATGGACAAGGGGGCAGAATGTGACAGTGAGACACAGGAGGGGGCAGAATGTGAGGCATGAGGCAGAATGTGACATTGAGACACAGGAATCCAGAAGAATCCAGGATATCTATAAGCAGAAAGATAGTGAGGAAACACTTAGCTAACCTAAATGAATTCAAGTCTCCAGGTCCAGATGAATTACACCCCAGAGTACTGAAGGGGATAGCAGAAGAAATTTTTGAACCCCTCTCCATAATCTTTGAAAATTCTTGGAGAACAGGAGAAGTGCCAGAAGACTGGAGAAGAGCAAATGTTGCTCCTATCTTCAAAAAGGGGAAGAAGGTGGACCCAGGAAACTATAGGCCGGTGAGTCTGACTTCTATACCAGGAAAGATCTTTGAACAAATTATTAAACATGTATGTCAGTACCTGGATAAGAATGTGGTGATTAAACAGAGTCAGCATGGGTTTGTAACTAATAAGTCATGTCAGACTAACTTAATTTCCTTCTATGACGGAATCACTGATTGGGTGGATCAAGGAAATGCTGTAGATATAGTATATCTTGACTTCAGCAAAGCATTTGACAAAGTCTCTCATACAATCCTTATTGAAAAAATGACTAGGTATGGAATGGACAAGGCAACTGTTAGGTGGATTCATAACTGGCTTAGTGATCGGACCCAAAGAGTGGTCGTAAATGGCTGCACATCCAGTTGGAAGAATGTCTCAAGTGGGGTACCACAGGGCTCTGTCCTGGGCCCTGTATTGCTCAACATCTTTATCAACCATTTAGATGAAGGAATTGAGGGTAAACTGATTAAATTTGCTGATGACACAAAGCTAGGAGGGATAGCTAACACTAGAGAAGAGAGAGGATTCAAAAAGATATAAATAAACTGGAGAAGTGGGCAGCAACTAACAGAATGGTTTTTAACAGGGAGAAATGCAAAGTACTACATCTGGGCAATAAAAATGAAAAAAGCATATACAGAATGGGAGGAATAGCGCTAAGTGACAGCACATGTGAAAAAGACTTGGGTATACTAATAGATCACAGACTGAATATGAGTCAACAGTGTGATGCAGCAGCAAAAAAGGCAAATGCAATTCTAGGATGTATTAACAGAAGCATACAGTCTAGATCACGTGAAGTCATTATTTCCCTCTACTCCTCTTTGGTCAGACCTCATCTGGAATATTGTGTCCAGTTTTGGGCACCACATTTTAAAAAAAGACATCAACAAACTGGAGCAAGTTCAGAAAAGAGCGACCAGAATGGTGACCGGTCTGCAAACCCTGTCTTATGAGGAAAGGTTGCAGGATTTGGGAATGTTTAGTTTGCAAAAGAGAAGACTGAGAGGAGACTTAATAGCTGTCTATAAATATCTAAAGGGCTGTCACACTGTAGAAGGATCAACTTTATTCTCATTTGCACAAGGAAAGACTAGAAGCAATGGGATGAAACTGAATGGGAGGAGACGCAGATTAGATATTAGAAAAAACTTTTTAACAGTTAGAGTGATCAATGAGTGGAACAGGCTGCCACGAGAAGTGGTGAGTTCTCCTTCAATGGAAGTCTTCAAACAGAGGCTGGACAGACATCTGACTGGGATGATTTAGCGAATCCTGCTTTGAGCAGGGGGTTGGACCAGATGGCCCAGGAGGTCCCTTCCAACTCTCCGATTCTATGATTCTAGGAGGGGGCAGAATGTGAGACACAGAAAGGGGCAGGATGCGAGACACATGGCATGAAGGGAGACACATGGTGCAAGATCATGGGGCAGGATGGATACAATGTAGACAGATGGGACAGAATGGGGAGATCATATGGGGGTAGAATGGATACTCATGAGGGCAGGATGAGGGAAAATATCGCTGGAGCCAGGAATGAGACACACGGGGGACAGGATGGGGGATATTATTACCATAGGGCCTAATTAAGGGATATTATTACTGCAGTGATGTATTTTATTTTTTTGAGGACACTGTTTTAAATGGGGGAAGGTCCTGTTACTGTGCAGAGCGACACTATGTTGCCTTTTTTTTCTTGATCTGGTGTAGTGTAAAAGTTGGGAAAAAAATTAAGTAATGTGTTCTGCAAGTGGAGCTCTAGATAACTGTGTTATTTCCTGCAGAGACAAGTCCTGGCTGGAAGACATGATGGCGGTCTGTGCTGGATGAAAGACTTAACCTAGAGACATCACTGGTGAGTCAGTGTGTTACCTGTACACTGACACTATACACTATATACAGAGTGCCTTTGTACAATGTCACCAGTGATCACTGTATTATCTGTGCATTGACACTATACACTATATACAGAGTTCCTGTGAACAATGTCACCAGTGATCACTGTATTACCTGTACACTGGCACTATATACAGAGGTCCTGTGCATAAGGTCACCGGTGATCACTGTATTACCTGTACACTGGCACTATATAAAAAGCTCCTGTGTGTAATGTTACTGGTGATCACTGTATTACCTGTACACAGACACTGCATACTAAGTACAGATCTCCTGTGCATAATGACACTTATGGTGATAGTATTTTTTTTTATTAATGATCAATATTGTAGTATTAAGTCAACATGTGGTGGTAATATGTGGTTTGGGCATGGTGCGGTGGTAGTTGTCCCTTGTATGTGCTATTATTCTGTCACTGTGGTGGTAATATGTGGTCTGGTCATGGTGTGGCTGTATTTGTTCCTTGTATGTGGTATTATAGGTCACTGTGTGATGGTAATATGTAGTCTGGACATGGTGTGGTGGTATTTGTCAGTTTGGATATGATATTATTGGTCATTTTAAAAACTGAAAAATAAATATACCAAAAATGTATTTGAATATTTTAACAAATATTTAATAGGTTAGAGTACAGTAGGGCCAGGCCAAAAGAGTCCACCTTGTTGTGGTGGTAAATTTAAAAAAATCTTTTAGCCAAAACAAGAGCTGCTGGCTGTGTGTGTGATCTGGAGATGGGAACTGTTAATGTGTGATTGGTGAGAAGTCGAGTTTTTCCAAGAGAGAGCAGTGGGACTGTGGACAGTTTGAGGGGTGGAGCCTGGGTGGAGTCTCAAGGGGGCCCCGAAAATTTTGCCTGTATGGGGCCCTGAAATTCCTAGTGGCAGCCCTGGCTGTCATTAATGGCGATTGAGAGAGATGTGGCCTTAGTCCTGAGCACTGGCCAGTGTTTCTGAAAAATCCTGCTCCTAGCATCCCATTGATGATTGTACATGGATATATACCGTATCTACTTATCACCACATATCTTTTTGTGGGATGAGAGTAGATTATTCCTAGTGCTCTCCTTGGCTCTTACATAGTCTTTTTTGATTTTTCTATGATCCATGCTGCCTGCGGACTGGGCAGCATGAGTAAGAGGACTGGTTCCCTTTAAGAAGGGGTCTGGCAGCAGCATCGGGGTGTATTAGAAGGGGTAGAAATCTTAGGGCTTTATGTGGCAATTATAAGAAACTCAAAACTGTAAAGCTATTTTGTGAGCCTACATCAATGGCATTTTAGCATCATGGGTCATTATTATAAATATGACCAGATTGGTGAAAGGTTAGATGCAATTGTTGCACAACAAACCTTCCAAGAACACTCGACAGAAAGCTCTATGGTGGGTTTAATCACTATTGCTGAAAAATCTTACAATTAGTGGATGCAAAACTTAAAGGTTATAGATTATTTTCTTGCTAAATGCAAAGTGAAGCAACTTTTTAAACTGTTTTTCATTAGAAATATTCTACCATTTTGCTTCTGTCTGTAAGCCCTTCATCTGGCTGACTGATCTGCAACAATTATAGTCCATCAGAAATCCTAATCAGCACTGATGGCTTTCTCTGCTGTCAGCCTCCTTTCTCTCCTTGGTAGAGAAAGCAGCATAGAAGGGGTTGTACATAGAGATGGCCGAATCCGAACGCTAAAGTTCGGGATCCATACCAGACATCTAGAGTGTGGGCATGGACCCCGAACAAGGACTTCTCAAGGAAGTCCATGTTACTGTTTGGGTCTGGGAGTGCAGCCAGTCAACAAGCTTTTTCTGTCTGAGCACTTCCAGCCCCATCACAGCACCATATGAAAAAAAGACAAGGGGTCCTCACTGTTTTCGATAACCGGCATTATGTTCTCGTTAGTGTAGGGATAGGACGCATCTGGAATGAGGGACAGATTGTAACTGCGCACTCTACAAACACAAAGCTGTGTGTACTCTGTAAGCCATATCTGTGCTAGTACTGTGCTATAAGTTGGTGTGTGTACTCTGTAAGCCATATCTGTGCTAGTACTGTGCTATAAGTTGCTGTGTGTACTCTGTAAGTCATATCTGTGTTAGTACTGTGCTAAAAGCTGCTGTGTGTACTCTGTAAGCCATATCTGTGCTAGTACTGTGCTATAAGTTGCTGTGTGTACTCTGCAAGTCATATCTGTGCTAGTACTGTGCTAAAAGCTGCTGTGTGTACTCTGTAAGCCATATCTGTGCTAATACTGTGCTAAAAGCCATTGTGTGTACTCTATAAGTCATATCTGTGCTAGTACTGTGCTATAAGACGCTGTGTTTTCTATTAGTCTGAGAAATACATATTGGCATCAGTTGTCTCTTTGCTATTAGTAGAAAAAAGTGGAATTGCAAATTTTTGCAATTTCACCACACATGGAATGGTGTCATTCAAAAGTATAACTCGTCCCCACCAAAAAAAAGCCATACTTATATGAATGCGGTACACTATTATCTTTTGAACAATTACAAGCTAAGTGCAATGTCCCGAGGTCACAATTCTTCCGATATTTGCAAATAAGATCAGCCTTTCAATCGCACATGAGACATGTCAGTATGAATAATGCTATTTCGTCTCTACCCTTGATAGGCATTCTCAAATCACAGGGTCCCCAGGGTCTCATCTCCTCTCTGTACACACACATGCTATCGGTGGGGACGGAATCTGCCGTATGCTTGGTTAGGGGGAAATGGGAAAGGCTCATCCCTGATACTCAGGGAGAGGAGTGGGAGGAAATTCTGGAGTCACCAACTAAGGAGTCTCCGTCAATTAACAATAGAATGATACAACTTTATATCATAAACCAATCATGTTTGAATCCGACTCGACTTTTTAAGATGGGCCGTTTCCAATCTTCGGAGTGTCTGAGATGCCATGCATCCGATGCAGATTTTGTGCACATGATTTGGCAATGTCCGATTATAGTACACTACTGGAAAGAGGTGACGTTATTATTAACCTCCCTGGCACAGATTCCTGTTCCCCTTGAGCCATTGGTTTGTCTGTTTGGGGTGTGGGATGATGAGACATGGGGACACTATACGGGGATTTTCTTACGGGAGACATTGTTCATGGCACGGAAGGTGTTGGCACTGCGGTGGATGGGGGGTTCGGATTCCTCCCTTAGGGCCTGGAAAGAATTGGTGAACTCGATTATCCCATATGAGCGTACGCTTTACCAAAACAGAGGGTGCCCGGGTAAATTTGAGAAGATATGGGAGAGGTGGAACTCCTCTCACCTCAGGTTGTAGGACGGAGATATCGCATGATAAAGAGCTAAACATATAGACATAGGCTGCAAATAGTTGTTTTGTAGTAGTAGTAATGTTTTAGAAGTAGGCAGGCTTTATTATTTGAATAATAATACAGACTAATGTAAGGCAATTGACAGTATGTTTTATTCAATGCACAGTTGGTGTACACACGCTGTTTGACATTGATCCTCTGTGATATGTATGTGTGTTACATGATATTGTCATTGCTGTCAGTTTGCATACTGTATACCCTGCCTTTGGTTCAATAAACGAATTTAAAAGAAAAAAAGCCATACTGATGGAAAAATAAAAAAGTTGTGGAACAAAGGCAAAATCGGAAAATTGTCCAGGGGTGACGGGGTTAAGATAAAACGAGGGAGGGTGGATTTAAATTATAGCCTGACTCCGGTTTTCTGCCTAATTTGATACCCAAAATGGCAATTTTAATATCAAGGAGTGTTTACTTTGTAATATACAACGCCTGGATAAAATCTTCATACCCTCAAAACATTTTTTACATTACACCCACAAACATAAATGTTTCTTTAATGGGATTTTCAGTGATAAATCAACACAGTAGCAAGTTTGTGACATGTAAAAGGAAATGATACATGGTTTTCTAAATATCATAAAATATATACAGTGGGGAAAAAAAGTATTTAGTCAGTCAGCAAAAGTGCAAGTTCCACCACTTAAAAAGATGAGAGGCGTCTGTAATTTACATCATAGGTAGACCTCAACTATGGGAGACAAACTGAGAAAAAAAAAATCCAGAAAATCACATTGTTTTTTTTTTCATTTTATTTGCATATTATGGTGGAAAATAAGTATTTGGTCAGAAACAAGCAATCAAGATTTCTGGCTCACACAGACTTGTAACTTCTTCTTTAAGAGTCTCCTCTTTCCTCCACTCATTACCTGTAGTAATGGCACCTGTTTAAACTTGTTATCAGTATAAAAAGACACCTGTGCACATCCTCAAACAGTCTGACTCCAAACTCCACTATGGTGAAGACCAAAGAGCTGTCAAAGGACACCAGAAACAAAATTGTAGCCCTGCACCAGGCTGGGAAGACTGAATCTGCAATAGCCAACCAGCTTGGAGTGAAGAAATCAACTGTGGGAGCAATAATTAGAAAATGGAAGACATACAAGACCACTGATAATCTCCCTCGATCTGGTGCTCCACGCAAAATCCCACCCCGTGGGGTCAGAATGATCACAAGAACGGTGAGCAAAAATCCCAGAACCACGCGGGGGGACCTAGTGAATGAACTGCAGAGAGCTGAGACCAATGTAACAAGGCCTACCATAAGTAACACACTACGCCACCATGGACTCAGATCCTGCAGTGCCAGTCGTGTCCCACTGCTTAAGCCTGTACATGTCCGGGCCCGTCTGAAGTTTGCTAGAGAGCATTTGGATGATCCAGAGGAGTTTTGGGAGAATGTCCTATGGTCTGATGAAACCAAACTGGAACTGTTTGGTAGAAACACAACTTGTCGTGTTTGGAGGAAAAAGAATACTGAGTTGCATCCATCAAACACCATACCTACTGTAAAGCATGGTGGTGGAAACATCATGCTTTGGGGCTGTTTCTCTGCAAAGGGGCCAGGACGACTGATCCGGGTACATGAAAGAATGAATTGGGCCATGTATCGTGAGATTTTGAGTGCAAACCTCCTTCCATCAGCAAGGGCATTGAAGATGAAACGTGGTTGGGTCTTTCAACATGACAATGATCCAAAGCACACCGCCAGGGCAACGGAGTGGCTTCGTAAGAAGCATTTCAAGGTCCTGGAGTGGCCTAGCCAGTCTCCAGATCTCAACCCTATAGAAAACCTTTGGAGGGAGTTGAAAGTCCGTGTTGCCAAGCGAAAAGCCAAAAACATCACTGCTCTAGAGTAGATCTGCATGGAGGAATGGGCCAACATACCAACAACAGTGTGTGGCAACCTTGTGAAGACTTACAGAAAACGTTTGACCTCTGTCATTGCCAACAAAGGATATATCACAAAGTATTGAGATGAAATTTCGTTTCTGACCAAATACTTATTTTCCACCATAATATGCAAATAAAATGAAAAAAAAACAGACAATGTGATTTTCTGGATTTTTTTTTCTCAGTTTGTCTCCCATAGTTGAGGTCTACCTATGATGTAAATTACAGACGCCTCTCATCTTTTTAAGTGGTGGAACTTGCACTATTGCTGACTGACTAAATACTTTTTTTCCCCACTGTAAATTGTAGCGTGCAATTGTGTTCAGCCCCTGAGTCAATACTTTTTAGGGCCACATTTCATTGTAATTACTGCTGCAGGTCTTTTGGGGTCGGTGTCTACACATGGCTTTGCTCATCTAGAGGTGACAGTTGTGCCTTTTCTTCTTTGCACACTTGCTTAGTGAGATTGCATGGAGATGCCTGAGAACAATTTTCATATCTTGTCATGGATGCTCACTGGGATTTGGGTCTGGACAGTGACTGGGCCGATGATGCTGAAATATTCTTTGATCTAAACCATCCATTGTAGCTTTGACAGGATGTTTAGGGTCATTGTCCTGTCGGAAGGTGAATCTATGCCCCAGTCTCAAGTCTTCTGCAGCCTGTAACAGGTTTTCCACCAGGATTGTCCTGTATTTAGCTCCATCCATCTTACCATCATCTCTGACCAGTTTCCCTGCCCCTGCTGAAGAAAAACCTCCCCAGTAGAGTTGAGTGAAATGGGTTGGTCAAATTCAAAAGTCGCCCACTTTCGACAAAGTCGGGTTTTGCCGAGCGAAACCCAACCATAGCGTGAGGTCGGCCATGCAGTCGCCGACCCAAACGCCAAAGTTGCGTTTCCCATAATGCTTTCAGGTGCATTTTCTCTGCCAATGAGCAAGGACGCACACTGTGGGCAACGCGATGACATGGGCAGCGGCCACCATCATCTTAGAGAAGGGCATTGCAGTGATTAGCTTGCTTTGTGTGGCGTCACAGTGCCTATAAAAGCCCTGACCGCAGACCGCCATTAGACTTCTGCCGATCTTAGCATAGGGAGAGGTTGCTGCCGCTGTTTCTCAATAGGGAGAGTGTTAGGCAGGAAAGCAAACAGATAGGCAGGGAAGAAAAAACATTCTGTGCTTGTGCTGATAGCAATTGTCCTGTACAGTTAGTGTGCAGTGACAGGAGAGGATTTTTTTGTGTGCAGCAGTGCTGGTTATTAGGCTGCCTTATTAGGCTACCTGATAGCTGCATTACTGTGTGCACAATGCTGTGCAGACTGCTTTTTACACAGCACTCCTACTTTTATTCTTTTTTTCTGCACAGTTACCGAGCATTTATTTTTTCCCACACCATATAGAGGTGTACGCTCCTCACACACTACTGTGTACCGGCTGGTATCACGGACAAATACATGCTATGTGTGTGTGACTCTGGAAAAAAATAGACGGAGATTTACATTTTTCCATACATACACCGTATAGAGCTGTCCGCTTCTGATACAGTACCGTATATCTGCTGTTTGGATTACGGTCAAATCCATACTAAGACAGCATGTGTGTGTGATTCCAGAAATACATATACAGAGATTTACATTTTCCCCTACACCATATTCAGCTGTACGTTTCTGATACAGTACCATATATTTGCTGCTTGGATTACGGTCAAATACATACTGGGAGAGAGTTATAGATATGCACATGGTTGAGAGGCTGTGCGAACAGAGGCAGGCTGTAATGCATTTGTGGGAGGATACACGGGCAGGCAGTTTGAAGGCAGACATGGAGTTGTTGGGTGTGCAAGCTGAAAGACCTCTGTAAAGTCCTTCAGTGTTTTGAGGAATGCACACGGCTGGTAAGCGCAGACGACGCCATCATAAGCATGAGCATCCCACTTATGTGTCTGCTCATGCAAACTTTGACACACATTAAGGATCAGGCATCTGCAGCGGAGGACAAAGAGGAGGAGGAGGGAAGCCTTGATGACAGTCAGCCATTGTCTGCCCAGGGAACTGTCCTGGATGAGGTGGAGGAAGAGGAGGAGGAGAGGATTAGGGGAAGGATTATTTTGGGGAGGAGGATGCTTCTCGGGGGCAAGAGAAAATGTTGACTTGCCAAGGTCAGGTACAGGGTTTGTGCGTGACTGGAGGGATGTGGATTTGGCAGAAAGTGCTCCTCCACCCACCACTGGCAGTGTATCATTGACACCTGGAACATTGGCCCACATGTGTGATTATGTATTGCAGATCCTAAAAAGTGACCCCCGCATTGCCAAAATTATGAAGGATGACGACTACTGGTTGGACAGCATCCTCGATCCACGCTATAAAGGCAAATGACAGAACATCATGCCACAGGAGAACCTAGAGCTAATATTGGCGAACAAACAAGCAACTCTGGTAAACCGTTTGTTAGAGGCATTCCCAGCACACAGCAGCGGTGCAGGTTCTACCACGAGCCATACTGGGCCAAATGGAAGAGGTGTCCGTGGTCCACACAGCCGATCTGGCGTTGGAGACAGGGGTTTCATGACCATGTTGTGGACTGATTTCTCGAGGACCGCTCACACGACTGGTAATACTGAATCGATTGCAACAGACAGGAGACAGCAGTTGTCAACTATGGTTCAAAATTACCTCTCTTCCCCTATCGATGTTCTCCCTCACAGGTCATTCCCCTTTGACTACTGGGCCTTACAGGAGCTCGCTTGCCCTGCTGGTAGTGTGCTATCAGGTTACTTTAAAGCTTCAGCACCATGATTACATCATCTAGGTTAAAGAACATTGGGGGGGTTGAACTTATATAAGATAGCCCACACTCCAATCTACACTGATGACACCGCTAACCTGTGGCTCCACCAGAACTTCTTCTGATTTGACACCACCAAAAAAGTGATATCTATTAGAACACCCATATGACGAAGAAAAATTTCATTACCAGCTGGACCGGCGCAGGGAGTAATAGGACCAACGGCGAAAAGGATAAAGAAAAGGGGAAAAAGGTAAAGATAACAACGGAAGGGATCAGTTTGAAGAAGAGGGCACCTACCTAGAAAACGAGGAGAACCAAAAAAACTTTTAAATGTGAAATTGAAAGAACATGATGATGACGAACTAAACACACCTGCAAGTGACAGGGAAAGGGGACGACACAGGCGGGAAAACCCCAAAACAGACACCAAGGTTCAAGGGCCAAAGGTCACACCAAGACCTATTCCCAGGGTGACCACCCAGGGGGGGGCGGGACCAAGGAGGTAGAAAAGAATTTAGTTGAATTAAGAAAAAACAAAAAATTATTTATTAAAACAAGTCAGAAATCTCATTTAGCCCTCCAGGATTTATCGTGCCTAATTTATAAATCCAAAAAAATTTCACGTTTATTCAAGGCTTGAACCCTGTTCAGAGTATCAATGGGAATATGGTCTATAGGGGTAACCTTCAATTCGACATGACCCCTATACATAGCACTAACATGCCTCGATTACCCATGTTTTAAAAAACTTATTTTAATGTTGTGTCATTAATCCTTTTGTGTAGGGGTTAGATAGTTCTACCTATATACTGTTTACCGCATATACACTCTACAAGGTAGAGTACAAAACTTGACTGGCAATCTAGCCTGTACATGATGTTAAAAATTGTCCCTTTATCACTATGGGAAAAAAAGGTGGACGCTTTATGATTAATCTACAAACAGTTTTTTTTATTGCACCTATACAAACCCACAGACATTATCCTAGAGAAGGTATTAAATCCCTTTATAGCCGATTTCTTTTTCCTAAGTCTACTGGGGGCCAATATACTTTTTAAGGAAGGTGCTCTCTTGAATGTCGCCAATGGGGTCAGGGGTAAACATTTCTTGCATATGGGGTCATTTAGCAAGATCCCCCAATGTTTATGAATGATATCCTTAATCTCTTTATTTTGGATGAGAAGGTGGAGATAAAATTAACTGAAACCTCCAGAGTATTTTTATCTTATTTTCCCGAGACCAAACTGCAGAGTCGGCCGCCTATGCGATTTGTAAAAACTTCATCCAAGTGTACGGCTGCCCGCAACAAATACATTGGGATCAGGGAACGTGCTTCCTAGGAAGAGTCATGGAAGAACTGCATCATCTCTACGGTATCGATAAGTCTCGGACTACACCATATCACCCGCAGGGGAACGGATCCCGCGAACAATTTAATCGGACACTAATTCAAATTCTGCGTACCCTGGAAGCGACCGAAAGGCCCGCTGGCCTGAGTATGTCCCTGAACTGGTAACATAGTTATTAAGGTTGAAGGGAGACTTTAAGTCCATCTAGTTCATCCCATATCCTGTCCTAACTCGCCCTAACATGTTGATCCAGAGGAAGGCAAAACAAACCCATGTGGCAAACAGTAAGCTTCACATTGGGGAAAAAAATTCCTTCCCGACTCCACATACAGCAATCAGACTTGCTCCCTGGATCAACGCCATATTAAGGAAACTAGTGTATATACCCTGTAATATTATACTTTTCAAGAAAGGCATCCAGTCCCTTCTTAAATTTTAGTAGGGAATACAACATCATATGGCAGAGAGTTCCATAGTCTCACTGCTCTTACAGTAAAGAATCCGCGTCTATGAGTATGCTTAAACCTTCTTTCCTCCAGACGTAGAGGATGCCCCCTTGTCCCCGTCACAGGTCTAAGAGTAAAAAGATCATTAGAAAGCTCTTGGTATTGTGTCCAGTTTTGGGCACCACATTTTAAAAAAGACATCAACAAACTGGAGCAAGTTCAGAAAAGAGCGACCAGAATGGTGACCGGTCTGCAAACCCTGTCTTATGAGGAAAGGTTGCAGGATTTGGGAATGTTTAGTTTGCAAAAGAGAAGACTGAGAGGAGACTTAATAGCTGTCTACAAATATCTAAAGGGCTGTCACATTGTAGAAGGATCAACTTTATTCTCATTTGCACAAGGAAAGACTAGAAGCAATGGGATGAAACTGAATGGGAGGAGACACAGATTAGATATTAGAAAAAACTTTTTAACAGTTAGAGTGATCAATGAGTGGAACAGGCTGCCACGAGAAGTGGTGAGTTATCCTTCAATGGAAGTCTTCAAACAGAGGCTGGACAGACATCTAACTGGGATGATTTAGCGAATCCTGCTTTGAGCAGGGGGTTGGACCAGATGGCCCAGGAGGTCCCTTCCAACTCTACGATTCTATGATTCTATGACTACCTACTTGCTTTAATTCTTTAAATGCTTTATTTTTATCTCTTATTGCGCCCCTTACAGCTCTATTTAGCCATAGTGGTTTCCTCCTATTTCTATCATGTTTATTCTCATACGGTATATATTGTGCACAGGTCCTATTCAGGATACTAATAAACGTCTCCCATTTTCTTTGTGTATTTTTATGTCTTAGGGCATCGTCCCAGTTAATTGCACCAAGATCATCATCTCTCATCCGTTGGAAATTTGCTTTCCTGAAGTTTAGTGTCCTTGTAACCCCTCTACTACACATCTTATTAAAGGATACATGAAAACTCATCTGGAATATTGTGTCCAGTTTTGGGCACCACATTTTAAAAAAGACATCAACAAACTGGAGCAAGTTCAGAAAAGAGCGACCAGAATGGTGACCGGTCTGCAAACCCTGTCTTATGAGGAAAGGTTGCAGGATTTGGATATGTTTAGTTTGCAAAAGAGAAGACTGAGAGGAGACTTAATAACTGTCTACAAATATCTAAAGGGCTGTCACATTGTAGAAGGATCAACTTTATTCTCATTTGCACAAGGAAAGACTAGAAGCAATGGGATGAAACTGAATGGGAGGAGACACAGATTAGATATTAGAAAAAACTTTTTGACAGTTAGAGTGATCGATGAGTGGAACAAGCTGCCACGAGAAGTGGCGAGTTCTCCTTCAATGGAAGTCTTCAAACAGAGGCTGGACAGACATCTGACTGGGATGATTTAGCGAATCCTGCTTTGAGCAGGGGGTTGGACCAGATGGCCCAGGAGGTCCCTTCCAACTCTACGATTCTATGACTATTCCCCCAGTGACCCCCAACCCTTATATCTGATCTGCGGTCTGGCCTGTGGGGTAATATTAGGTCTAGCAGTGCCCCCCTCTTGTTGGGTCCTGAACCAGTTGTGAAAGGTAATTGTCTCTCAAAGTGGTCAGACACCTATTACCTTTGCTGGAACTGCAGGTTTCTGTTCCCCAATGTATTTCAGGGTAGTTGAAGTCCCCCATAATAATGACTTCTCCTTGAGTCGCAGCTTCATCTATTTGCTTTATGAGGATATTCTCTGTTGCTTCCATTATTTTTGGAGACTTATAACAAACCCCTATCAGTAATTTATTATTTTTCCCCCCTCCCCTTATCTCCACCCACAGAGACTACATTTTCATTAGATTCATATATATTATCACGCAGGATGGGTTTTAAGGATGATTTTACATATAAACACACGCCTCCCCCTCGCTTATTTGTTCGGTCATTTCTGAACAGACTATAGCCCTGTAAATTAACAGCCCAGTCATGGCTCTCGTCCAGTCATGTCTCAGATATCACCACCATGTCAGAATCATGTTCCAACAACATTAACTCCAATTCCTCCATGTTGTTGGTGAGGCTTCTGGCATTAGTATACATGCACTTTATGTATCTCTCTGTACCTCTATTCTTTCTTAATTAACTGTTCTAACCCCACCCCCCATGCCACCCCCACCCCAATTTCATTATTTGTGCCCAGGTCTCTATCTGCACTGTCTTCCCCTCCTATAAAAGGAATACCCTCCCCCCATCCCTAGTTTAAACACTCCTCCAACCTTCTAGCCATTTTCTCCCCCAGCACAGCTACACCCTCCCCATTGAGGTGCAGCCCGTCCCTAGCGTAGAACCTGTACCCAGTTCTGCAGGAACCCAAACCCCTCCTTCCTTTACCAACTCCTGAGCCACTTATTAACCTCCCTAATCTCCCGTTGCCTCTCTGGCGTGGCACGTGGTACAGGAAGTATTTCCGAAAATACCACCTTGGAGGTCCTTGCTTTAAGCTTACAGCCTAATTCCCTGAAATCATCTTTAAGGACCTTCCACCTACCTCTAACTTTGTCAATTGTGCCAATGTGCACCATGACCGCTGGATCCTCACCAGATGCTCTATAGATTTTACCCCCATATGCTGCCCCCCATAAGATGCTCTATAGATTTTACCCCCATATGCTGCCCCCATAAGATGCTCCATAGATTTTACCCCCATAAGATGCTCCATAGATTTTACCCCCATATACTGCCCCCATAAGATGCTCCATAGATATTACCCCCATATGCTGCCCCCATAAGATGCTCCATAGATTTTACCCCATATGCTGCCCCCATAAGATGCTCCATAGATTTTACCCCCATATACTGCCCCCATAAGATGCTCCATAGATTTTACCCCCATATGCTGCCCCCATAAGGTGCTCCATAGATTTTACCCCCATATGCTGCCCCCATAAGATGCTCCATAGATTTTACCCCCATATGCTGCCCCCATAAGATGCTCCATAGATTTTACCCCCATATGCTGCCCCCCATAAGATGCTCCATAGATTATGCCCCCATGTGCTGTCGCTGCTGCATTTAAAAATAAAAAAAAATGACATACTCACCTCTCTGTCGCTGGGGGCCAGGTGCTGGTGTCACTGCTGGCACCTGAGATATTCACCTGTCCAGGGTCCATCGCTGATTGCTGCTGTTTGGCACGTCATCTGTCAGTGACGTTCAGACTGCAGGGGGCGCGGCGCGCACTAACCACTTCACCGTGCCCTCTGCTGTCTGAACATCACTGACATGACGTGCCAGACAGCAACAACACAAACAAAAAAGCACAGAATGACAAATGTGCAAAAATACCTTGCAATAAGACATATAACAGTCAGCAAGTGCTGATAAAAGGTAATAACAAACACAGGGTATTTAGTCGATACTTTTTTTGCAAAAAAATGTATACCAAGCTGCCTCACCAACGTCAAGGTAACCCGTATTGAAGCAGTCCCTATCTAATGTATTTAATACCTGAATATATGAACAGTGTCTAAATGAGCAGGATTAAGACAGGCACTTTCTGGTATGGGCATGTGATGCAAGACAGCTCCTTATGTGCATGTCACACAAGAGAGGGGTGGGGTCTCTCAAATCATGCATAAGCACGAAAAAAACTGGATTAAAAACACACATGTGGTGTGAACATGGTCCAACAGACTTGTTCACATTGTGCATGTCACATGTGTGTTTTTATTTCAGACAGCAGCAAGCAGCGATGGAACGGGGACAGGTGAATATTGCTACACTTACCCATCCTGGCGCAGCCTCGTTCTCCCGCGGTCTCCCTTCCTGCCTTCAGCAGTCACATGGTACCGCTCATTACACTCATAAATATGCTCATATTCATGAGTGTAATGAGCGGTACCACGTGGCCGCTGAAGGAAGGAAGGGAGATCGCGGAGAAGCTGGGGGCTGCAGAGATCGTGCCAGGACAGGCAAGTATGACCTGACACCCCCGCCCCCCCTTCCCTCTGACCCCCTGTTGTATATGACTCGAATATAAGTCGAGAGGGGGACTTTGTTAGGAATCTGTGTCCTACCATACTTATGCAGAGATCCAGATCCTCACATTTGTCTCCAGAGGCTAAGTCCTTTCAGCCAGCTTCTGAGCATGCTCCTGGAATGACCTCCCATTGGAGTTCAGGAGTCAGGTGCTCAGGTCCTGCTCCTGATTCCATTGGCTTAGCTCAGGGCTCTGGAGATTTCTGGTAGGTCCCGTACGCTATAAAAAGTGCGCATGGCCGCTATGCCATGCGCTAGTATTTTCATACTGCTGCTGTATGTATGGTGATGGATGCTTGGACTGGTGACTGACTTATTCTGAAACCCCTTCCCTCTGATATTACGATTGTGTGAGTGATTGGGCAGCTGCCAGTAGCAGCGCTAGCGCCAGTGCGCTCCAGCTATACGTTTTCAGCAGCTAGCGTCCTGCATCGCGCCAGCTAGATTGCGGTGTCTTCTCTGTGGCTCCATTCACACCGCGCTGCGATTGCAGTTTTCCGCGTCTGCAGTTGCGACGCCTCCTGTCTGATTTCACGGTAGGTCTAGAGGGAGTAGTCCTGCTGCCTAACGCTACTTCTGTGACTATTTTTACCGTGACAGTTTCGCTGTTATTCTGTGTCCCCGAACAGAAGTAGCGTGTCACTTTATTCTTTTCCCTGCAGCTCTGTGAGCATAACAGAGCTCTCTTCTGTGCACTTAGGGTGCAGTTAACCCCGTGCACATTACCACCATAGTGCTCTGCCTCTCTAGCAGCGGTTATATCACCTGCCGCACGGTGGACCCCGGGCGGCGAACACGTTTATTTATATTTTTTTAAGCGTGTACCGCCGCCGTAACATAATACTAGCGCCAGGGTCTAGATGCTGCCGTCCAGGCACTTATGGACGCGGTAGGGCGTATGTCCATGTCCGCCCTTGCGCCGACATTTACCCGCCTCCCGTTGCCCGATAAATATGCTGGGGATGGAGTCCCTCCTCCATCAGCGGACCCGGGTGCATCTGTAGGAGATGGTCGCGAGCAGTTGATGTCGCTGGTTCGTTCGTCGGTGACTTCGTCTACGTGGCAAGCCTATGATGCCGTTAGACCGACTGTCTGGTTACTAGGACACTCCTACATATTTTGGGCAGCGCAGCGAGCTGAGTGCCGCCCTGGCGGGAGGCATCTAGGTTTCCGTGACGTGGCCTTCATGTGGAGAGGCATCAGGGGCTTGCAATGGCCGCAAGTTCTACCGGAAGTGGTATCGATTGCAAGAGGAGCCAGGGGTCCTATGATTTTGGATTCTGCACGCGGGGGGGGGAATGTTCTATGTTCATACAAGGTGGCAGAGCTTCTCACAATGATGCGGGCTGATATGGAACGTTTCCATGTTTTTTTTTTCAGGAATTGGTGCTAGTCTGGTCTGAGATTGTCCCGAGGGCGGTGTGGCAAGGAGCTAGGGATGGTATTGCCGTTGAGCGCACTAGGAGGACCATACACGCCTGTATTTCTAAGATGGTGCGTGAGAGGTTTGGTTGTTAGACACAGACAACTAGAAGGGGATAATGCTGCTTTATTGAGACCTGACGGGGTGCACTTGAACGATATCGGGCTCGATAGCTTATCCGGTCTCCAAGATGGCATAGAGCAGGCATTGCTACTGATGGGTGGGGGTCGGAGTCCTGTTTGAGAAACAGGATCCTCCGTGGCGGTGGAGAAGTAATGGCACATAAGTTATGGCTTGCTGGCTGACTTGCCTGCGAATATGGAGTAGGGCATTAGGCAGCGAGCGCGTTTTTAAGAAAGCTAAGTGCCTTTTCAAATGGTTGGTAAGAAAACATTTAATAAAGCTGTGACCGACCTTCACCCATCACTTGGTCTCTGAGTTTTGATTTGTATGGTTAAGTGGGGCTGAGGAAATGCGCCAAGGGGTTGTTTAGCCCTATGTCAACACATTCATACAGGAGGAGAGGTACTGTGCAGTATATACATATACAGGAGTGGTACTGTGCAGTGTATATATATACAGGATGAGTGGTACTGTGCAGTATATACATATACAGGAGTGGTACTGTGCAGTATATATATACAGGAGGAGTGGTACTGTGCAGTGTATATATACAGGAGTGGTACTGTGCAGTATATACATATACAGGAGTGGTACTATGCAGTGTATATATATATACACAGGATGAGTGGTACTGTGCAGTATATACATATATAGGAGTGGTACTGTGCAGTGTATTTATACAGGAGGAGTGGTACTGTGCAGTCTATATATACAGGAGGAGTGGTACTGTGCAGTCTATATATACAGGAGGAGTGGTACTGTGCAGTATATACATATACAGGAGTGGTACTGTGCAGTGTATATATATATACAGGATGAGTGGTACTGTGCAGTATATACATATATAGGAGTGGTACTGTGCAGTGTATATATACAGGAGGAGTGGTACTGTGCAGTATATACATATACAGGAGTGGTACTGTGCAGTGTGTATATATACAGGAGGAGTGGTACTGTGCAGTATATACATATACAGGAGTGGTACTGTGCAGTGTATATATACAGGAGGAGTGGTACTGTGCAGAGTTTATATAAAGGAGGAGTGGTACTGTGCAGTATATACATATACAGGAGTGGTACTGTGCAGTATATATACAGGAAAGGAGGAGTTGTACTGTGCAGTGTATATATACAGGACAGAAGGAGTGGTACTGTGAGTGTATATATACAGGAGGAGTGGTACTGTGCAGTGTGTATATACAGGAGGAGTGGTACTGTGCAGTGAATATATACAGGACTGGAGTGGTACTGTGCAGTGTATATATACAGGACAGGAGGAGTGGTACTGTGCAGCGTATATATACAGGACAGGAGTAGTGGTACTGTGCAGTGTATATATACAGGAGTGGTACTGTGCAGTGTGTATATACAGGAGGAGTGGTACTGTGCAGTGTATATATACAGGAGTGGTATTGTGCAGTGTATAAATACAGGAGTGGTACTGTGCAGCGTATATATACAGGACAGGAGGAGTGGTACTGTGCAGTGTATATATACAG
Source organism: Dendrobates tinctorius (assembly GCF_039654945.1). Taxonomy (NCBI): domain Eukaryota; kingdom Metazoa; phylum Chordata; class Amphibia; order Anura; family Dendrobatidae; genus Dendrobates; species Dendrobates tinctorius. The sequence goes on along the minus strand of NW_027362163.1, from coordinate 760,753 downwards.
GAGGAGTGGTACTGTGCAGTGTATATATACAGGACAGGAGTGGTACTGTGCTGTGTATATATACAGGAAAGGAGGAGTGATGTTGTGCAGTGTATATATACAGGATTGGTATTGCGCAGTGTATACATACAGGAGGAGAGGTACTGTGCAGTGCATATATACAGGACAGGAGTGGTACTGTGCAGTGTATATATACAGGAGTGGTGCTGTGCAGTGTATAGATAAAGGAGGAGTGGTACTGTGCAGTGTACATATGCAGGACAGGAGTGGTACTGTGCAGTGCATATATGCAGGACAGGAGTGGTACTGTGCAGTGCATATATGCAGGACAGGAGTGGTACTGTGCAGTGCATATATGCAGGACAGGAGGAGTGGTGCTGTGCAGTGTATATATACAGGACAGGAGGAGTGGTACTGTGAAGTGTATATATACAGGACAGGAGGAGTGGTACTGTGCAGTGTATATATACAGGAGTGGTACTGTGCAGTGTATATATACAGGACAGGAGTGGTACTGAGCAGTATATATACAGTAGGAGTGGTACTGTGCAGTGCATATATACAGGACAGGAGGAGTGGTACTGTGCAGTGTATATATACAGGAGGAGTGGTACTGTGCAGTGTGTATATGCAGGAGTGGTACTATGCAGTGTGTATATACAGGACACAAGTGGTACTGTGCAGTGTATATATACAGGACAGGAGGAGTGGTGCTGTGCAGTGTATATATACAGGACAGGAGGAGTGGTGCTGTGCAATGTATATATACAGGACAGGAGTGGTACTGTGCAGTGTATATACACAGGAGTGGTACTGTGCAGTATATATTTACAGGAGGAGTGGTACTGTGCAGTGTATATATACAGGAGTGGGACTTGCAGTGTATATAGACAGGAGTGGTACTGTGCAGTGTATATATATGCAGGACAGGAGTGGTACTGTGCAGTGCATATATGCAGGACAGGAGTGGTACTGTGCAGTGCATATATGCAGGACAGGAGTGGTACTGTGCAGTGCATATATACAGGACAGGAGTGGTATTGTGCAGTGCATATATGCAGGAGGAGGGGTACTGTGCAGTGTATATATAGGAGTGGTACTGTGCAGTGTATATATACAGGAAAGGAGGCGTGATATCGTGCAGTGTATATATACAGGATTGGTACTGTGCAGTGCATATATACAGGACTGGAGTGGTACTGTGCAGTGTATATATATAGGAGTGGTATTGTGCAGTGTATATATACAGGATTGGTACTGTGCAGCGTATATACACAGGACAGGAGTAGTGGTACTGTGCAGTGTATATATATAGGAGTGGTACTGTGCGGTGCATATATACGGGACAGGAGGAGAGGTACTGTGCAGTGCATATATACAGGACAGGAGTGGTACTGTGCAGTGTATATATACAGGAGTGACGCTGTGCAGTGTATAGATAAAGGAGGAGTGGTACTGTGCAGTGTACATATGCAGGACAGGAGTGGTACTGTGCAGTGTATATATACAGGACAGGAGTGGTACTGTGCAGTGCATATATACAGGACAGGAGTGGTGCTTTGGAGTGTATATATACAGGAGTGGTACTGTGCAGTGTATATATACAGGAGGAGCGGTACTGTGGAGTGTATATATACAGGACAGGAGTGGTACTGTGCAGTGTATATACACAGGTTTGGTACTGTGCAGTGTATATATACAGGAGGAGTGGTACTGTGCAGTGCATATATATACAGGACAGGAGGCGTGGTACTGTGCAGTGTGTATATGCAGGACAGGAGTGGTACTGTGCAGTGTATATATACAGGACAGGAGTGGTGCTGTGCAGTGTATATATACATCACAGGAGGAGTGGTGCTGTGCAGTGTATATATGCAGGACATGAGTGGTACTGTGCAGTGTATATATACAGGAGTGGGACTGTGCAGTGTATATAGACAGGAGTGGTACTGTGCAGTGTATATAGACAGGACATGAGTGGTACTGTGCAGTGCATATATGCAGGACAGGAGGAGTGGTGCAGTGTATATATACAGGACACGAGTGGTACTGTGCAGTGTATATATACAAGAGGAGGGGTACTGTGCAGTGTATATATAGGAGGAGTGGTGCTGTGCAGTGTATATATACAGGAGTGGTACTGTGCAGTGTATATATACAGGACAGGAGTGGTGCTGTGCAGTGTATATATACAGGACAGGAGTGGTACTGTGCAGTGTATATATACAGGACAGGAGTGGTACTGTGCAGTGTATATACAGGAGTGGTACTGTGCAATGTATATATACAGGAGTGGTACTGTGCAGTGTATATATACAGGAGTGGGACTGTGCAGTGTTTATAGACAGGAGTGGTACTGTGCAGTGTATATATACAGGGCATGAGTGGTACTGTGCAGTGCATATATGCAGGACAGGAGGAGTGGTGCTGTGCAGTGTATATATACAGGAGGAGGGGTACTGTGCAGTGTATATATAGGAGGAGTGGTGCTGTGCAGTGTATATATACAGGAGGAGCGGTACTGTGCAGTGTATATATACAGGACAGGAGTGGTACTGTGCAGTGTATATATACAGGAGTGGGACTGTGCAGTGTGTATAGACAGGAGTGGTACTGTGCAGTGTATATATACAGGAGGAGTGGTACTGTGCAGTGCATATATACAGGACAGGAGGAGTGGTACTGTGCAGTGTGTATATACAGGAGGAGTTGTACTGTGCAGTGTGTATATGCAGGACAGGAGTGGTACTGTGCAGTGTGTATATACAGGACAGGAGGAGTGGTGCTGTGCAGTGTATATATACAGGACAGGAGTGGTACTGTGCAGTGTATATATACAGGACAGGAGGAGTGGTGCTGTGCAGTGTATGTATACAGGACAGGATGAGTGGTGCTGTGCAGTGTATATATACAGGACAGGAGTGGTACTGTGCAGTGTATATATACAGGAGGAGTGGTACTGTGCAGTGTGTATATGCAGGACAGGAGTGGTACTGTGCAGTGTATATATACAGGAGTGGAACTGTGCAGTGTATATAGACAGGAGTGGTATTGTGCAGTGTGTATATATACAGGACAGGAGTGGTACTGTGCAGTGCATATATGCAGGACAGGAGTGGTACTGTGCAGTGTATATATACAGGACAGGAGTGGTACTGTGCAGTGCATATATGCAGGACAGGAGTGGTACTGTGGAGTGTATATATACAGGACAGGAGTGGTGCTGTGCAGTGTATATATACATCACAGGAGGAGTGGTGCTGTGCAGTGTATATATACAGGACAGGAGTGGTACTGTGCAGTGCATATATAGGAGTGGTACTGTGCAGTGTATATATACAGGACAGGAGTGGTGCTGTGCAGGGTATATATACAGGACAGGAGGAGTGGTACTGTGCAGTGTATATATACAGGAAAGGAGGAGTGGTACTGTGCAGTGTATATATACAGGACAGGAGTGGTACTGTGCAGTTCATATATGCAGGAGTAGGGGTACTGTGCAGTGTATATATAGGAGTGGTACTGTGCAGTGTATATATACAGGACAGGAGTGGTACTGTGCAGTGTATACATACAGGAAAGGAGGAGTGATGTCGTGCAGTGTATATATACAGGATTGGTATTGCGCAGTGTTTATATACAGGAGTGGTACTGTGCAGTGCATATATACAGGACTGGAGTGGTACTGTGCAGTGTATATATACAGGAGTGGTACTGTGCAGTGTATATATACAGGATTGGTACTGTGCAGCGTATATACACAGGATAGGAGTAGTGGTACTGTGCAGTGTATATATATAGGAGTGGTACTGTGTGGTGAATATATACGGGACAGGAGGAGAGGTACTGTGCAGTGCATATATACAGGACAGGAGTGGTACTGTGCAGTGTGTATATATAGGAGTGGCGCTGTGCAGTGTATTGATAAAGGAGGAGTGGTACTGTGCAGTGTACATATGCAGGACAGGAGTGGTACTGTGCAGTGTATATATACAGGACAGGAGTGGTACTGTGCAGTTCATATATGCAGGAGTAGGGGTACTGTGCAGTGTATATATAGGAGTGGTACTGTGCAGTGTATATATACAGGACAGGAGTGGTACTGTGCAGTGTATATATACAGGAAAGGAGGAGTGATGTCGTGCAGTGTATATATACAGGATTGGTATTGCGCAGTGTTTATATACAGGAGTGGTACTGTGCAGTGCATATATACAGGACTGGAGTGGTACTGTGCAGTGTATATATATACAGGAGTGGTACTGTGCAGTGTATATATACAGGATTGGTACTGTGCAGAGTATATACACAGGATAGGAGTAGTGGTACTGTGCAGTGTATATATATAGGAGTGGTACTGTGCGGTGAATATATACGGGACAGGAGGAGAGGTACTGTGCAGTGCATATATACAGGACAGGAGTGGTACTGTGCAGTGTGTATATATAGGAGTGGCGCTGTGCAGTGTATTGATAAAGGAGGAGTGGTACTGTGCAGTGTACATATGCAGGACAGGAGTGGTACTGTGCAGTGTATATATACAGGACAGGAGTGGTACTGTGCAGTGTATATATACAGGACAGGAGTGGTACTGTGCAGTGCATATATACAGGAGGATCGGTACTGTGCAGTGTATATATACAGGACAGGAGTGGTACTGTGCAGTGTATATATACAGGACAGGAGTGGTACTGTGCAGTGTATATATACAGGACAGGAGTGGTACTGTGCAGTGCATATATACAGGACAGGAGTGGTACTGTGCAGTGCATATATACAGGACAGGAGTGGTACTGTGCAGTGCATATATACAGGACAGGAGTGGTACTGTGCAGTGCATATATACAGGACAGGAGGAGTGGTACTGTGCAGTGTATATATACAGGACAGGAGGAGTGGTACTGTGCAGTATATATACAGGAGTGGTACTGTGCAGTGTATATATACAGGAGGAGTGGTACTGTGCAGTTTATATATACAGGACAGGAGGAGTGGTACTGTGCAGTGTATATATACAGGAGTGGTACTGTGCAGTGTATATATACAGGAGGAGTGGTACTGTGGAGTGTATATATACAGGACAGGAGTGGTACTGTGCAGTGTATATATACAGGAGGAGTGGTACTGTGCAGTGCATATATATACAGGACAGGAGGAGTGTTACTGTGCAGTGTATATGTACAGGACAGGAGTGGTGCTGTGCAGTGTATATATACAGGACAGGAGGAGTGGTGCTGTGCAGTGTATATATACAGGACAGGAGGAGTGGTGCTGTGCAATGTATATATACAGGACAGGAGTGTTGCTGTGCAGTGCATATATACAGGACAGGAGTGGTACTGTGCAGTGCATATATACAGGACAGGAGGCGTGGTGCTGTGCAGTGTATATATACAGGACAGGAGTGGTACTTGTGATGTACAATGTCTGTGAGGTATGGGGTTTTGTCCACAAAATATGTTTTCTGTTGTAACTTTCCTGAAAGATCCGGCAGATATGACAATCCAGGCTGCTAGCTCTGCAGCTTCATCCCTCCTCCCTTCACACACACACAGAGCAGTGCCACCCCCCCTCCTCTACAGCCTGTGTTCGCACTAGGAATAGGAGACCCCCCTGCTGTTACAACCATTTGTTTCCTTCTCTCCTCTTCAGAGCGGGAAAAACTTCTTTGTTTGAAACGAATAAAACTATGAGAGACTATACCATAAGAACCAAATACCCTAGAGATATGAAAATCACATTTTTGTAATCCGGGCGGTAACAGCGTCGCTGCCGTGGTTCTGGCGAAGCGTAATCCTTTCAGAACCTGAGATATGTGTTCCAGCTAAACGGTGTATCAGAACTACTGCATATTTGGTCTTGAATTGTTGTACTCAACAAATCACAACCAATGATGCCCTATATGTGTCTGTGCGGGCTGCCCCCACGGAGTTATGATTAGTATAAGTTTTCTAGTGTAATTCTACATCCAAAAGAGAGAGGTGGGATTAACCCAGCATGCATCTCTCCGTGATGTCACATAGCAAGTCTTTAAAGCATTTCCTGGACAAAACCAGAGCAGAACAGCTCAAGTCGTCGTGCTAGAAAGACCCAGATGAGCGGAGAAGTGCAGCTCCGCCTCCACCCACCTTAGCCGCATGGTCTGCCTAACAACAATATGGAACCGTGAGTATAATCTTTGTTTTCTCCACTTTTATTTTATACCTGTACTGTACATATTTTATGTCTCAATTTTATAGCAACTTTTATCTGTAATCACTGTCCTCTTTCGGAAAATAAATGAAATAATTATTTAGATCTGTCTCTATGCTCTAAGACTCGAACTATACGCCTTTGATAGATAATGGCTACTAATTCAAGGGGTTTGCCACGGACCCTCTTAATTTAACACTGTGAATTAAGTAACCGTGACTGGTGGCAGCGCGTTGTGCACGGCTATTGCGGCTTGCTGGCAGTCTAGAAGGGTCTTATAGAGCTGAATAAGGGTCTGCGGCACCAGCATTCATAATTCCCTTACTGCAGAAGCCTAATTGCCGGTTCACAACAGGCAGCCCGTCCGGCGACCAATTATCCTAGGTGCAGTTCCCTGACTGACCTGAGGGTAAGGGGGCGCCGGAGAGCTGCAAGTTCAAAAGTGGAACTGAGAAAGTGGGATATACATAAATCCCCGCAGTACTTGGAAGATTGATAGCAGTGGTGGGGCATCCAAATTAAACTCCCCCTGCGGCAAATTGTAGAGCGAGATTAGCTTGCTGGATATTTTTGGTCACATGGTGCCAGTGTTGGGATAACTAAGATAAGCCCCACTGCGCCTGTGATAGCCGTGTGCCGGCATTGTGTCACGCCCCTCCGTCCGCTGATACACCGGTGTCAGTGGTGGGATTGTGACATAGTGGTGACACAGGGTCCGCTGTCCGTCGCGTTTTGGTGGCAGCGGGACCCCCGTTAGTGTCGCCCGTAAGTGGATGAACGGCGGTGGGCTGTTCGTCACATATTGGTGGCAGAGCGGTGGGATAATCCTAGAGCATTAGTGATTTGGTTTGAGCAATCATTCCTCTCACTAAAGACCTGCACGGTTCCTGCGGGAATCCTGCATCATAGGTTTTGGAGAACAGACTCAGTGGTTACTAGTCCTGAGACATTAGTGTGTACTTGCAAGTATTCCCTCCCTTTTTCTCAGTTTTTCTTTTCTGTCTTTTATTTGGCAACCATGGCTACGATGGGAGCAGAGTGGTATAAGCAGCATAACAAGGCATCTCTTATTGCCCTCTGCGGGGTGTGGCGGATCGACACCACGAACAAAAAACAAAGCCCAAATGATCGCGGCTCTGGTGCAACGGGAAAACGACCAGAGCCCAGCGAACGCAGAAGCGGGCTCAAGTAACAATGGGGCTGCAGCAGAGGCTCCACTCATGAGCGCTGGCCTCACATTCAACCATAACGGGGTGGACCCCTATCTGCAAATGGCCTTGGACGAACTCCCTGCCGAAGACAGTGAGGGTCGTCTGACACTGATCCGGCAATATCGGCAGGAGGCCCAGGCCGAGCGTCAAGCCCAGGCTGAGAGAGCCGAACGTGAGCGTCAATCCCAGGCTGAGAGAGCTGAGCGCCATGCAGAAGCTCAGAGGGCCCATGAGCTGGAGATGCTCCAGCGGGGGTGGAATGCCCCCACAGCCCGAACCAGTGAGCCCAGCAGCGTCCAGACTCCTAAACCCCGGACAGAGCATTTTCCCGTGATGGAAAAGGACGGGGACTTGGACACGTTTCTGCGAGCCTTTGAGAAAGAATGCAGACAGTACCGACTGCCCGAAGACCAATGGGCCAGGTACTTGACCCCAGGGCTAAAAGGCAAAGCTCTGGAGGCGTTTGCTTCTCTTCCGCAAGCGCATGATGATGACTATCGCGCCATAAAAGAGGCGCTGATCGCCAAATATCGGCTGACACCTGAGGTATACCGAAAGAAGTTCCGACACCTCCAACGTGGCCCACGATAGCTACAGTGATGTGGTGCAAGGACTCAGGACCCACTTTGACCAGTGGATCCATGGACTGTCCGTTGAAACCTTTGAGCAGCTACGGGACCTGATGATCAAAGACCAGTTCCTGCATCTCTGCCCAGCTGAGGTCCGACAGTTCATCCTGGACCGCGAACCAACGAACGCGGACAAAGTGGCGCAGATCGCCGACAACCACGAGGCCAACCGGAAGCCCGAGACGCGGAGGCCAGTCGCCACCAGCTGGAAAGGGGGTAAGCCAGCAACCAACCCCAATGCCCCAGCTAGCCGTCCCTCCGGAGGCCCTGTCCCTGTTGCCAACAACAGGCCGGCTACTGACAGTCGCCTGTGTCACCACTGCCAGCGGCCTGGTCACTTCTTTTACGCCTGTCCGAACAGGCCGAAGAACCCCCCAGCCAAGGCCCCCGGGCCCAACGCCTCTGTTCTTTTGGTGGGAGGTGTGGTTGGGAGGGCTGACGACAACGTTCAACCTGTTCAGGTGGGGGCCCGTCTTGCTACAGGCCTCAAGGACACCGGGGCTGAACGAACCCTCATCCGTCCTGGACTGGCGGCCCCTGAAGAGTTTGTTGAGGGGAAAACCCTGACTGTCACCGGGATTGGAGGCACCCGTTGTCCTTTGCCAGTGGCACGAGTTTATCTCGATTGGGGTGCTGGGAGCGGGTTGAGGGAGGTGGGAGTGTCTGAAAACCTGCCCACTGATGTTTTATTGGGGACTGACTTGGGGCGGATGGTTGCATACTACGTCAGGAGTGGTACTGTGCAGTGCATATATGCAGAACAGGAGTGGTGCTGTGCAGTGCATATATGCAGGACAGGAGTGGTACTGTGCAGTGTATATATACAGGACAGGAGTGGTACTGTGCAGTTGCGACGCCTCCTGTCTGATTTCACGGTAGGTCTAGAGGGAGTAGTCCTGCTGCCTAAGGCTACTTCTGTGACTATTTTTACCGTGACAGTTTCGCTGTTATTCTGTGTCCCCGAACAGACGTAGCGTGTCACTTTATTCTTTTCCCTGCAGCTCTGTGAGCATAACAGAGCTCTCTTCTGTGCACTTAGAGTGCAGTTAACCCCGTGCACATTACCGCCATAGTGCTCTGCCTCTCTAGCAGCAGTTATATCACCTGGCGCACGGTGGACCCCGGGCGGCGAACACGTTTATTTATATTTTTTTAAGTGTGTACCGCCGCCGTAACATAATACTAGCGCCAGGGTCTGGCTAGAGATGGCAGATCAGAAGCAGCTGTTACAGCTTGTGCGTCAGCTCGAGGCTCGTCTTGCTACCCTTGAGAGGTCTCTCGCAGCTGCGCAGGCCACAGATGCTGCCGTCCAGGCACTTACGGACGCGGTAGGGCGTATGTCCATGTCCACCCTTGCGCCGACAGTTACCCGCCTCCCGTTGCCCGATAAATATGCTGGGGATGGAGTCCCTCCTCCATCAGCGGACCCGGGTGCATCTGTAGGAGATGGTCGCGAGCATTTGATGTCGCTGGTTCGTTCGTCGGTGACTTCGTCTACGTGGCAAGCCTATGATGCCGTTAGACCGACTGTCTGGTTACTAGGACACTCCTACATATTTTGAGCAGCACAGCGAGCTGAGTGCCGCCCTGGGGGGAGGCATCTAGGTTTCCGTGACGTGGCCTTCATGTGGAGAGGCATCAGGGGCTTGCAATGGCCGCAAGTTCTACCGGAAGTGGTATCGATTGCAAGAGGAGCCAGGGGTCCTATAATTTTGGATTCTGCACGCGGGGGGGAATGATCTATGATCGTACAAGGTGGCAGAGCTTCTCACAATGATGCGGGCTGATATGGAACGTTTCCATGGTTTTTTTTTCAGGAATTGGTGCTAGTCTGGTCTGAGATTGTCCCGAGGGCGGTGTGGCAAGGAGCTAGGGATGGTATTGCCGTTGAGCGCACTAGGAGGACCATACACGCCTGTATTTCTAAGATGGTGCGTGAGAGGTTTGGTTGTTAGACACAGACAACTGGAAGGGGATAATGCTGCTTTATTGAGACCTGACGGGGTGCACTTGAACAATATCGGGCTCGATATCTTATCCGGTCTCCAAGATGGCATAGAGCAGGCATTGCTACTGATGGGTGGGGGTCGGAGTCCTGTTTGAGAAACAGGATCCTCCGTGGCGGTGGAGAAGTAATGGCACATAAGTTACGGCTTGCTGGCTGACTTGCCTGCGAATATGGAGTAGGGCATTAGGCAGCGAGCGCGTTTTTAAGAAAGCTAAGTGCCTTTTCAAATGGTTGGTAAGAAAACATTTAATAAAGCTGTGACTGACCTTCACCCATCACTTGGTCTCTGAGTTTTGATTTGTATGGTTAAGTGGGGCTGAGGAAATGCGCCAAGGGGTTGTTTAGCCCTATGTCAACACAGTCATACAGGAGGAGAGGTACTGTGCAGTATATACATATACAGGAGTGGTACTGTGCAGTGTATATATATACAGGAGGAGTGGTACTGTGCAGTATATACATATACAGGAGTGGTACTGTGCAGTGTATATATATATATATATATATATATATATACACAGGATGAGTGGTACTGTGCAGTATATACATATATAGGAGTGGTACTGTGCAGTGTATATATACAGGAGGAGTGGTACTGTGCAGTATATACATATACAGGAGTGGTACTGTGCAGTGTATATATATACAGGATGAGTGGTACTGTGCAGTATATACATATATAGGAGTGGTACTGTGCAGTGTATATATACAGGAGGAGTGGTACTGTGCAGTATATACATATACAGGAGTGGAACTGTGCAGTGTGTATATATACAGGAGGAGTGGTACTGTGCAGTATATACATATACAGGAGTGGTACTGTGCAGTGTATATACACAGGAGGAGTGGTACTGTGCAGTGTGTATATACAGGAGGAGTGGTACTGTGCAGTGAATATATACAGGACTGGAGTGGAACTGTGCAGTGTATATATACAGGACAGGAGGAGTGGTACTGTGAAGTGTATATATATATACAGGAGGAGTGGTACTGTGCAGTGTGTATATACAGGAGGAGTGGTACTGTGCAGTGAATATATACAGGACTGGAGTGGTACTGTGCAGTGTATATGTACAGGACAGGAGTTGTACTGTGCAGTGTATATATACACAGGAGGAGTGGTACTGTGCAGTGTGTATATACAGGAGGAGTGGTACTGTGCAGTGTATATATACAGGACAGGAGTGGTACTGTGCAGTGAATATATACAGGACTGGAGTGGAACTGTGCAGTGTATATATACAGGACAGGAGGAGTGGTACTGTGAAGTGTATATATATATATACAGGAGGAGTGGTACTGTGCAGTGTGTATATACAGGAGGAGTGGTACTGTGCAGTGAATATATACAGGACTGGAGTGGTACTGTGCAGTGTATATATACAGGACAGGAGGAGTGGTACTGTGCAGCGTATATATACAGGACAGGAGTAGTGGTACTGTGCAATGTATATATACAGGAGTGGTACTGTGCAGAGTATATATACAGGAGGAGTGGTACTGTGCAGTGTATATATACAGGAGGAGCGGTAATGTGCAGTGTATATATACAGGAGTGGTACTGTGCAGTGTATATATACAGGACAGGAGTGGTACTGTGCAGTGTATATATACAGGAGGAGTGGTACTGTGCAGTGTATATATATACAGGAGGAGTGGTACTGTGCAGTGTATATATACAGGAGGAGTGGTACTGTGCAGTGTATATATATACAGGAGGAGTGGTACTGTGCAGTGTATATATATACAGGAGGAGTGGTACTGTGCAGTGAATATATACAGGACTGGAGTGGTACTGTGCAGTGTATATATACAGGACAGGAGGAGTGGTACTGTGCAGCGTATATATACAGGACAGGAGTAGTGGTACTGTGCAATGTATATATACAGGAGTGGTACTGTGCAGTGTATATATACAGGAGGAGTGGTACTGTGCAGTGTATATATACAGGAGGAGCGGTAATGTGCAGTGTATATATACAGGAGTGGTACTGTGCAGTGTATATATACAGGAGGAGTGGTACTGTGCAGTGTATATATACAGGAGGAGTGGTACTGTGCAGTGTATATATACAGGAGGAGTGGTACTGTGCAGTGCATATATATACAGGGCAGGAGGACTGGTACTGTGCAGTGTGTATATGCAGGACAGGAGTGGTACTGTGCAGTGTATATATACAGGACAGGAGTGGTGCTGTGCAGTGTAAATATACAGGACAGGAGTGGTACTGTGCAGTGCATATATACAGGCCAGGAGGAGTGGTGCTGTGCAGTGTATATATACAGGACAGGAGGAGTGGTAATGTGCAGTGTATATATACAGGAGGAGTGGTACTGTGCAGTGCATATATACAGGACAGGAGGAGTGGTACTGTGCAGTGTATATATACAGGAGGAGTTGTACTGTGCAGTGTGTATATGCAGGATAGGAGTGGTACTATGCAGTGTGTATATACAGGACACGAGTGGTACTGTGCAGTGTATATTTACAGGACAGGAGGAGTGGTGCTGTGCAGTGTATATATACAGGACAGGAGTGGTGCTGTGCAGTGTATATATACAGGAGTGGGACTGTGCCGTGTATATAGACAGGAGTGGTACTGTGCAGTGTGTATATATACAGGACAGGAGTGGTACTGTGCAGTGCACATATGCAGGACAGGAGTGGTACTGTGCAGTGCATATATGCAGGACAGGAGTGGTACTGTGCAGTGTATATATACAGGACAGGAGTGGTGCTGTGCAGTGTATATATACATCACAGGAGGAGTGGTACTGTGCAGTGTATATATACAGGACAGGAGTGGTACTGTGCAGTGCATATATGCAGGAGGAGGGGTACTGTGCAGTGTATATATAGGAGTGGTACTGTGCAGTGTATATATACAGGAAAGGAGGAGTGATGTCGTGCAGTGTATATATACAGGATTGGTACTGTGCAGTGTATATATACAGGACTGGAGTGGTACTGTGGAGTGTATATATACAGGAGTGGTACTGTGCAGTGTATATATAGGAGTGGTACTGTGCAGTGTATATATACAGGAGGAGTGGTACTGTGCAGTGCATATATACAGGACAGGAGTGGTACTGTGCAGTGTATATATACACAGGAGTTGTACTGTGCAGTGTGTATATGCAGGATAGGAGTGGTACTATGCAGTGTGTATATACAGGACACGAGTGGTACTGTGCAGTGTATATATACAGGACAGGAGGAGTGGTGCTGTGCAGTGTATATATACAGGAGTGGGACTGTGCCGTGTATATAGACAGGAGTGGTACTGTGCAGTGTATATATACAGGACAGAAGTGGTACTGTGCAGTGCATATATGCAGGACAGGAGTGGTACTGTGCAGTGTATATATACAGGACAGGAGTGGTACTGTGCAGTGTATATATACAGGACAGGAGTGGTACTGTGCAGTGCATATATGCAGGAGGAGGGGTACTGTGCAGTGTATATATAGGAGTGGTACTGTGCAGTGTATATATACAGGAAAGGAGGAGTGATGTCGTGCAGTGTATATATACAGGATTGGTACTGTGCAGTGTATATATACAGGACTGGAGTGGTACTGTGGAGTGTATATATACAGGAGTGGTACTGTGCAGTGTATATATGAGTGGTACTGTGCAGTGTATATATACAGGAAAGGAGGAATGATGTCGTGCAGTGTATATATACAGGATTGGTACTGTGCAGTGCATATATACAGGACTGGAGTGGTACTGTGGAGTGTATATATACAGGAGTGGTACTGTGCAGTGTATATATACAGGATTGGTACTGTGCAGCGTATATACACAGGACAGGAGTAGTGGTACTGTGCAGTGTATATATATAGGAGTGGTACTGTGCGGTGCATATATACGGGACAGGAGGAGAGGTACTGTGCAGTGCATATATACAGGACAGGAGTGGTACTGTGCAGTGTATATATACAGGAGTGGCACTGTGCAGTGTATAGATAAAGGAGGAGTGGTACTGTGCAGTGTACATATGCAGGACAGGAGTGGTACTGTGCAGTGTATATATACAGGACAGGAGTGGTACTGTGCAGTGCATATATACAGGACAGGATTGGTGCTGTGCAGTGTATATATACAGGAGTGGTACTGTGCAGTGTATACAGGAGGAGTGGTACTGTGGAGTGTATATATACAGGACAGGAGTGGTGCTGTGCAGTGTATATATACAGGACAGGAGTGGTACTGTGCAGTGCATATATACAGGACAGGAGTGGTGCTGTGCAGTGTATATATACAGGAGTGGTACTGTGCAGTGTATATATACAGGAGGAGTGGTACTGTGCAGTGCATATATGCAGGACAGGAGGAGTGGTGCTGTGCAGTGTATATATACAGGACAGGAGTGGTACTGTGCAGTGTATATATACAGGACATGAGTGGTACTGTGCAGTGCATATATGCAGGACAGGAGGAGTGGTGCTGTGCAGTGTATATATACAGGACAGGAGTGGTACTGTGCAGTGTATATATACATGACAGGAGTGGTACTGTGCAGTGTATATACAGGAGTGGTGCTGTGCAATGTATATATGCAGGAGTGGTACTGTGCAGTGTGTATATGCAGGACAGGAGTGGGACTGTGCAGTGTATATATACAGGAGTGGGACTGTGCAGTGTATATAGACAGGAGTGGTACTGTGCAGTGTATATAGACAGGAGTGGTACTGAGCAGTGTATATAGACAGGAGTGGTACTGTGAAGTGTATATAGACAGGACATGAGTGGTACTGTGCAGTGCATATATGCAGGACAGGAGGAGTGGTGCTGTGCAGTGTATATATACAGGACAGGAGTGGTACTGTGCAGTGTATATACAGGAGTGGTGCTGTGCAATGTATATATGCAGGAGTGGTACTGTGCAGTGTGTATATGCAGGACAGGAGTGGGACTGTGCAGTGTATATATACAGGAGTGGGACTGTGCAGTGTATATAGACAGGAGTGGTACTGTGCAGTGTATATATACAGGGCATGAGTGGTACTGTGCAGTGCATATATGCAGGACAGGAGGAGTGGTGCTGTGCAGTGTATATATACAAGACACGAGTGGTACTGTGCAGTGTATATATACAGGAGGAGGGGTACTGTGCAGTGTATATATAGGAGGAGTGGTGCTGTGCAGTGTATATATACAGGAGGAGTGGTACTGTGCAATGTATATATACAGGACAGGAGTGGTACTGTGCAGTGTATATATACAGGAGTGGGACTGTGCAGTGTGTATAGACAGGAGTGGTACTGTGCAGTGTATATATACAGGAGGAGTGGTACTGTGCAGTGCATATATACAGGACAGGAGGAGTGGTACTGTGCAGTGTATATATACAGGAGGAGTGGTACTGTGCTGTGTATATGCAGGACAGGAGTGGTACTGTGCAGTGTATATATACAGGAGGAGTGGTACTGTGCAGTGCATATATACAGGACAGGAGGAGTGGTACTTTGCAGTGTATATATACAGGAGGAGTGGTACTGTGCTGTGTGTATATGCAGGACAGGAGTGGTACTGTGCAGTGTATATATACAGGAGTGGTACTGTGCAGTGCATATATACAGGACAGGAGGAGTGGTGCTGTGCAGTGTATATATACAGGACAGGAGTGGTACTGTGCAGTGTATATATACAGGACAGGAGGAGTGGTGCTGTGCAGTGTATGTATACAGGACAGGAGGAGTGGTGCTGTGGAGTGTATATATACAGGACAGGAGTGGTACTGTGCAGTGTATATACAGGAGTGGTACTGTGCAGTGTATATATACAGGAGGAGTGGTACTGTGCAGTGTGTATATGCAGGACAGGAGTGGTACTGTGCATTGTATATATACAGGAGTGGAACTGTGCAGTGTATATAGACAGGAGTGGTACTGTGCAGTGTGTATATATACAGGACAGGAGTGGTACTGTGCAGTGCATATATGCAGGACAGGAGTGGTACTGTGCAGTGTATATATACAGGACAGGAGTGGTACTGTGCAGTGCATATATGCAGGAGGAGTGGTACTGTGCAGTGTATATATACAGGACAGGAGTGGTGCTGTGCAGGGTATATATACAGGACAGGAGGAGTGGTACTGTGCAGTGTATATATACAGGAAAGGAGGAGTGGTACTGTGCAGTGTATATATACAGGACAGGAGTGGTACTGTGCAGTGCATATATGCAGGAGGAGGGTTACTGTGCAGTGTATATATAGGAGTGGTACTGTGCAGTGTATATATACAGGACAGGAGGAGTGGTGCTGTGCAGTGTATATATACAGGACAGGAGGAGTGGTGCTGTGCAATGTATATATACAGGACAGGAGTGGTGCTGTGCAGTGCATATATACAGGACAGGAGGAGTGGTGCTGTGCAGTGTATATATACAGGACAGGAGTGGTACTGTGCATATACAGGACATGAGTGGTACTGTGCAGTGCATATATGCAGGACAGGAGGAGTGGTGCTGTGCAGTGTATATATACAGGACAGGAGTGGTACTGTGCAGTGTATATATACATGACAGGAGTGGTACTGTGCAGTGTATATACAGGAGTGGTGCTGTGCAATGTATATATGCAGGAGTGGTACTGTGCAGTGTGTATATGCAGGACAGGAGTGGGACTGTGCAGTGTATATATACAGGAGTGGTACTGTGCAGTGTATATAGACAGGAGTGGTACTGAGCAGTGTATATAGACAGGAGTGGTACTGTGCAGTGTATATAGACAGGACATGAGTGGTACTGTGCAGTGCATATATGCAGGACAGGAGGAGTGGTGCTGTGCAGTGTATATATACAGGACAGGAGTGGTACTGTGCAGTGTATATACAGGAGTGGTGCTGTGCAATGTATATATGCAGGAGTGGTACTGTGCAGTGTGTATATGCAGGACAGGAGTGGGACTGTGCAGTGTATATATACAGGAGTGGGACTGTGAAGTGTATATAGACAGGAGTGGTACTGTGCAGTGTATATATACAGGGCATGAGTGGTACTGTGCAGTGCATATATGCAGGACAGGAGGAGTGGTGCTGTGCAGTGTATATATACAAGACACGAGTGGTACTGTGCAGTGTATATATACAGGAGGAGGGGTACTGTGCAGTGTATATATAGGAGGAGTGGTGCTGTGCAGTGTATATATACAGGAGGAGTGGTACTGTGCAATGTATATATACAGGACAGGAGTGGTACTGTGCAGTGTATATATACAGGAGTGGGACTGTGCAGTGTGTATAGACAGGAGTGGTACTGTGCAGTGTATATATACAGGAGGAGTGGTACTGTGCAGTGCATATATACAGGACAGGAGGAGTGGTACTGTGCAGTGTATATATACAGGAGGAGTGGTACTGTGCTGTGTATATGCAGGACAGGAGTGGTACTGTGCAGTGTATATATACAGGAGGAGTGGTACTGTGCAGTGCATATATACAGGACAGGAGGAGTGGTACTTTGCAGTGTATATATACAGGAGGAGTGGTACTGTGCTGTGTGTATATGCAGGACAGGAGTGGTACTGTGCAGTGTATATATACAGGAGTGGTACTGTGCAGTGCATATATACAGGACAGGAGGAGTGGTGCTGTGCAGTGTATATATACAGGACAGGAGTGGTACTGTGCAGTGTATATATACAGGACAGGAGGAGTGGTGCTGTGCAGTGTATGTATACAGGACAGGAGGAGTGGTGCTGTGGAGTGTATATATACAGGACAGGAGTGGTACTGTGCAGTGTATAAACAGGAGTGGTACTGTGCAGTGTATATATACAGGAGGAGTGGTACTGTGCAGTGTGTATATGCAGGACAGGAGTGGTACTGTGCATTGTATATATACAGGAGTGGAACTGTGCAGTGTATATAGACAGGAGTGGTACTGTGCAGTGTGTATATATACAGGACAGGAGTGGTACTGTGCAGTGCATATATGCAGGACAGGAGTGGTACTGTGCAGTGTATATATACAGGACAGGAGTGGTACTGTGCAGTGCATATATGCAGGAGGAGTGGTACTGTGCAGTGTATATATACAGGACAGGAGTGGTGCTGTGCAGGGTATATATACAGGACAGGAGGAGTGGTACTGTGCAGTGTATATATACAGGAAAGGAGGAGTGGTACTGTGCAGTGTATATATACAGGACAGGAGTGGTACTGTGCAGTGCATATATGCAGGAGGAGGGTTACTGTGCAGTGTATATATAGGAGTGGTACTGTGCAGTGTATATATACAGGACAGGAGGAGTGGTGCTGTGCAGTGTATATATACAGGACAGGAGGAGTGGTGCTGTGCAATGTATATATACAGGACAGGAGTGGTGCTGTGCAGTGCATATATACAGGACAGGAGGAGTGGTGCTGTGCAGTGTATATATACAGGACAGGAGTGGTACTGTGCATATACAGGAGGAGTGGTACTGTGCAGTGTGTATATGCAGGAGTGGTACTGTGCAGTGTATATATACAGGACAGGAGTGGTGCTGTGCAGTGTATATATACAGGACAGGAGTGGTACTGTGCAGTGTATATACAGGAGTGGTACTGTGCAGTGTATATGTACAGGAGTGGTACTGTGCAGTGTGTATATGCAGGACAGGAGTGGTACTGTGCAGTGTATATATACAGGAGTGGGACTGTGCAGTGTATATAGACAGGAGTGGTACTGTGCTGTGTATATACATATACAGGAGTGGTACTGTGCAGTGTATATACAGGAGTGGTACTGTGCAGTGTATATGTACAGGAGTGGTACTGTGCAATGTATATATACAGGACAGGAGTGGTACTGTGCAGTGTATATATACAGGAGTGGGACTGTGCAGTGTGTATAGACAGGAGTGGTACTGTGCAGTGTATATATACAGGAGGAGTGGTACTGTGCAGTGCATATATACAGGACAGGAGGAGTGGTACTGTGCAGTGTATATATACAGGAGGAGTGGTACTGTGCTGTGTATATGCAGGACAGGAGTGGTACTGTGCAGTGTATATATACAGGAGGAGTGGTACTGTGCAGTGCATATATACAGGACAGGAGGAGTGGTACTTTGCAGTGTATATATACAGGAGGAGTGGTACTGTGCTGTGTGTATATGCAGGACAGGAGTGGTACTGTGCAGTGTATATATACAGGAGTGGTACTGTGCAGTGCATATATACAGGACAGGAGGAGTGGTGCTGTGCAGTGTATATATACAGGACAGGAGTGGTACTGTGCAGTGTATATATACAGGACAGGAGGAGTGGTGCTGTGCAGTGTATATATACAGGACAGGAGTGGTACTGTGCAGTGTATATACAGGAGTGGTACTGTGCAGTGTATATATACAGGAGGAGTGGTACTGTGCAGTGTGTATATGCAGGACAGGAGTGGTACTGTGCATTGTATATATACAGGAGTGGAACTGTGCAGTGTATATATACAGGACAGGAGGAGTGGTGCTGTGCAGTGTATATATACAGGACAGGAGTGGTACTGTGCAGTGTATATATACAGGACAGGAGGAGTGGTGCTGTGGAGTGTATATATACAGGACAGGAGTGGTACTGTGCAGTGTATATACAGGAGTGGTACTGTGCAGTGTATATATACAGGAGGAGTGGTACTGTGCAGTGTGTATATGCAGGACAGGAGTGGTACTGTGCATTGTATATATACAGGAGTGGAACTGTGCAGTGTATATAGACAGGAGTGGTACTGTGCAGTGTGTATATATACAGGACAGGAGTGGTACTGTGCAGTGCATATATGCAGGACAGGAGTGGTACTGTGCAGTGTATATATACAGGACAGGAGTGGTACTGTGCAGTGCATATATGCAGGAGGAGTGGTACTGTGCAGTGTATATATACAGGACAGGAGTGGTGCTGTGCAGGGTATATATACAGGACAGGAGGAGTGGTACTGTGCAGTGTATATATACAGGAAAGGAGGAGTGGTACTGTGCAGTGTATATATACAGGACAGGAGTGGTACTGTGCAGTGCATATATGCAGGAGGAGGGTTACTGTGCAGTGTATATATAGGAGTGGTACTGTGCAGTGTATATATACAGGACAGGAGGAGTGGTGCTGTGCAGTGTATATATACAGGACAGGAGGAGTGGTGCTGTGCAATGTATATATACAGGACAGGAGTGGTGCTGTGCAGTGCATATATACAGGACAGGAGGAGTGGTGCTGTGCAGTGTATATATACAGGACAGGAGTGGTACTGTGCATATACAGGACATGAGTGGTACTGTGCAGTGCATATATGCAGGACAGGAGGAGTGGTGCTGTGCAGTGTATATATACAGGACAGGAGTGGTACTGTGCAGTGTATATATACATGACAGGAGTGGTACTGTGCAGTGTATATACAGGAGTGGTGCTGTGCAATGTATATATGCAGGAGTGGTACTGTGCAGTGTGTATATGCAGGACAGGAGTGGGACTGTGCAGTGTATATATACAGGAGTGGGACTGTGCAGTGTATATAGACAGGAGTGGTACTGTGCAGTGTATATAGACAGGAGTGGTACTGAGCAGTGTATATAGACAGGAGTGGTACTGTGCAGTGTATATAGACAGGACATGAGTGGTACTGTGCAGTGCATATATGCAGGACAGGAGGAGTGGTGCTGTGCAGTGTATATATACAGGACAGGAGTGGTACTGTGCAGTGTATATACAGGAGTGGTGCTGTGCAATGTATATATGCAGGAGTGGTACTGTGCAGTGTGTATATGCAGGACAGGAGTGGGACTGTGCAGTGTATATATACAGGAGTGGGACTGTGAAGTGTATATAGACAGGAGTGGTACTGTGCAGTGTATATATACAGGGCATGAGTGGTACTGTGCAGTGCATATATGCAGGACAGGAGGAGTGGTGCTGTGCAGTGTATATATACAAGACACGAGTGGTACTGTGCAGTGTATATATACAGGAGGAGGGGTACTGTGCAGTGTATATATAGGAGGAGTGGTGCTGTGCAGTGTATATATACAGGAGGAGTGGTACTGTGCAATGTATATATACAGGACAGGAGTGGTACTGTGCAGTGTATATATACAGGAGTGGGACTGTGCAGTGTGTATAGACAGGAGTGGTACTGTGCAGTGTATATATACAGGAGGAGTGGTACTGTGCAGTGCATATATACAGGACAGGAGGAGTGGTACTGTGCAGTGTATATATACAGGAGGAGTGGTACTGTGCTGTGTATATGCAGGACAGGAGTGGTACTGTGCAGTGTATATATACAGGAGGAGTGGTACTGTGCAGTGCATATATACAGGACAGGAGGAGTGGTACTTTGCAGTGTATATATACAGGAGGAGTGGTACTGTGCTGTGTGTATATGCAGGACAGGAGTGGTACTGTGCAGTGTATATATACAGGAGTGGTACTGTGCAGTGCATATATACAGGACAGGAGGAGTGGTGCTGTGCAGTGTATATATACAGGACAGGAGTGGTACTGTGCAGTGTATATATACAGGACAGGAGGAGTGGTGCTGTGCAGTGTATGTATACAGGACAGGAGGAGTGGTGCTGTGGAGTGTATATATACAGGACAGGAGTGGTACTGTGCAGTGTATATACAGGAGTGGTACTGTGCAGTGTATATATACAGGAGGAGTGGTACTGTGCAGTGTGTATATGCAGGACAGGAGTGGTACTGTGCATTGTATATATACAGGAGTGGAACTGTGCAGTGTATATAGACAGGAGTGGTACTGTGCAGTGTGTATATATACAGGACAGGAGTGGTACTGTGCAGTGCATATATGCAGGACAGGAGTGGTACTGTGCAGTGTATATATACAGGACAGGAGTGGTACTGTGCAGTGCATATATGCAGGAGGAGTGGTACTGTGCAGTGTATATATACAGGACAGGAGTGGTGCTGTGCAGGGTATATATACAGGACAGGAGGAGTGGTACTGTGCAGTGTATATATACAGGAAAGGAGGAGTGGTACTGTGCAGTGTATATATACAGGACAGGAGTGGTACTGTGCAGTGCATATATGCAGGAGGAGGGTTACTGTGCAGTGTATATATAGGAGTGGTACTGTGCAGTGTATATATACAGGACAGGAGGAGTGGTGCTGTGCAGTGTATATATACAGGACAGGAGGAGTGGTGCTGTGCAATGTATATATACAGGACAGGAGTGGTGCTGTGCAGTGCATATATACAGGACAGGAGGAGTGGTGCTGTGCAGTGTATATATACAGGACAGGAGTGGTACTGTGCATATACAGGAGGAGTGGTACTGTGCAGTGTGTATATGCAGGAGTGGTACTGTGCAGTGTATATATACAGGACAGGAGTGGTGCTGTGCAGTGTATATATACAGGACAGGAGTGGTACTGTGCAGTGTATATACAGGAGTGGTACTGTGCAGTGTATATGTACAGGAGTGGTACTGTGCAGTGTGTATATGCAGGACAGGAGTGGTACTGTGCAGTGTATATATACAGGAGTGGGACTGTGCAGTGTATATAGACAGGAGTGGTACTGTGCTGTGTATATACATATACAGGAGTGGTACTGTGCAGTGTATATATACAGGAGTGGGACTGTGCAGTGTATATAGACAGGAGTGGGACTGTGCAGTGTATATAGACAGGAGTGGTACTGTGCAGTGCATATATGCAGAACAGGAGTGGTACTGTGCAGTGTATATATACAGGACAGTAGTACTGTGCAGTGCATATATGCAGGAGGAGGGGTACTGTACAGTGTATATATAGGAGTGGTGCTGTGCAGGGTATATATACAGGAGGGGTACTGTGCAGTGTATATATACAGGAGTGATACTGTGCAGTGTATATATACAGGAGGAGGGGTACTGTGCAGTGTATATATACAGGAGGAGGGGTACTGTGCAGTGTATATATAGGAGGAGTGGTACTGTGCAGTATATACATATACAGGAGTGGTACTGTGCAGTGTATATATACAGGAGGAGTGGTACTGTGCAGTATATACATATACAGGATGAGTGGTACTGTGCAGTGTATATATATACAGGATGAGTGGTACTGTGCAGTATCTGTATCCAACATTCTGCCCCAGCTCACAGCCTGCCCCCATGTCCAGCATTCTGCCTCAGTCTCCAGCATTCTGCCCCAGCTTCGAGCATTCTGCCCCATGTCCAGAATTCTGCCCCAGCGTCCAGCATTCTTCTGCCCCATGTCCAGCATTCTGCCCCGTCTCACAGTCTGCCCTCATATCCAGCATTCTGCCACCAGCGTCCAGCATTCTGTCCCCAGCGTCCAGCATTCTGCCCCATGTCCATTCTGCCCCCAGTGTCCAGCATTATGCCCCATGTCCAGCATTCTGCCCCAGGCTCCCTGGATAGCCGCTCTCAAAAAAAAATAAATAAATAAAAAAAAAAAATAAATTCTTCTTACCTTGTTATCTGGCTGTGCTCCAGCGGCGAGGCTCCCTCCCTCTCCCAGTCCCACACTGACTGAATGAGGAAGTGGAGGAGCAGAGCAGTGTGTGACGTCAGGTGAGGGCGGAGCTGTGGCTGGACCATTGTGCAGGGGGGGATTTCGGCGCTGGCTGGACCATGGTGCGGGGGGGGGGGGGGCCTGCCCGAGGGGCTCGGCAGGCGCTGAGTCTGAATTTAAAATATAGCTGCAGAAGCCTGTATAAAATGTAGGGGGGCCCCAGCGCGGATCGGGCTGCCAGCATGGTCGGGCCCCCCTAATCACCGGGCCCCATACACATGTAAGGCCTGTCATGCCCTGATGGCGGCCCTGGTTTCAGGATGCTTGACAGTTGGCATGAGACAAGACTGGTGGTAGCGCTCACCTGGTCTTCTCCGAATAAGCCGTTTTCCAGATGTCCCAAACAATCGAAAAGGGGATTCATCAGAGAAAATGACTTTACCCCAGTCCTCAGCAGTCCACTCCCTGTACCTCTTGCAGAATATCAGTCTGTCCATGATGTTTTTTCTGGAGAGAAGTGGCTTCTTTGCTGTCCTCCTTGAGACCAGGCCTTGCTCCAAGAGTCTCCGCCTCACAGCGTGTGCAGAAGCACTCACACCTGCCTGCTGCCATTCCTGAGCAAGCTCTGCACTGCTGGTAGTCCGATCCCACAGCTGAAGCACTTTTAAGAGACGGTCCTGGCGCTTGCTGGTCTTTCTTGGGCGCCCTGGAGCCTTTTTGGCAACAAGGGAACCTCTCTCCTTGAAGTTCTTGATGATGCGATAGATTGTTGACTGAGGTGCATTCTTTCTAGCTGCGATACTCTTCCCTGTTAGGCCATTTTTGTGCAGTGCAATGATGACTGCACGTGTTTCTTTAGAGATAACCATGGTTAACAGAAGAGAAACAATGATGCCAAGCACCAGCCTCCTTTTAAAGTGTCCAGTGGTGTCATTCTTACTTAATCATGACAGATTGATCTCCAGCCCTGTCTTCATCAACACCCACACCTGTGTTAATGGAGCAATCACTGAAACGATGTTAGCTGGTCCTTTTAAGGCAGGGCTGCAATGATGTTGAAATGTATTTTGGGGCATAAAGTTAATTTTCTAGGCAAATATTGACTTTGCAAGTAATTGCTGTTAAGCTGATCACTCTTTATAACATTCTGGAGTATATGCAAATTGCCATTAGAAAAAATGAAGCAGTAGACTTTGTAAAAATTATTGTGTCATTCTCAAAATTTTTAGCCATGGCTGTACAGACCAAAGTTTGGACACACCTTCTCATTCAAAGAGTTTGCTTTATTTTCATGACTATGAAAATTGTAGATTCACTCTGAAGGCATCAAAGCTATGAATTAACACATGTGGAATTATATAATTAACAAAAAAGTGTGAAACAACTGAAAATGTGTCTTATATTCTAGGTTCTTCAAAGTAGCCACCTTTTGCTTTGATTACTGCTTTGCACACTCTTGGCATTCTATAGATGAGCTTCAAGAGGTAGTCACTGGAAATGGTCTTCCAACAGTCTTGAAGGAGTTCCCAGAGATGCTTAGCACTTGTTGGCCCTTTGGCCTTCACTCTGCGGTCCAGCTCACCCCAAACCATCTCGATTGGGTTCAGGTCTGGTGACTGTGGAGGCCAGGTCATCTGGCGTAGCACCCGATCACTCTCCTTCTTGGTCAAATAGCCCTTACACAGCCTGGAGGTGTGTTTGAGGTCATTGTCCTGTTGAAAAATAAATGATGGTCCAGCTAAACACAAACCGGATGGAATAGCATGCCGCTGCAAGATGCTGTGGTGGCCATGCTGGTTCAGTATGCCTTCAATTTTGAATAAATCCCCAACAGTGTCACCAGTAAAGCACCCCCACACCATCACACCTCCTCCTCCATGCTTCACGGTGGGAACCAGGTATGTAGAGTCCATCCGTTCACCTTTTCTGCGTCGCACAAAGACAAGGTGGTTGGAACCAAAGATCTCAAATTTGGACTCATCAGACCAAAGCACAGATTTCCACTGGTCTAATGTCCATTCCTTGAGTTCTTTAGCCCAAACAAGTCTTCTGCTTGTTGCCTGTCCTTAGCAGTGGTTTCCTAGCAGCTATTTTACCATGAAGGCCTGCTGCACAAAGTCTCCTCTTAGCAGTTGTTGTAGAGATGTGTCTGCTGCTAGAACTCTGTGTGGCATTGACCTGGTCTCTGATCTGAGCTGCTGTTAACCTGCGATTTCTGAGGCTGGTGACTCGGATGAACTTATCCTCCGCAGCAGAGGTGACTCTTGGTCTTCCTTTCCTGGAGCGGTCCTCATGTGAGCCAGTTTCTTTGTAGCGCTTGATGGTTTTTGCCACTGCACGTGGGGACACTTTCAAAGTTTTCCCAATTTTTCGGACTGACTGACCTTCATTTCTTAAAGTAATAATGGCCACTCGTTTTTCTTTACTCAGCTGCTTTTTTCTTACCATAATACAAATTCTAATAGTCTATTCAGTAGGACTATCAGCTGTGTATCCACCAGACCTCTGCACAACTGATGGTCCCAACCCCATTTATAAGGCAAGAAATCCCACTTATTAAACCATAGTCATGAAAATAAAGAATACGCTTTGATTGAGGTGTGTCCAAACCTTTGGTCTGTAGTGTGTGTGTGTGTGTGTGTGTATATATATATATATATATATACACACACACACATACACACTATGACTTATCTCGGCTAAGACAAAGCCTAGATCCTCAGGCTACATCCACATCATGGGCGTAGCCAGGATCAAACCTGGGGGGGGGGGCAGAACCTCATACTGCACACCCCTACACTTGAAAATAAAGCCTGCACCTTAAGAAGATGTGGTGGTGAATGCAGTCTATTTATTCCAACTATCAGTTGATGTTACTGAAGATGAGCAATGCCTGTCCTGGGCGTCCTTTTGGGCAGCTATGAGGTGGACCTGACTGGTGCTAAAAAAAAGGAGTGTTAGTCTGTGTGCTATCCGGCTTTCATTCTTTTTGGTACAGATATGATATGGATAGACAGATATATAAATAAAAGCAGATTAGAAATCTGCTCTGATATTGAAAACATTATCTATGAGCTCAAAAACCTTTCAGGTGATGCAGTTTTTAAAAAGCTGATCGGCTTTTGCAACTGAAAAACGTATCCTCAAAAAACGCAGCAAAAACGCTGTGTGTGAATGTAGCCTTAGATCAGGAATAGAACAGCCATTTATAGGACATTTCATAACTTTCCCAAATTCCTATGAAAAAATATTCAGCACATCCTGCATTGAACTACTGTACCCAATTTATTATATATTTTAGAAGTCGGAATCGGTCCATTTTATACCAACTCCGACTCCACCAAAATGAGCTCCGACTCCACAGCCCTACATACTAAGGTTGTGTTTTATCTCCCGTCCACCACACTCCAGCTCCGGCTCCGCCCCCCAAGCACCATCCTCTGCTCCCCCCCCATGCTCAGCCTCTGCTCCCCCCCCATGCTCAGCCTCTGCTCCCCCCCCCATGCTCAGCCTCTGCTCCCCCCCATGCTCAGCCTCTGCTCCCCCCCCATGCTCAGCCTCTGCTCCCCCCCCCATGCTCAGCCTCTGCTCCCCCCCCATGCTCAGCCTCTGCTGCTCCCCCCATGCTCAGCCTCTGCTCCCCCCCCATGCTCAGCCTCTGCTCCCCTCCATGCTCAGCCTCTGCTCCCCCCCCCATGCTCAGCCTCTGCTCCCCCCCCATGCTCAGCCTCTGCTCCCCCCCCATGCTCAGCCTCTGCTCCCCCCCATGCTCAGCCTCTGTTCCCCCCCATGCTCAGCCTCTGCTCCCCCCCCCATGCTCAGCCTCTGCTCCCCCCCCATGCTCAGCCTCTGCTCCCCCCCCCATGCTCAGCCTCTGCTCCCCCCCCCCATGCTCAGCCTCTGCTCCCCCCCCATGCTCAGCCTCTGCTCCCCCCCATGCTCAGCCTCTGCTCCCCCCCCCCATGCTCAGCCTCTGCTCCCCCCCCATGCTCAGCCTCTGCTCCCCCCCATGCTCAGCCTCTGCTCCCCCCCATGCTCAGCCTCTGCTCCCCCCCCATGCTCAGCCTCTGCTCCCCCCCATGCTCAGCCTCTGCTCCCCCCCCCCATGCTCAGCCTCTGCTCCCCCCCCCCATGCTCAGCCTCTGCCCCTCCATGCTCAGCCTCTGCTCCTCCCCATGCTCAGCCTCTGCTCCCCCCCCCCCCATGCTCAGCCTCTGCTCCCCCCCCATGCTCAGCCTCTGCTCCCCCCCATGCTCAGCCTCTGCTCCCCCCCCATGCTCAGCCTCTGCTCCCCCCCATGCTCAGCCTCTGCTCCCCCCCCCCATGCTCAGCCTCTGCTCCCCCCCCCCATGCTCAGCCTCTGCCCCTCCATGCTCAGCCTCTGCTCTCCCCCCATGCTCAGCCTCTGCTCCCCCCCCCCCCATGCTCAGCCTCTGCTCCCCCCCCATGCTCAGCCTCTGCTCCCCCCCCCATGCTCAGCCTCTGCTCCCCCCCCCATGCTCAGCCTCTGCTCCCCCCCCCATGCTCAGCCTCTGCTCCCCCCCCCCATGCTCAGCCTCTGCTCCCCCCACTCTCTCCCCCCACACACCGTCTCCCTTCTGTCCTCTGCGGGGTGTCGCCGCTCCCTCCTCCGCGCTCTTCCCCGCTGACAGCTCCGCTCCTCTGCTGCGCTCTCTCCACAGCAAACATTACGACACCACCGTCGCCTCCTCCATGACTCAGTCCGGCCTCCCACGTCTCCTCACCACACGTCACTTCCCCGCCCGGCCGCCATTTTAGTTCCTGTGGTGGCGGAGCACAGGCGGAAGTGCCGCCATCTGTAGCAGCGGCTGCGGTCCTCCTCACCGTGTCTCCGCCGAGTCAGGAGGTTTTCGTGAGGGGGAGATCTCGGCGGCCTGATACCATAATGCCGTCCACCCCGCTCCGTGTGGCCGTGGTGTGCTCCAGAACCGCAGCATGGAGGCGCACAATCTCCTCAGGTAATGGCGGAGCCCCTTCTTCTTCAGTCTGTGCGCGTAGTTCGGGGCCGTGTGAGGCCGGTGATGTCTCTAGGCCTCTGTGTGTGATGGAGGACCCTGGGAGCGGCCATACCTTCTTACACACACCTCCATGGTGGCCTTTTCCCCCTCAGATGTAGGAAAATTACACATTTGTAACTGAATGTGTTAGAAACTTTTTTTGGGTGGGAAACTTGCGCCATATAGCAACTCTCCGGCCATTTTTTTAAAATTCTTTTATATGACTGGGAAAGGATTAAAAGCATAACAGTAGTGGCC
Source organism: Dendrobates tinctorius (assembly GCF_039654945.1). Taxonomy (NCBI): domain Eukaryota; kingdom Metazoa; phylum Chordata; class Amphibia; order Anura; family Dendrobatidae; genus Dendrobates; species Dendrobates tinctorius. The sequence goes on along the minus strand of NW_027362163.1, from coordinate 731,970 downwards.
TTTTCAGTTACCGGGGCCGACTAGGCCTCACATGGGTTCTGGTCGGGTCGTCATCAGTCCAGTCTGGGCAGGTGGTGTGTGTGTATATATATATATAATTTAGTTTTCACCCCCCCAGTCTCTTCGCCAGTTTTAAGCTTCAGGGGCCTGAAGGTCCTGGAAACCCTTTTATTTCGAGTGATTTCTGGCCGAAGCAAACTTAGGTTTGTTTGTGTCTGGTGGAAACTGATTGCCTTCACTCTGTTTTTTTTTCTGTTTTTGGAGTAAAAAAAAAAAATATATATATTAGGTTCTTTTCACACCAGGACGTGTACACTGAATATATTCTATAGGGTATAACAGGCACCCGTCTGCCGAGAGAACGTCCTTCTCAAATCCATCTGACCACTGTACATCCAAAAAAACTTACCAGCTGATTCATCAGTTTACATTTTTTTTTTTTTTTTTAAGCCAAAAAATGTCTCTTGATGTTTTTACAGCCTCTCTGTTAACTTTGTGAAAAGTTGAATAAAATGCCTTTATCTACGATCATCTGATGTCTTGTTACAAAGAAATTAGACAGGGACAGAGTTTAGAATATTGGAATATTACAATTTTTTCTCATGTAGGGTGACCAGCCAATGTTACTGGGCACAGTGAGGCTACATGAAAGCTCCACATGTCCACTGTTAACTCCTGGTGGATTGTTTTATTAGTAATCTGTTCATTGTGGTATAAGTTGTATGCACAACTTTTTGTGTTTTTTGTGTTGTATTTGAATTCAAATGGAATTTGAATTCAGGGGGTCAGAGCCTGGCTGTCCATGGATAAAAGTGGTCCTTGTGGTGCAGGCTTGAGGGTGCACAAATGCCCAACAGAGCACCACACAGCCCCAAGAACTGCTCCCTCACCTCAGTCTGGTAATTAGCTTTCAAATGACATCCCAATGTCCCCTCTGGCTTTGCCAGAAGTCCCACCAGGGGCCCCAATGTCTGATTTGGACAGCAGATCTGTACTGAAGTCCCTGGTGGTGCAAACTCTTGTGTCACCAGGGAGCATGTCAGTGTCAGCAGTCAGGATGGCCTAGTGGTCTAAGGCACTGTGTTCAGGTTGCAGTCTCCCGTGGAGGCGTGGGTTCGAATCCCACTCCTGACAGCAGCAGTACTGGTCCCTGGAGGTGCAAGCTGTTGTGCACCAGGGAGCGTGTTAAGCGTCTGCAGTCACCACATGTGGAGGCGTGGGTTCAAATCCCACTCCTTGACAGCAGCAGTACTGGTCCCTGGAGGTGCAAGCTGTTGTGCACCAGGGAGCGTGTTCAGCGTCTGCAGTCACCACGTGGAGGCGTGGGTTCGAATCCCACTCCTGACAGCGACAGTTTTTTTTTTTTTTTTTAAGAAAAGAAAATAAACCTAGTGGCAGCATGTGTAATAACAGTCTCCAGGTCTTATAGCCTAATGTATACACCATAAATATTTATATGTGTGTCTATACAGTTGGTGTATATATGTGTGAGTATATTTTTTAGCCTTAAAGTTTTGATTCTCCATCCTCATTTCTTTCTTTTCCAAATCAAAAAAACACTCGTGTGAGAGCAATCTGCATCCAAAAAAACTTAGGGATAGGGACAATTTAGTGAGTACGTCGGGCTCCCTTAAAAGGTCAATTCACCCAACGAACAAAGGTGCTGCTTGCTCGTCGGGTGAGATGGGCAGCACGATTATTATCATCTAACACGCTTTCCTAGGATAATCTGCCAACACAAATCTCTTCTTGAATGGACAATCGTTTCTTAAATGACAATTTATGCTGATAAAAAAACCCAAAAGCTCTAAATTAGGAAGGAGGCTGGAGGGGGGGGCGTCAGGGACTGGAGGGGGGAGACAGAGGCTGGAGGAGGAAGTGTGGTGGTGTAGAGCGGGTTGCGGGAGGCTGTGTGGTGCTGTAGAGCGGGTTGCGGGAGGCTGTGTGGTGGTGTAGAGGCCTACAGGGCCACACAGCCCCCTGGTGTGACTTCCCGAGTGCCATGACAGCTGACTGTATATACATGTTTACACATACATGTATGTACATGTGCCATGACCGCTCCTTAGACCATACATACATGGATTGTCACTTACCCAAACCGAGGATGAAGAGGCTTAGCTGCTCCACATGATGATGGTGGCCGGAGAGCTGTGTTCCTCCATAGCGATGTCGTCCATTAGGCAAACTTGGTGTCCTTGTCCCGCCAGTTCTTGAGCCAGTTTAGTGTCCACGATGCCTTGTTACCTATTGGAAAAAAAAGGGAAAAGGAAATTATTGAATTTTGACATAGAATAAAAATTAAGTCCTATGAATTGTACTGGTACATTAACCCCTTTTTCTACGAGCGTATATTGCCAGCAGACACACAGAGAGCGGGCGACTGCCCCAAGTGTTACCTACTGAGAGACAGAGAAATAAAAAAACAATAATTAATAAGGGAAATATTGCATTCATAATTAGTGTTCACAGCAGAGTGACAACACAGCCCCCCTAACCCTCCCCTACCCCACAGGGAACGCCTGTACCCCGCCATGCCCCCCACAGCTGTGCCCATACACTGTCCTCACCTCCCCCTGCAGGGACCACCTGTCTCCCACGCAGTGCCCCCCACAGCTGACCCCAAACACTCTGCAGGGACCCCCTGTCTCCCACGCAGTGCCCCCCACAGCTGACCCCATACACTCTGCAGGGACCCCCTGTCTCCCCCGTAGTGCCCCCCACAGCTGACCCCATACACTCTGCAGGGACCCCCTGTCTACCCGCAGTGCCCCCCACAGCTGACCCCATACACTCTGCAGGGACCCCCTGCCTCCCCCCACAGCTGACCCCATACAGGCATACAGTTACCGGCCGGCAGCTCCAAGGTTCAAATCTGGCGCTCAGGTGACGTCATTGTTGCTGCAGTTAGACCGAGAAAGCAGGGGGTGGGCTCGGAGCCACGTGACACAGAGCCCGGCCGCCCATCCCCCAGCCTCACTGTACTGCAAGCCAGGGAGAGACTGTTTGTGTGCTGCACGGCGCTGACTCCGCCCCCCCGAGCCAGGGGATGAGTCACAGGCAGCTCAGCGTGTCACACGACTCCTCCCTCTTCCACCTTCTATGCAGGCCGGATCTTGGTTCCCATAGCACAGTGACCCTGCCCACCGGCCAGTCACTGCCGCCCCTCCCCCACCACTAAGCGATCTTACACAGCAGCACAGAGTCGGGGAGGAGATGGGAGATGACCCCGCACCACACAGCGGAGCACTATGAGCCCTGGGGGTGCAGCGCTGACCCCGCCCACGCCGCACCACACAGCGCTATAAGCCCTGGGGGCGCAGCGCTGACCCCACCCACCCCGCACCACACAGCGGAGCACTATGAGCCCTGGGGGCGCAGCGCTGACCCTGCCCACCCCGCACCACACAGCGCAGCACTATGAGCCCTCGGGGCAGTCTCCCGTAGAGGCGTGGGTTCGAATCCCACTCCTGACAGCAGCAGTACTGGTCCCTGGAGGTGCAAGCTGTTGTGCACCAGGGAGCGTGTTCAGCGTCTGCAGTCACCACGTGGAGGCGTGGGTTCGAATCCCACTCCACACAGCGCAGCACTATGAGCCCTCGGGGCGCAGCCAGGGGTGGGATTCAGCGGGTTCTCCCCGGTTCGGTGGAACCGGTTGTTAAAGCTATTGCTCTCATTTTTGGCACCATTAGCCGGCTCTCACTTTTGAAAATGAGATTTCAAATTTTGAGGTCTGCGGCAGATTCTTTCCGGCGTCCATGCTCCCGGAGGCCACTGCAACATGGCGGCGGCCAGCAAGGGAAGTGCGGGGGCCTCCGGGCTGCGAAGAAATCGCGGCGGAGCCGCCGTCCCTGTACCGGAGCACAGCCCGCTGCCACCACCACAGAGCCCACCTGCCCCTGCCCCAGCACAGCTGCCCCTGCCTCAGCGCTGCTGCTGCCCCTGCCTCAGCGCTGCTGCTGCCCCTGCCTCAGCGCTGCTGCTGCCCCTGCCTCAGCGCTGCTGCTGCCCCTGCCTCAGCGCTGCTGCTGCCCCTGCCTCAGCGCTGCTGCTGCCCCTGCCTCAGCGCTGCTGCTGCCCCTGCCTCAGCGCTGATGCTGCCCCTGCCTCAGCGCAGCTGCCCCAGCACAACCAACCTGCCCTAGCACAGAGCCGCCACCGCACGAGCCTGGACCACTGAATGACCCCTGTGACTACTTCACCTGTGCCAGATCCCTTCCCAGGTAAGCTGAATTCGGACTGTAAGACGGACCCCCATTTGACACATTATTTTTTTTCCCCCTATTTTCCTACTGAAAATTGGGGTGTTCTTATGGTCCGTTGCATCTTATAGTCCGAAAAATACGGTAATTTATCCTGAGATTACAGAGTCTGCAACTTTTCTATCTAGCCAGTTAGAAGTGACTCATTGTAACACTTAGGGTACCGTTACACCTAGCGATGCACCAGCGATCCCGACTAGCGATATGACGCGGTCAGGATCGCTGGTGCATCGCTAGGTGGTCGCTAGTGAGCTGCTACACAGGCAGATCTCACCAGCGACATTGCTGGGGACGGGGATCGCTACTTACCTGTCAGACGCGGCGATCCTGCGTCCTCCCGCCCTGGGCGCCACAGGAAGCCCAGCAGGAAGTGGCCGACGAGGAATGGACCAGGAGCTTCTCGCGCGATCAGTGATAACCAGCGGGGGAGCCGGTCGGAGGTAAGTATCACATGCAGGGATATCGCTAGCAATATCGCTGCAACGTCACAAAATCGGTGACTTTACAGCAATATAGAATCATAGAATCGTAGAGTTGGAAGGGACCTCCTGGGCCATCTGGTCCAACCCCCTGCTCAAAGCAGGATTCGCTAAATCATCCCAGTCAGATGTCTGTCCAGCCTCTGTTTGAAGACTTCCATTGAAGGAGAACTCACCACTTCTCGTGGCAGCCTGTTCCACTCATTGATCACTCTAACTGTCAAAAAGTTTTTTCTAATATCTAATCTGTGTCTCTTCCCATTCAGTTTCATCCCATTGCTTCTAGTCTTTCCTTGTGCAAATGAGAATAAAGTTGATCCTTCTACAATGTGACAGCCCTTTAGATATTTGTAGACAGCTATTAAGTCTCCTCTCAGTCTTCTCTTTTGCAAACTAAACATTCCCAAATCCTGCAACCTTTCCTCATAAGACAGGGTTTGCAGACCGGTCACCATTCTGGTCGCTCTTTTCTGAACTTGCTCCAGTTTGTTGATGTCTTTTTTAAAATGTGGTGCCCAAAACTGGACACAATATTCCAGATGAGGTCTGACCAAAGAGGAGTAGAGGGAAATAATGACTTCACGTGATCTAGACTGTATGCTTCTGTTAATACATCCTAGAATTGCATTTGCCTTTTTTGCTGCTGCATCACACTGTTGACTCATATTCAGTCTGTGATCTATTAGTATACCCAAGTCTTTTTCACATGTGCTGTCACTTAGCCCTATTCCTCCCATTCTATATATGCTTTTTTCATTTTTATTGCCCAGATGTAGTACTTTGCATTTCTCCCTGTTAAAAACCATTCTGTTAGTTGCTGCCCACTTCTCCAGTTTATTTAAATCTTTTTGAATCCTCTCTCTCTCTTCTCTAGTATTAGCTATCCCTCCTAGCTTTGTGTCATCAGCAAATTTAATCAGTTTACCCTCAATTCCTTCATCTAAATCGTTGATAAAGATGTTGAACAATACAGGGCCCAGGACAGAGCCCTGTGGTACCCCACTTGAGACATTCTTCCAACTGGATGTGCAGCCATTTACGACCACTCTTTGGGTCCGATCACTAAGCCAGTTATGAATCCACCTAACAGTTGCCTTGTCCATTCCATACTTAGTCATTTTTTCAATAAGGATTGTATGAGAGACTTTGTCAAATGCTTTGCTGAAGTCAAGATATACTATATCTACAGCATTTCCTTGATCCACCCAATCAGTGATACCGTCATAGAAGGAAATTAAGTTAGTCTGACATGACTTATTAGTTAGAAACCCATGCTGACTCTGTTTAATCACTTCATTCTTATCCAGGTATTGACATACATGTTGTTTAATAATTTGTTCAAAGATCTTTCCTGGTATAGAAGTCAGACTCACCGGCCTATAGTTGCCTGGGTCCACCTTCTTCCCCTTTTTGAAGATAGGAACAACATTTGCTCTTCTCCAGTCTTCTGGCACTTCTCCTGTTCTCCAAGAATTTTCAAAGATTATGGAGAGGGGTTCAAAAATATTGCTAGCGATATCGCAGTGTGTAACGGGGTCTTTACAGACAATGGCGTTTACCATCTGTCTGCAGAACTAAAGTAATGAAAAAGAAGCTGGTAATTAGCTTTCAAATGACATCCCAATGTCCCCTCTGGCTTTACCAGAGGCCCCAATGTCTGATTTGGACAGCAGATTTGAAAAGACATTTTCAGTCTGGGGCAGTCTTGGGGGTTCTCAATCCCCTTAACTACTCTGCAGAAGGGGTCAGGCAAATCAAGCTTGGCAGGAACATCATCCAGGAGGCCACCTACATACAGCAACATCACTTGTCCCCCTGCTCCAAATGGAATTTGAATTCAGGGGGTCAGAGCCTGGCTGTCCATGGATAAAAGTGGTCCTTGTGGTGCAGGCTTGAGGGTGCACAAATGCCCAACAGAGCACCACACAGCCCCAAGAACTGCTCCCTCACCTCAGTCTGGTAATTAGCTTTCAAATGACATCCCAATGTCCCCTCTGGCTTTGCCAGAAGTCCCACCAGGGGCCCCAATGTCTGATTTGGACAGCAGATCTGTACTGAAGTCCCTGGTGGTGCAAACTCTTGTGTCACCAGGGAGCATGTCAATGTCAGCAGTCAGGATGGCCTAGTGGTCTAAGGCACTGTGTTCAGGTTGCAGTCTCCCGTGGAGGCGTGGGTTCGAATCCCACTCCTGACAGCAGCAGTACTGGTCCCTGGAGGTGCAAGCTGTTGTGCACCAGGGAGCGTGTTAAGCGTCTGCAGTCACCACATGTGGAGGCGTGGGTTCAAATCCCACTCCTTGACAGCAGCAGTACTGGTCCCTGGAGGTGCAAGCTGTTGTGCACCAGGGAGCGTGTTCAGCGTCTGCAGTCACCACGTGGAGGCGTGGGTTCGAATCCCACTCCTGACAGCGACAGTTTTTTTTTTTTTTTTTAAGAAAAGAAAATAAACCTAGTGGCAGCATGTGTAATAACAGTCTCCAGGTCTTATAGCCTAATGTATACACCATAAATATTTATATGTGTGTCTATACAGTTGGTGTATATATGTGTGAGTATATTTTTTAGCCTTAAAGTTTTGATTCTCCATCCTCATTTCTTTCTTTTCCAAATCAAAAAAACACTCGTGTGAGAGCAATCTGCATCCAAAAAAACTTAGGGATAGGGACAATTTAGTGAGTACGTCGGGCTCCCTTAAAAGGTCAATTCACCCAACGAACAAAGGTGCTGCTTGCTCGTCGGGTGAGATGGGCAGCACGATTATTATCATCTAACACGCTTTCCTAGGATAATCTGCCAACACAAATCTCTTCTTGAATGGACAATCGTTTCTTAAATGACAATTTATGCTGATAAAAAAACCCAAAAGCTCTAAATTAGGAAGGAGGCTGGAGGGGGGGGCGTCAGGGACTGGAGGGGGGAGACAGAGGCTGGAGGAGGAAGTGTGGTGGTGTAGAGCGGGTTGCGGGAGGCTGTGTGGTGCTGTAGAGCGGGTTGCGGGAGGCTGTGTGGTGGTGTAGAGGCCTACAGGGCCACACAGCCCCCTGGTGTGACTTCCCGAGTGCCATGACAGCTGACTGTATATACATGTTTACACATACATGTATGTACATGTGCCATGACCGCTCCTTAGACCATACATACATGGATTGTCACTTACCCAAACCGAGGATGAAGAGGCTTAGCTGCTCCACATGATGATGGTGGCCGGAGAGCTGTGTTCCTCCATAGCGATGTCGTCCATTAGGCAAACTTGGTGTCCTTGTCCCGCCAGTTCTTGAGCCAGTTTAGTGTCCACGATGCCTTGTTACCTATTGGAAAAAAAAGGGAAAAGGAAATTATTGAATTTTGACATAGAATAAAAATTAAGTCCTATGAATTGTACTGGTACATTAACCCCTTTTTCTACGAGCGTATATTGCCAGCAGACACACAGAGAGCGGGCGACTGCCCCAAGTGTTACCTACTGAGAGACAGAGAAATAAAAAAACAATAATTAATAAGGGAAATATTGCATTCATAATTAGTGTTCACAGCAGAGTGACAACACAGCCCCCCTAACCCTCCCCTACCCCACAGGGAACGCCTGTACCCCGCCATGCCCCCCACAGCTGTGCCCATACACTGTCCTCACCTCCCCCTGCAGGGACCACCTGTCTCCCACGCAGTGCCCCCCACAGCTGACCCCAAACACTCTGCAGGGACCCCCTGTCTCCCACGCAGTGCCCCCCACAGCTGACCCCATACACTCTGCAGGGACCCCCTGTCTCCCCCGTAGTGCCCCCCACAGCTGACCCCATACACTCTGCAGGGACCCCCTGTCTACCCGCAGTGCCCCCCACAGCTGACCCCATACACTCTGCAGGGACCCCCTGCCTCCCCCCACAGCTGACCCCATACAGGCATACAGTTACCGGCCGGCAGCTCCAAGGTTCAAATCTGGCGCTCAGGTGACGTCATTGTTGCTGCAGTTAGACCGAGAAAGCAGGGGGTGGGCTCGGAGCCACGTGACACAGAGCCCGGCCGCCCATCCCCCAGCCTCACTGTACTGCAAGCCAGGGAGAGACTGTTTGTGTGCTGCACGGCGCTGACTCCGCCCCCCCGAGCCAGGGGATGAGTCACAGGCAGCTCGGCGTGTCACACGACTCCTCCCTCTTCCACCTTCTATGCAGGCCGGATCTTGGTTCCCATAGCACAGTGACCCTGCCCACCGGCCAGTCACTGCCGCCCCTCCCCCACCACTAAGCGATCTTACACAGCAGCACAGAGTCGGGGAGGAGATGGGAGATGACCCCGCACCACACAGCGGAGCACTATGAGCCCTGGGGGTGCAGCGCTGACCCCGCCCACGCCGCACCACACAGCGCTATAAGCCCTGGGGGCGCAGCGCTGACCCCACCCACCCCGCACCACACAGCGGAGCACTATGAGCCCTGGGGGCGCAGCGCTGACCCTGCCCACCCCGCACCACACAGCGCAGCACTATGAGCCCTCGGGGCAGTCTCCCGTAGAGGCGTGGGTTCGAATCCCACTCCTGACAGCAGCAGTACTGGTCCCTGGAGGTGCAAGCTGTTGTGCACCAGGGAGCGTGTTCAGCGTCTGCAGTCACCACGTGGAGGCGTGGGTTCGAATCCCACTCCACACAGCGCAGCACTATGAGCCCTCGGGGCGCAGCCAGGGGTGGGATTCAGCGGGTTCTCCCCGGTTCGGTGGAACCGGTTGTTAAAGCTATTGCTCTCATTTTTGGCACCATTAGCCGGCTCTCACTTTTGAAAATGAGATTTCAAATTTTGAGGTCTGCGGCAGATTCTTTCCGGCGTCCATGCTCCCAGAGGCCACTGCAACATGGCGGCGGCCAGCAAGGGAAGTGCGGGGGCCTCCGGGCTGCGAAGAAATCGCGGCGGAGCCGCCGTCCCTGTACCGGAGCACAACCCGCTGCCACCACCGCACCGCAGAGCGCCGCCCGCTGCCACCACCACAGCTGCCCCTGCCCCAGCACAGCTGCCCCTGCCTCAGCGCTGCTGCTGCCCCTGCCTCAGCGCTGCTGCTGCCCCTGCCTCAGCGCTGCTGCTGCCCCTGCCTCAGCGCTGCTGCTGCCCCTGCCTCAGCGCTGCTGCTGCCCCTGCCTCAGCGCTGCTGCTGCCCCAGCGCTGCTGCTGCCCCTGCCTCAGCGCAGCTGCCTCTCCCCCAGCGCAGCTGCCCCAGCACAACCAACCTGCCCTAGCACAGAGCCGCCACCGCACGAGCCTGGACCACTGAATGACCCCTGTGACTACTTCACCTGTGCCAGATCCCTTCCCAGGTAAGCTGAATTCGGACTGTAAGACGGACCCCCATTTGACACATTATTTTTTTTCCCCCTATTTTCCTACTGAAAATTGGGGTGTTCTTATGGTCCGTTGCATCTTATAGTCCGAAAAATACGGTAATTTATCCTGAGATTACAGAGTCTGCAACTTTTCTATCTAGCCAGTTAGAAGTGACTCATTGTAACACTTAGGGTACCGTTACACCTAGCGATGCACCAGCGATCCCGACTAGCGATATGACGCGGTCAGGATCGCTGGTGCATCGCTAGGTGGTCGCTAGTGAGCTGCTACACAGGCAGATCTCACCAGCGACATTGCTGGGGACGGGAATCGCTACTTACCTGTCAGACGCGGCGATCCTGCGTCCTCCTGCCCTGGGCGCCACAGGAAGCCCAGCAGGAAGTGGCCGACGAGGAATGGACCAGGAGCTTCTCGCGCGATCAGTGATAACCAGCGGGGGAGCCGGTCGGAGGTAAGTATCACATGCAGGGATATCGCTAGCAATATCGCTGCAACGTCACAAAATCGGTGACTTTACAGCAATATAGAATCATAGAATCGTAGAGTTGGAAGGGACCTCCTGGGCCATCTGGTCCAACCCCCTGCTCAAAGCAGGATTCGCTGAATCATCCCAGTCAGATGTCTGTCCAGCCTCTGTTTGAAGACTTCCATTGAAGGAGAACTCACCACTTCTCGTGGCAGCCTGTTCCACTCATTGATCACTCTAACTGTCAAAAAGTTTTTTCTAATATCTAATCTGTGTCTCCTCCCATTCAGTTTCATCCCATTGCTTCTAGTCTTTCCTTGTGCAAATGAGAATAAAGTTGATCCTTCTACAATGTGACAGCCCTTTAGATATTTGTAGACAGCTATTAAGTCTCCTCTCAGTCTTCTCTTTTGCAAACTAAACATTCCCAAATCCTGCAACCTTTCCTCATAAGACAGGGTTTGCAGACCGGTCACCATTCTGGTCGCTCTTTTCTGAACTTGCTCCAGTTTGTTGATGTCTTTTTTAAAATGTGGTGCCCAAAACTGGACACAATATTCCAGATGAGGTCTGACCAAAGAGGAGTAGAGGGAAATAATGACTTCACGTGATCTAGACTGTATGCTTCTGTTAATACATCCTAGAATTGCATTTGCCTTTTTTGCTGCTGCATCACACTGTTGACTCATATTCAGTCTGTGATCTATTAGTATACCCAAGTCTTTTTCACATGTGCTGTCACTTAGCCCTATTCCTCCCATTCTATATATGCTTTTTTCATTTTTATTGCCCAGATGTAGTACTTTGCATTTCTCCCTGTTAAAAACCATTCTGTTAGTTGCTGCCCACTTCTCCAGTTTATTTAAATCTTTTTGAATCCTCTCTCTCTCTTCTCTAGTATTAGCTATCCCTCCTAGCTTTGTGTCATCAGCAAATTTAATCAGTTTACCCTCAATTCCTTCATCTAAATCGTTGATAAAGATGTTGAACAATACAGGGCCCAGGACAGAGCCCTGTGGTACCCCACTTGAGACATTCTTCCAACTGGATGTGCAGCCATTTACGACCACTCTTTGGGTCCGATCACTAAGCCAGTTATGAATCCACCTAACAGTTGCCTTGTCCATTCCATACTTAGTCATTTTTTCAATAAGGATTGTATGAGAGACTTTGTCAAATGCTTTGCTGAAGTCAAGATATACTATATCTACAGCATTTCCTTGATCCACCCAATCAGTGATACCGTCATAGAAGGAAATTAAGTTAGTCTGACATGACTTATTAGTTAGAAACCCATGCTGACTCTGTTTAATCACTTCATTCTTATCCAGGTATTGACATACATGTTGTTTAATAATTTGTTCAAAGATCTTTCCTGGTATAGAAGTCAGACTCACCGGCCTATAGTTGCCTGGGTCCACCTTCTTCCCCTTTTTGAAGATAGGAACAACATTTGCTCTTCTCCAGTCTTCTGGCACTTCTCCTGTTCTCCAAGAATTTTCAAAGATTATGGAGAGGGGTTCAAAAATATTGCTAGCGATATCGCAGTGTGTAACGGGGTCTTTACAGACAATGGCGTTTACCATCTGTCTGCAGAACTAAAGTAATGAAAAAGAAGCTGGTAATTAGCTTTCAAATGACATCCCAATGTCCCCTCTGGCTTTACCAGAGGCCCCAATGTCTGATTTGGACAGCAGATTTGAAAAGACATTTTCAGTCTGGGGCAGTCTTGGGGGTTCTCAATCCCCTTAACTACTCTGCAGAAGGGGTCAGGCAAATCAAGCTTGGCAGGAACATCATCCAGGAGGCCATCTACATACAGCAACATCACTTGTCCCCCTGCTCCAAATGGAATTTGAATTCAGGGGGTCAGAGCCTGGCTGTCCATGGATAAAAGTGGTCCTTGTGGTGCAGGCTTGAGGGTGCACAAATGCCCAACAGAGCACCACACAGCCCCAAGAACTGCTCCCTCACCTCAGTCTGGTAATTAGCTTTCAAATGACATCCCAATGTCCCCTCTGGCTTTGCCAGAAGTCCCACCAGGGGCCCCAATGTCTGATTTGGACAGCAGATCTGTACTGAAGTCCCTGGTGGTGCAAACTCTTGTGTCACCAGGGAGCATGTCAATATCAGCAGTACTGGTCCCTGGAGGTGCAAGCTGTTGTGCACCAGGGAGCGTGTTAAGCGTCTGCAGTCACCACATGTGGAGGCGTGGGTTCAAATCCCACTCCTTGACAGCAGCAGTACTGGTCCCTGGAGGTGCAAGCTGTTGTGCACCAGGGAGCGTGTTCAGCGTCTGCAGTCACCACGTGGAGGCGTGGGTTCGAATCCCACTCCTGACAGCGACAGTTTTTTTTTTTTTGTTTTTTTTTTAAAGAAAAGAAAATAAACCTAGTGGCAGCATGTGTAATAACAGTCTCCAGGTCTTATAGCCTAATGTATACACCATAAATATTTATATGTGTGTCTATACAGTTGGTGTATATATGTGTGAGTATATTTTTTAGCCTTAAAGTTTTGATTCTCCATCCTCATTTCTTTCTTTTCCAAATCAAAAAAACACTCGTGTGAGAGCAATCTGCATCCAAAAAAACTTAGGGATAGGGACAATTTAGTGAGTACGTCGGGCTCCCTTAAAAGGTCAATTCACCCAACGAACAAGGGTGCTGCTTGCTCGTCGGGTGAGATGGGCAGCACGATTATTATCATCTAACACGCTTTCCTAGGATAATCTGCCAACACAAATCTCTTCTTGAATGGACAATCGTTTCTTAAATGACAATTTATGCTGATAAAAAAAACAAAAGCTCTAAATTAGGAAGGAGGCTGGAGGGGGGGGCGTCAGGGGCTGGAGGGGGGAAGACAGAGGCTGGAGGAGGAAGTGTGGTGGTGTAGACGGGAATCTATCTGATTCCCAAAAGGAAGATGGAAGTCCACAGCATCCATGGGGTCCCTAGGAATTATCTAGTGTCCAGAGTAATCATTCTAAAGACATACTAATAGGGAATTTAGATTGTGAGCCCCATTGGGGACAGTGATGATGTGTGCAAACTGTAAAGCGCTGCGGAATATGTTAGCGCTATATAAAAAAATAAAGATTGAAACACCCACGATTATTACCAGCCATGACGTCCCTGTAGTCCTGGACTTGCCATTCCCTATTGTAAAAGGCCGGGACTTTAAATGGTTTTGGGAACTGAGGGAGGAGAGGGAAATGTCTGAAGAGAGTGCGGCAAGGTGGACTCGAGTAAAAATGGCAAGGGTTCCCCTGGTCGCCAGGGACATGGCGGCTGCAGAAAGGCAGGTCAGGCTGAACACTCTGAAGGAGACTGGGTCAGGTGCAAACAAACTTAATGTCCTAGATAAAGAGGTCACATTGCCGCTGACAAACCCCAGCAAAGAGGTAACAGTTGATGTGCTGAAAATTAAACTGACATATTGTGATGGTGGAGATGCCTCAGCAAAGATCGTGGTAGGAGAAATCCCAGAGAGTGCAGGTGGAGTGAAAACCCACAAAGGTTATGGAGAGTGGACTGGTGGTTCATTTGCCTCAGAGGTGGTGGAAAATGACAACTGTGCCAAAATTCTGGAAGAGGAAGGGAACTATACTGAGGCGTGTGACAACAGGACAGTAGGGGGTGAGAACTCCAGAGAACCCGAGGGTGGAGAGATGGAGTCTGGGAGCGAGAACATTGACTCTTCAGAGAGCCCTGTTGAGGCCCTAGGGGTGGTTGATGGTAATGGAGGGAAGACCCACAAAAATCTTAACCTGCAGATGAAGAAATAGGTTGAACTCTGAAGCAGCAGAGAGTGGGTTGGCAAGCTGCCCCATCTGAAACTTTAATTAATGAATTTATGGTCCGACACGTGCTAGCCAAAAGGGAACAGGCTCACGAAGTGGAGATGGTTAAAGAGACAATAAGAGACCATGTCGAGCGAGAAAAGGACCTGAGACAAGTGGCTGAGTACAGAGTTGATGAGCTGGAGAAGGAAGTCTCTGAGCTCAGAGGTCACTTGTCAACGTGTCAATCAGTGAACAAGGCCATATTGGAAAATATAGAGGTGCTTATATCGTAGATAAGTCTGCTGTGGCTAGAGTGAGGATTCCGGCTGATGATGAAGCCCAGGTAGCTGGTGAAGGTGGGATGGTTCCATTCTTCCTTGTCGGATCAATCTAGAGCCTTGAGAATATCCGAATGCTCCTGGAACATCGCATGGCGTACCTAAGAGTGGTAGAGCAGCTGACACTTGAGAGACTGCAAATTAATAAACAGCTGCAGGAAAGACGAAGAAGATGGCGGCCATTTTCAACTCGAGGTATTGAGAGACGAGGGTTTCTTTAAAGGCTTGAAGTACTCAACCGGAAGATAAATGGAACGACTCCTCTCTGGGTAATAAAGACAAAAGGAGAAACTGTCAATAGAGAGACAACCGAAAGTGGCCTGATGGAAGAGGACAAGGAAGAGTTAGAAGTAGTGACTCTTCTGTGAGTTCAGTGATGCGTGACCTAGGCAGGAAACCCCTGTAGCAGACGTGGTGACAAAGGGTCAGACCAGACAGAAGGTATAGGTGTCAGGGAATCACCACACTGTACTGACCGCCAGGGATGGGGGTGGTCCAACAAAGGGGCAACACTATCAGAGGAGGTGAAGGAGTCGGACGACGGATAGTTCCAAAAGGGTTCAGTGATTCGGCCCGATTTTGACAGACGGTGTGACTTTCAGAGGCGACTGAGATGGGTTTCTGGTCGGGTAATAGCAAGTGCCAAGCCTCGGAGCCTTAGGCAGAGTGGGGAGGTATGTGGTATGGCGAGTGTCCATGTGGTTAATGGGCGGTATGTATCACAGAGGTGGGTGGCCCTGTGATGGAAGCCTGGGCTTGTTTTGCTCAGCAGATGTACTGCTGAAGGTTAATATACATTGGGAAGGCTTCCAGGTGACTTGGAGAGATGGGTGGATCCAGACACCTACATACCCCACCCAAGGGGGTGTGTCTGAAGACCCAAGATGGAGTCTGTGTGTTTGTGCACGGGCAGTGCTGGCTAGGCTGTGCCAGAGAGAGAAAACCTGTGGTATACCTCGGGAGAGGATGCCTCTGAGGATAAGAGGTATCGAGGAACCTGTGGACAGTTAATGGACACTAATCCGTGTTAGGTACACCAAGACTCAGTGAGGTCCATGGGTACTGTAGAGCCGAACAGTGCACGGGGTGCTGCAAGTTACCAAGTACCTGAGATTCGGTTTATGCTCAGTATTAATAAATCGATTGGACTTTTGTTTTAACCCTGAGTGTCCCAGCGTATGCCTCAACGACTGGCCAAGTGAGTATTCCCCGTCCACAGATAGTCGAAGTGTCACAATGCATATACATACAGTCATACACATATTCCATGCATGTTTACACATACAGGCATATATCTACACATATACCATCATACATTCATACAGGCATATACCATGCATACATATGTTGAGGAGAGCCTTAAGATCAAATACTTAAATAACCTCGACATAAGAGATTGAGAACTACCCATAAAGTGTATTATTTCACCTTACATGAGCTTTTTCAGATCAAAGTGGGACACTAAAGATAGCTGCCATTTCCTGTTTCACCACACACCATGTGCTGGTATCCAAGATGACGCCCACTCTGATGACCTCATGGATCCGCCCACGATGACGCCCACTCTGATGACCTCATGGACCAACCCAGCCAGATTACCTTATGGATCCGCCCACGGACTAGCTCACTGCCCAACCCACTAACCAATGGAATACATCCGATCACTCCCATTTTAGAGCCCCCTTACAGGGGATATATAAACCTATGTTTGGATTAATAAAGCTCTTGGAGTTGTGCCATAGATTGATCGAAGAGAGGTTACATCCGCCTGTGTCTCTGGTGTGATTTCTTTATTGCACACTAATCAGTATCCATTTGGCCAGGAGCATGCAACTAGTGAACATTTCTTATTGCATACCTCCCAACTTTTGAAGAAGGAAAAGAGGGAAAAATAATGCGGCGCGCACAGCGAGCCGTGGCAAAATTTAGGCCACGCCCCTGACCACAACCATTTCACAACTATTCACACTCATGTCCATGCCCAACTGCACCCATTTAGCACTGCTGAATACACTGACTGGTAAAGAGGGCACAGTGGCTGGCATTATGGGCACAGTGGCTGGTACTATAGGCACACTGACAGGTACTGAGAAAAGAAAGAGAGAAAAAAGAAAACAGAAAGGAGAGCGAGAGAAAGAAAGAACAGAGAGAGGAAGAACAGCAAGAGAAGAAAGGACAGAGAGAGAAGAAAGAACAGAAAGAAAGAGGGGAAGAAAGAACAGAGCAAAAGTAAGAACAGAGAGAAAGAGAGAGGGGAAGAAAGAAAGAACAGGGAGAGAGAAAGGGGAAAGAAAGAACAGAGAGAAAGGGGAAAGAAAGCAAGAACAGAGAGAGAAAGAAAGAGGGGAAAGAAAGAAATAACACAGACAGAGAACAGAGAGAGAGAAAGAAGTAAAGAAAGAAAGAGGAAAGAAAAAGAAAGAAAGAACAGTGAGAGAGAAAGGAAAAAAAGAAAGATTAGAGAACGAAAGACCAGAGAGGGAGAAAGAAAAATAGAGGGAAAGACAGAACATAGAATGAGAAAGAAAGATTCTATAGCAGCCCAGCTCCCATTGTAACGCCCACCTGACCCTCCCGGTGCAGGACATATCATGATCCACTCACATGGCCAACATCCCCGATTCCAAGGCGATCCTGCTGTCCGCACTGTCGGAGGAGGACATGGTGATGGATCCGAAGCATTCCTGGTTCCGTCACAATCTCCTCATGAATTTACCTAATTTCCAGTACATCACTTCTGGTGGACTGTCATGTGCAAGTTTTAAAGTGCTCCGCCATGTACTCCTGTGTCCTTTGGGAAAAGCCTGCTTTGTATGCCTTGTACACACTTGGCTCCACTCTGTACATCCCATACACATATGGCTCCGCTACATACACCAAGTACACACACAACTCTGCTCTGTACACCTCATACATGTGCAGCTCCGCTCTGTACACCTCATACACACATGACGCGGCTCCATACACACGTGATTCCACTCCGTACGCCCCACACACACACGCGCAGCTCCGCTCTGTACACATGTGGCTTCGCTCTGTACACTTCATACACACACGGCTCTGCTCTGTACACACACAGCTCTGCTACATCCACCCTGTAAAGCACTCCTGACCCCACACAGAAACTTTACCTCATCCAGCACCAAGACAACCAGCACAGCAGAGTCCTGCAGAGTGCAGACACAGAGGCCCCTGATCATGTGAACCCTGACTCCTCCCCTCTCACAGGTCCTGTGCGTACAGAACACACAGCCCAGCCACATCATTACTGTTAGGTGTTGGGTTCCTGCAGTGGTTCAACAGGAATCCAGAACCTCACATTCTGTGGTATCCCATTGTCTTTCGACCGCAGAGAAGATTGCTCAGCAATCCCGGCTTCCCAGAGGCTCTGCCCAGACCTGCTCTGTGGGGCTGGCTATTGCTGCCACCTTTGGGTCAGCAATGGCAATGCAGGCTGCTCAGCAGCAAATCGCTCCAGAGGCTGTCCTTCTGTCGCTCCACTGAGTTTGCTCACGAGACGATCTCCCATTGGAGATCGGGAGCCACATGTCCAGATCCTTCTCCAGATCTGATTGGTCCATTTCAGGGATCTGGAAGCTTCCGGAAGGTCCTGGCTATAAAAAGTTTGCATGGCCACTCTGCTACTATGTGAATGATGATGGATGCATGAACCTGCGAATGACTCATTAAGATCCCCTCCCTCTGATATTACGAGTGTGTATAGGGACTTAGCTTTAGAGTCAGCGCCAGCCAGTGGCAAGCTATAGCCACAATAAGTATCCACACAGTACTAGCGTCCGACAGTGCGCCCCCTCTTGGGCATTGTCGACTAGCGGCAGTGTCTGTCGCTGCGCTGCAGTCTGCAGCTCCTTTTGGCGTCCGCAGTTGCGACGCCGCATACACGGTAGGTCTAGACGGATGCTGATCCTCTGCCAAGGGCCCAGCTCCTGTGACCATATACCGTGCGTGCACACCTCTGAGACCTGTGACACTGACAGGCTCAGCCCTTTTGTGTTTTGCACTTAAGGCATCTCTGTGAGTAAAACAGAGATCGCTCAGCGCACCTGGGTGACGTTCAACCTACGTGCGCTATACCGCCATATCGTACGTCCGGCATCAGCAAGCAGCAGTGTTAACACCTTCTGCACGGTGGACCCCGGGTGGCAAACGCACTTTACGTTATTTTATATTTAGTGCGTTCCGCCGTCCCTAACATTATACTAGCGCCAGGGTCTGGCTAGTAATGGCGGACCAGCAGCAGCTATTGCAGTACATTCGGCAGCTGGAGGGCAGGTTGGCGACTCTCGAGAGTTCCGCCTCAGCTGTGAAGGTTACTGAGGCTGCTGTGCAGTCAGTCGCAGAGGCTGTCTCGCATGTGTCCACGTCTGCACCGACAGTTTGCCGCCTCCCGTTGCCTGATAAATTTTCTGGTGACACTGCCTCCTGCAGGGGTTTCGTGAGCCAGTGCTCTATCCAGCTTGTTACTGGCCGCGTGATTCCCTACAGAGCGGGCTAAGGTGGGGTTTATCGTTTCCCTTCTGTCGGGCAGGGCGTTGGAGTGGGCCACGCCACTGTGGGAGCGTGGTGACCCTGTGATTCGGACCACTGCTCAGTTCCTAACATCTCTGAAGCAGGTCTTTTTGGGGCCACGGGTCACTCACGACACCTCTCTCCAGTAGCATTAACACAGGGATCCCTCTCGGTCAGCCAGTACGCCGTCCGTTTCCGGACACTGGCTTCCGAGCTGGAATGGCCTGATAAAACCCTCATCCCTGTGTTCTGGAGAGGTTTGGCGGAGCATGTTAAGGATGCTCTATCTACCAGGGAGGTTCCCATAAGTCTGGAAGAGCTGATTGCTATTTCCACCCGCATCGATCTCCGTTTTTCGGAGCGCGGGCTGGAGCGTGCTCAATCCAGACGGAAGATTAGCTTGGCTCCCAACCTCTTTGAACCTCTAGAACCTCTTGAGCAAGAGAGTTTACCTCCAGAGCCCATGGAGGTGTCCCACGCCGGTCTCAAGACACGGCCGGCACAACGCTCCACACGCTGTTACCAGTGTCGACAGTCTGGTCACGTGGCTAACAGGTGTTCGCAGCGGCCGAAAAAACGACCACGTCCACTGGTAATTGGTGAGGGTCTATTCGCTATGGAGACCGTCTCCCCCAATCCAGCGCTCCAAGGGATGTTAGATAGCGGTGATTCCTCCTGGGAGGTACAGGTCACAGTGGATTCCGGGGCAGAAGGGAACTTTATGTCCTCGTTCTTCGCCCAACAGCACGCTATCCCGTTGGTACCACTTCCTCACTCAGTACCCATCAGGGTGGTAAACGGGTCGACCTTATCATCCCAGATTACCCACCAAACAGCACCCCTTTAAGCTCTCAATTCCACCTTTTCATCGGGAGACGTTGTCCCTGCTCATTATGCCAGAGGGCATCGATCAGGTGCTCCTCGGGGTTCCCTGGCTCTGTTGCCATTCCCCTCATATAGAGTTCTCCTCGGGGAGAATAATAGAATGGAGCAAAGACTGTGTGGGAAAGTGCATGGGGGCAGTCGTCCAAGTAGCCTCTGCGGAGGTGCCTGCAGATCTTTCCGCGCCACCTACTGGGAATCTGAAGACCGTGGCTCCGGTCGTCCTCGAGTCACTGCTGCCAGGCAAGACCTTTGTCCCGCCTCATCTACGGTCCAAGGTTCTCACGTGGGCACACGCGTCCAGGGTGGATGGTCACTTTGGCTACAAGCAGACCACAAAACTCCTGGCAAGCTCTTATTGGTGGCCGCACAGGGCTCGGGACGCTAAAAAATACATTCAGGCATACGCCTCTTATGCTCGGAGCAGCTCCTCTAAACAGAGGCTGGCTGGGTTACTGTATCCCTTGCCGGTGGCAGACCGGGCAATGGAGGTTCGCGACAGTCTGGGTCGCACCCCGAATGTCACTCTATCCTCTAAAGTGAGTGAAGACGCCCGTCGACACACATCGGTGCCCCGCTCCAACTTCTCCTGGCGACTTAGCCATCCCTGACGCCTTCCACGTGTCCCTTCTCAAACCTGTTCACATGTCCCTGTTTTCCGAGTCATCTGTGGAGTCAGACTTGTCTTCGGACGAGCCCGAGGCCTATGCCTCTGTGGGACACAAGGTGGTACGTGGCAAAAAACTTTATTTGGTGGATTGGAAGGCTCAAGGGGAAGGGGGCCCTAGGGGGGGTAATGTTAGGTGTCGCGTTCCTGCTGCGGTTCTACAGGAATCTAGAGCCTCACATTCTGCAGTCTCCCATTGTCTTTCGACCGACCGACCGCAGAGGAGATTGCTCAGCAATCCCAGCTTCCCAGACACTCTGCCCAGACCTGCTCTGTGGGGCTGGCTATTGCTGCCACCTTTGGGTCAGCAATGGCAATGCAGTCTGCTCAGCAGAAAATCGCTCCAGAGGCTAAGTCCTTCTGTCGCTCCACTGAGCATGCTCACGAGACAATCTCCCATTGCAGAACGGGAGCCACATGTCCAGATCCTTCTCCAGATCTGATTGGTCCATCTCAGGGATCTGGAAGCTTCCGGAAAGTCCTGGCTATAAAAGGTTCGCATGGCCGCTCAGCCATGCGCTAGTATAGTCTCTAGTTGCTACTGTGTGAATGATGATGGTTGCATGAACCTGCGAATGACTCATTAAGATCCCCTCCCTCTGATATTATGAGTGTGTATAGGGACTTAGTGGGTCGCCCTCCCAGGGCCGTGGGGTACCGGGCCGGTGTCAGTGGGATGTGTCACAGCAGCGGTGGCCCTGGGCGCCCAAGTCAATGGCGGGGATGTGAATGGTGTAATGGAATGGAATAGTTTGTGACGCCACCTGTGGTGTTCGGCAAGGGAGGTGTTAAGCCGACGCTGCAAAGAGATCCTCTGGGACAGATGGTGTGATGCAGCAATGATGGTATAGCCCTCCACAGGCAGGGCTGTTGTCCCAGGGCAGTGTAGATGTGGGGACACTTTGATGGTGTAGTGTCCGGCGCAGGGGATGTAGCAGTGTCAGGCAGACGGACGCAGGAAGGAATGGAGGACACCAGGGCATGTAGTTCCAAGGCTTTACTCACAGTCAGTAGTGCCCGCTTCTGTGCCGTGTTCTCCAGGTCAGGGACCCAGTCAACCTCAGGCAAGATGGAAAGCTCCCCTCCACACTCCGCCAACTTATGTGCTTTTCCTGAACGTCTCCTCTATAGCGCCTTGAAGTGTGAAGATCTCCAGTACCGTGGTACGCTGGAGTTCCTCCTGTCAGATGTTCCCAAGAACCTACTTGTACGGCAGACAGCTGTAGCCTGCTTCAGGGACTCCCTCCTCCTGAGTCCCGGCTCCCTATACAATTGCTGTTGTGCCCCAAGTCTTAGATGGGAGTAGTGCATTTACAGCCATCTACTCCACCGGTGTCTGCTGCAGAACCATAAGTGTCCATACAACCTCGGGGATCGGGCCCCAGCCTTGCGCTGAGAACCTATAGTCAGGGTTCCTCTTCTAACCCACGTCCTCTCTGTTCTCTCTACTCCTTTGTTCCGTACTTGTCTTTCTTTCTTATGGAAGCTTAGGTTTCAGTTTTATGTCTTTCTCCTTCTGTTCCTTTCCTGTGCCAGGTGGCTCAGATCACTGAGGCAGCTGCAGCACTCCTTCCTCCATCCCTTCTTCCAGGGATCCTCACTCCTGTCTGAGTGACTTCCTACCCTCCCGACCTTCTGTCAGACTGAACCTCACATCCTATACTTTCCCACTCTTTTATGTATCTTAACTCCACCCACCTCCCAGCACATCCAGTGTTCCAAGCGGGGAACCACCAAAGGTGCTCTGCTACCCTCTGAGCATGGAGCCGCAATGTGGTTGTGCAGAACTACCCTGTTGTGTGGGGTGCGAGTGTTGGAGTGTAGAAAGGGAGTTCCCACCTTACTTGGATGGTGGGGTACCCCACCTTGGAGAGAGAGCAAGGTGCAGTACCTCTGTGGCGACTGAGCCTCAGGGGCGTCACACTTAGCTTTAGCGTCAGTAACAGCCAGTGGCAAGCTCTAGCCACAATAAGCATCTACACAGTACTAGCGTCCGACACTGCGCCCCTCTTGGGCATTGTCGACTAGCGGCAGTGTCTGTCGCCGCGCTGCAGTCTGCAGCTCCTTTTGGCGTCCGCAGTTGCGACGCCGCACGCACGGTAGGTCTAGACGGACGCTGATCCTCTGCCTAGGGCCCAGCTCCTGTGACCATATACCATGCGTGCACTCCTCTGAGACCTGTGATGCTAACAGGCTCAGCCCTTTTGTGTTTTGCACTTAAGGCATCTCTGTGAGTAAAACAGAGATCGCTCAGTGCACCTGGGTGACGTTCAACCCGCGTGCGTTATACCGCCATATTGTACGTCCGACATCAGCTAGCAGCAGTGTTAACACCTTCTGCACGGTGGATCCCGGGCAGCGAACACACTTTACGTTATTTTATATTTAGTGCGTTCCGCCGTCCCTAACAATTGCAGGCTGCGGTGGCTCTCTGGGAGGGTGAGGATCATGGGGTCGGTGAATGGTGGGGCATGGCGGCTCAGTGCAATGCGGGAAAAATAGCGTCCCGGGCGGGACGCGGGTTGGGGGTGTCAAAAACTGGACTGTCCCGCGAGAATCGGGACTGTTGGGAGCTTTGCTTATTGTTCAACCTAACACATACACATATACCATGCATACATACACATCCAGGCATATACCATGCATATATACACATCCAGGCATATACCATGCATACATATACTATGCTATATTAACAAGTTATTACACTAAGGTTCAGATACGGCTTTAAATAAGGCTACTACTTATTTTAAAGTACAAAATTAAAGGAATAGTATAATTGAATAGTATGATTGCGTACACTTTTGTATATTTTAAGATACAAAGGTTAAGTACATATAAAGATTAAATACATATAATGATTAAGCACATATAAACATTAACTACATACTGTATACTCACATCATCACCAAGAAGCTTTTAAACATCATCCATCTGGAATATCAGAGATGCACCAAGACAGAGAACCCCTGGGAAATTCACAACACTGCATGGGCGTCCCCACTTGTGCAGGTATTACAACACTGTACACGTGTACAGGTACCCAGGTTTCTGCTTCTGTCTTAGTTATGTTTCTCTGGCCTTATATACAGAGTGGGCCATTTATATGGATACACCTGGGTGGGCCATTTATAAAGTTGGATCTAAAATGGCCCACTTCAAAATGGCTGCCATGGTCACCACCCATCTTGAAAAGTTTCCCCCTCCCATATACTAATGTGCCACAAACAGGAAGTTGATATCACCAACCATATAGGAATAAATGTTAGCACAGCCAAACAGGGAGGTGCCACACAGTAGGTTCCCAAACCTTATAACCAAGTATCAAATACCAGGCACACTCAAGGATTTTTGGTGCAAAAAAATCAGAATTTTAATGCATACAGTAGCCACTAATTACAAACGTTTCGGTCGTGATAGACCTTCATCAGTGTACTAGGGTTAATTTCTAGATGCTAGTGTGAGTAAATCACAAATAGTAGCCAAATAGCCAAAGATCAGGTAAAGAGTGTAGCCCGGAACTTAGGTGGTCAGTGACCTGCAGTATGCCAAAATAGGTATATGCCAGGTATCCTATGTCACAGTATCCACCGCAAGACAGGGAGTTGTCACCTCCCTATGTTCCGTACTACACTCTTTACCCGATCTTTGGCTACTATTTGTGATTTACTCACACTAGCATCTAGAAACTAACCCTAGTACACTGATGAAGGTCTATCACGACTGAAACGTTTGTAACTAGTGGCTATTGTATATATTAAAATTCTGATTTTTTTTTTTGCACCAAAAATCCTTGGGTGTGCCCGGTATTTGATATCACCAACCATTCCCATTTTATTTAGGTGCATCTATATATATGGCCCACCCTGTAGTGATTTACACTGTGTAACTCTGGTTTCACCATGCCCTTCCAGTGGCCAGCTTTCAAGATTAGGTGAAATGGAGATACCATGGCTATTTGCTGGCTTTCATGCCAGTTCTCATGGTCATAACCCATTCGGGCCGGGTTCAGTCATTTAACCCTTTCAGTAACGCCCTTCGGTGCCCACTTAGATGCCCTTTTTATGCAGTTTTATCATATTTGTAGCTGCTTTTAAGCGTTATTCACAGCAGGGCTCCTCGCCGCATTGTATTTTATTAGAGCAGGTGGAGGCGTTGGTCTGCTCCTATCACCAAAATGTACCTTTCAGGTTATCCCTCAAGTACCCTCACTTGTCTCTTCTTTTGAGGTCCATGCCGTCAGACTCTACACCCCCTTCTCAATGCAAGTGGCGGTGGTATATCATTCTCCCGGCCCCTCCCATCAGTTCCTGGATCATTTTGCCACTTGGCTTCCACATTTTCTCTCTTGTGACATCCCTACCCTCATCATGGGCGATTTCAACATCCCCATTGCTCTTCCCCTCTCCCTATCTGCTACTCACCTTTTATCTCTAACCTCCTCGTTCAGCCTTTCGCAGCTTACTAATTCTCCAATGCATGGAGACAGAAACTCCCTCGACTTGGTCTTCTCTCGGCTTTGTGCAGTGGATGATTTTGCAAACTCCCCTCTCCCGCTCTCTGACCACAACCTTCTTTCATTCTCTATCAAGAACTGCCAGGCCGCTCAGGTCACCCCCACTGTCCATACTTATAGAAACATACAGGCCATTAACACCCAGAAACTTATGGAGAACTTGCAGTCTTCATTGGCCCCTATCTCCTCCCTCTCATGTCCTGATTCTGCATTGAAACATTACAATGAAACACTTCAAAGTGCCCTGGATGAATTTGCACCTCCTAAACATAGACCACCACAACACAGATGGCGACAACCCTGGCATACCCTGCAAACACGTTTCCTGCAGCGGCGCTCCAGGTGCGCTGAACGTCTGTGGAGAAAATCCAATCTACACGAAGATTTCATCCATTATAAGTTTATGCTTAGAACATACAACACTGCCCTTCACATCTCAAAACAAACCTATTTCAACACGCTCATCACCTCACTGTCCAATAACCCTAAACGTCTCTTTGACACTTTTCATTCTTTACTCAACCCAAGAGTACAGGCCCCAACCACGGAGCTTCAACCTAACGATCTGGTGAATTACTTCAAAGAAAAAATTGACCAGCTCGGACAGGAAATTATCTCCCTATCACCTCATACCATGCACTGTCCTCTGTTGTGAGTTCATTTTTCCCTTCACCAGTGAGGTCTGATGAACTCCCTCTTCTGGCGATGGAAGGTAGTGAGGCTGATCACCAAACAGCTGAGCAGGTAGATGATGACTGGGTCACAGGAACTGATGACTGGATATAAGGCAGCCGACGCCCTGCTGCCTCGCTGGTGAATTCCTGCTGGATTCTTGGAGACCAGTCTGATTTCTGCTTCTCAAAGCTAAGTGTTGCTCTGCCTTTTGTACACTTTAGTTCTGGTTTTGTTTGCCTTGTTTTTTGGAGTTCAGCCATCCCCGGCCGGGGGTGAGCTGAATTCCATTTTTGTCTCTGATCTGTTGATCTCTGGCTCTGTCTTCAGAATATACCTAAGTGCTGATATAGTCTTTTTGAAGCCTAGTGACTTCAGGGCCTGTTTTTCCTATTAGTCTGTTGGTTCATTTTTGGATAGGGTTTTTGCGGATTGCAGACAGCAGCTTTTCTATCCTGTCCTATTTAGTTAGCTTGGGCTCCATCATTTGCTCAAACTACCTTTCTATCTGTGTTAGTGTTTTTCATCTTGCTTCACAGTCATTATATGTTGGGGGCTGCCTATTCCTTTGGGGTCTGCTCTGGGGCAGTTTAGATTTCCCCTTTCTGTCTTTAGGCTAATTTAGTTCTCCGGCTGTGATCGAGGGGTCTAAGGCACCGTAGGAACCCCCCACGGCTACTGCTAGTTGTTGTGGATAGGTTCAGGGGTCTGCAATCCGATAGCTTCCAACTTCTCTGGTTTTCTGGACTTAGCTATTATTTTTGTTTTTTCCTCCTTCGGTGACTCATCCATAACAGTCCTCCCTCCCCCACTGCATCTAGCGCACTCTATGATTTTGAACCAGTCACAGAAGAAGAAGTAAGCAGGCTCCTTGCATCATCTCGCCCAACTACTTGCACCAGTGACCCATTTCTGTCACATCTCCAGTCCCTTTCCCCTGCTCTCACCCCTCACCTAACTAAAATAACCTCTCTCTCTCTTCTGGTATCTTTCCCTCCTCATTTAACCATGCCATCATATATCCACTACTTAAAAAAACCATCCCTCGACCAAAACTGTGCCGCTAAGGGTACCGTTACACCTAGCGACTCACCAGCGATCCTGACCAGCGATATGATGCGGTCAGGATCGCTGCCACACAGGCAGATCTCACCAGCGACATCGCAGGGGACGGGGATCGCTACTTACCTGTCAGACGCGGCGATCCTGCGTCCTCCCGCCCGGCTCCACGCGTCGCTCATCGTCACAGCAGGAAGCGCCGCAGGAAGCTGACGATGAGAAATGATCCAGGAGCTTCTCGCGCGATCAGCAATAACCAGCGGGGGAGCCGGTCGGAGGTAAGTATCACATGCAGCGATATCGCTAGCAATATCGCTGCAACGTCACAAAATCGGTGACTTTACAGCAATATTGCTAGCGATATCACAGTGTGTAACGGGGGCTTTACTATAGACTTGTCTCTAATCTTCCCTTCATCTCTAAACTCCTGGATTGCCTGTCAACTCCCGTCTTATCTACTATTTCTTTGATAACACTCTTCTCGACCCTCTCCAATCCAGTTTCCGTTCTTTACGCCCTACTAAAACTGCCCTCACTAAAGTCTCTAATGATCTACTAACAGCTAAATCATATGGTCATTAGTCCATGCTAATTCTCTTGGATCTCTCTGCAGCATTTGACACTGTGGATCATCAGCTCTTCCTCACTATGCTCCGTTCCATTGTCCTCAAGGACACCGTTCTCTCCTGGTTCTCCTCCTATCTCTCTGACCGCTCCTTTACTGTATCTTTTGCAGGTTCCTCCTCCTCTCATCTTCCCCTTACTGTTGGGGTTCCTCAAGGATCAGGTCAAACAATCAGTAGATTGGTCAAACAATCAGTAGATTTGGTTTCCAGTACCATCGCTATGCTGATGACACCCAATTATACGCTTCTTCTTCTGACATCACGCCTGCCTTTCTAGAAAACACCAGCGATTGTCTAAACGCTGTGTCTAACATCATGTCCTCACTATATCTGAAACTGAACCTGTCAAAGACTGAACTCCTTGTGTTTCCTCCCGTTGCTAATGTACCTATACCCGACATTGCCATTTCCGTGTGTGGTTCCACTATTACTCCCCAGCAACATGCCCGCTGTCTTGGGGTCATACTTGACTCCGAGCTTTCCTTTGCCCCCCACATCCGATCACTGGCTCGCTCTTGTTATCTGCACCTCAAAAACATTTCTAGAATTCGACCTTTTCTTACTTTTGACTCCACAAAAACTCTTAGGCTGTGTGCCCATGTAAGCGTTTTTGAAGCATTTGTCCAGGTCAAAATGCTTCAAAAACGCATACAAGAAGCATCCCATTCGTTTTAAATGAAGTCCACACATTTTGTGCACATTGATGCGCTTTTTTTCCGCGAAAAACGCTTCACGGTAAAAAATGCAGCATGCTCATTAATTTTGCAGAAAAGTCAGCGTTTTTGCTCTTTCCTATGAGTCAGAAAACACATGGAAAAAAACGCATAAACGCGCGGTTTTCGCGCGGAAATAAAACGCGCGTTTTCTGGGAAGGAGTCCGATTTTGAAGCAGAAATTTTCTGCATACGTGGGCACATAGCCTCACTGTTTCTCTTATTATTCTTGTCTTGACTATTGTAACTCTCTTCTAATCGGTCTCCCTCTTACCAAACTCTCCCCCCTCCAATCTGTCTAGAATGCTGCAGCCGGGATCACATTCCTCGACAATCGTTAGGCTAAGTTCACACATAGCGGAATTCCCACGGAAGTTACCGCGAGAATTCCGGAATTCCATTCCGCGGGAAAATCGCATTTTAAATTCCCGCGATTTTCCCATGGAAAAACTAGCGATTTGCAAGCGTAATTAGCTTACGGAATGCTAGCGTTTTCCAAGCGATCTGGAGCATCGCTTGGAGAACTGATTCACAGGTTGGTCACACTCGTCAAACATAGTGTTTGACGAGTGTGACCAACATTTTACTATTGAGGCTGCCTATGCAGCATCAGTAGTAAAAGATAGAATGTAAAAAATAATCAAAAAAAATATTGTTATTCTCATCTTCCGGCGTCCCACGCAGCCTTTCCGCCTCTCTCCACGCTCCCGGCATCGTCCGGTCCGAGACCGCGACGTCATTGCAGTCATTCTCGCAAAGGATTACTGGGACCGGAAGATGCTGGGAGCGTGGAGAGAGGCGGGAAGTCCTCACCCACAAAGCTCTCCGTGGCTCAGCGCCACCCTACATCTCCTCCCTCGTTTCAGTCTACCACCCTATCCGCGCCCTCCGTTCTGCTGACCTGAGGTTAGCATCCTCAATAATCAGAACCTCCCACTCCCGTCTCCAAGACTTTACACGTGCTGCACCAATTCTTTGGAATGCACTTCCCAGGTCAATACGATTAGTCCCCAATCCCCACAATTTTAAGCGTGCCCTGAAAACCACATTTATTCAGACTGGCCTATCGCCTCAACACATTAACCTAATCTATCCCTGTGTGGCACAGCCAAAAGTTTTACCATAACCAGGTTCCCCGCGTCATGTTCCCACATGCTTTATGCATCCATTAGCCCTCTGTGTCTGTACTGTTACACACTTAACATTATGGCTGGTCCATACAATCAGGGCAACTGTTACCACCCACCTTTCGTGTCTACCTCTTTCCTCATAGACTGTAAGCTTGCGAGCAGGGCCCTCATTCCTCTTGGTATCTGTTATAATCTATGTGATTATTGTTATGCTGTAATGTCTATTGTCTGTACAAGTCCCCTCTGAAATGTAAAGTGCTGCGGAATATGTCAGCGCTATAAAAATAAAATTTATTATTATTTATTTTTAAGTTTTGTCATTAAATCTGTAAAAAAAAAAAAAAAAAAAAGGGGAAAAAAAATTCTGAATAAAAAAAAAAAAGCTTCAGTTTGGTAAAACATGGCTTCTGGAATAAGATGAAGAAAATTCCCCTCTAGGGGCCACAAGCTGCATTCCCCCTGGTGACGGTGTGACTTCCTGTCGTCCACACTTCTCTCCTATGGGGAGATGCTGGACAGTGTGGGCGGGGCCACAGCTTCCTCCCGTCTGCTCTATGGAGGAGGAGGCGCCGCCCCTTCTGGTCACATGGGCATGATGTCACCACAGGTCCTGTGTGCACAGAGCAGTCATATATGTGGCGGACGCTCCTGGACCTTCTGCTTTCTGGGCCGGTTCCTCCTGTAAGTCCTATTAACCCTTCCGCCCCCTGTCTTCTCCTTTCTGACAGGACAATCTCTGAATTCGGACAGTGTGACAGGAATTTCAGCAATGTGGAAGGAAGAAATGACAATTTTACTGTTTTCCTCACAGAAATGTCACTTTAGCCCCAAATATATCATTGTCCTAAAGGTGACAGGAGCGCTGAGGCCGCACAGTGCGCCGTGTCTAATGAGTGCCGATACCCCACAGGCTCGGGAGGGAAGGGGCGCCATTGTGGCTGGGATAGACGGCGGACGCCGTGTGACGTGTGAAGAGCTCTGACACCAGAACAGCAGAGACCCCACAAGTGGCCCCATGTTACCCCCTCCACCTCTGGGGGCTCATCTAGGGGGCAGGGAGGATTATTAACCCTCAGGGGTCACAGAATTGTGTAACATTGAGCGGAGGAATGAAATGTTCCCAGTAAAATGTCGCTCCGTCCCCAAGTCTGTAATTATCACACGGGAGAAGAGGAGAAAACAGAAACCACTTGTTCCACAATTTCCCCTGAGCGCCGATACCCCATAAGGGGCCGGACACTCCTCAGGAGGGAAGGGGCGCCATTGTGGCTGGGATAGACGGTGGACGCCGTGTGAAGAGCTCTGACACCAGAACAGCAGAGACCCCACAAGTGGCCCCATGTTACCCCCTCCACCTCTGGGGGCTCATCTAGGGGGCAGGGAGGATTATTAATCCTCAGGGGAATCGCTTGTGTAATACACGACCGCTCCAAAGTTTGGGGTCACCCAGACAATTTTGTTTTCCATGAAAACTCCGACTTTTATTCATCTATTGAGTTGCCAAATTAATTTAACCCCTTAAAGGGAGTCTGTCACCCCATTTTAGCGCTATAAGCTGGGGCCGCCGCCATCAGGGGCTTATCTCCAGCATTCTGTAATGCATTCTGTAATGCTGTAGATAAGCCCCCGATGTAACCTAAAGATAAGAAAAACACGTTAGATTATACTCACCCCGGCGTTCAGTCCGGTCCGATTGGTGTCTCCTTCCCGTCCGGCGCCTCCCATCTTCATACGATGATGTCCTCCTAACTTCTCCCTCGGCTCCTGTGCAGGCGTGCTTTATTGGCCCTGTTGAGGGCAGAGCAGAGTACTGCAGTGCGAGGGGCCGGGAAGGTCACAGAGGTCCCACGCATGCGCAATGCAATACTCTGCTCTGCCTTCTACAGGGCAGATAAAGTACGCCTGCACAGGAGCCGAGGGAGAAGGTAGGAGGAGGACGTCATCGTATGAAGATGGGAGGCCCTGGACCGGACTGCAACACCCCCCGCCCCCCGGTGAGTATAATCTCACGTGTTTTTCTTACCTTTCGGGTTACATCGGGGGCTTATCTACAGCATTACAGAATGCTGTGGATAAGCCCCTGATGGCGGTGGCCGCAGCTGATAGGGCTAAAATGGGGTGACAGATTCCCTTTAATAAACGGAGCTTTTTTCGTTTTTCGCTCCCCTTATTTCCAGAGCAATAATTTGTATATTTCTCCGTCAGTATGGCCGTGTGAGGGTTATTTTTTGCGGGGTGAGTTGTGCTTTTGAACGACACCATTGCTTCTACCATGTCTTGTACTCAAAATCGGGAAAAAAATTCCAAGTGCGGTGAAATTGCAAAAAAAGTGCAATCCCACACTTGTTTCTTGCTTGGCTTTTTTGCTAGGTTCACTAAATGCTAAAACTGCCCTGCCATTATGATTCTCCAGGTCATTACGAGTTCATAGATACCAAACATGTCTACGTTCTCTTTTATCTAAGTGGTGAAAAAAAATACAAAATTTGCTAAAAAATAAGCACAATTTTCCAAGCCCCGTAACATCTCCATTTCTCCATTTTTCGTGATCTTGTGCTTGGTGAGGGCTTATTTTTTGCGTACCGGGCTGATGGTTTTAATGATACCACGTTTTTGCAGATACATTCTTTTGATCACCCGTTATTGCATTTTAATGCAATGTCACGGCGACCAAAAAAAACGTAATTCTGTCATTTGATTTTTTTTCTCGCTACGCCGTTTAGCAGTCGGGTTCATCCTTTTTTTATTGATAGATCGGGCGATTCTGAATGCGGGGATACCTAATATCTGTAGGTTTGATTTTTTTTTTTATTTTATTTTGATTGGGGCGAAAGAGGGGTGATTTGAATTTTTATGTTTTATTTTCTTTCATTTTTAAACACTTTTTTTTTTGTTATTTTTGGCATGCTTCAATAGCCTCCAAGGGAGAGTAGAAGCATGCCATACTTGATCAGCTCTGCTACATATGGGAGATGAGCAGATCGCCCATATGTAGCAGTAGTACAGCATTGCTATGAGCAATCTGACGGCAACAACCATAGAGGTCTCTATGAGACCTCTGATTGTCATGGCAACGTGTCGCTGACACCCGATCACGTGACGGGGGTTGGTGATACGCTCATTTCCGGCTGGACGCCGGAAGTACTAGTTTAATGCCCGCTGTCAGTGTTTGACAGTGAGATTTAACTAGTTAATAGGCGCGGGCAGATCTTGATTCCGCCCGCGCCTCTTGCCGGCACATGTCAGCTGTTTATAACAGCTGACATGTCGAGGTTTTGAAGTGGGCTCACCACCGGAGCCCACATCAAAGCAGAAGATACTGACCGCTGATGTACTATCCCGTCAGCGGTCTGTAAGGGGTTAAAATCTCGTCCAGACATGGACAAGGTTCGAAAAAAAGATTTTTATTTGAAATAATAATTTTCTCCTTTAAACTTTGCTTTCGTCAAAGAATGCTCCCTTTTCAGCAATTTCAGCATTGCAGACCTTTGGCATGTGTACCAAACGGTCAAGCTGCTCCCACAACTGCTCAATGGGGTTGCGATCTGGTGACTGCGCTGGCCACTCCATTACAGATAGGATACCAGCTGCCGGTTTCTTCCCTAAATAGTTCTTGCATAATTTGGAGGTGTGCTTTGGGTCATTGTCCTGTTGTAGGATGAAATTGGCTCCAATCAGACTCTGTCCACAGGGTATGGCATGGCGTTGCAAAATGGAGTGATAGCCTTCCTTATTCAAAATCCCTTTTACCTTGTACAAATCTCCCACTTTACCAGCAAGAAAGCAACCCCAGACATCACATTACCTCCACCATGCTTGACAGATGGCGTCAGGCACTCTTCCAGCATCTTTTCAGTCGTTCTGCGTCTCACAAATGTTCTTCTGTGTGATACAAACACCTCACACTTGGATTCGTCTGTCCATAACACTTTTTTCCAATCTTCCTCTGTCCAATGTCTGTGTTCTTTTGCCCATATTAATGTTTTCTTTCTATTAGCCAGTCTCAGATATGGCTTTTTCTTTGCCATTCTGCCCTGAAGGCCAGCATCCCGGAGTCGCCTCTTCACTGTAGACGTTGACTCTGGCGTTTTGCGGGTACTATTTATTGAAGCTGCCAGTTGAGGACCTGTGAGGCATCGATTTCTCAAACTACAGACTTTAATGTACTTGTTACTCAGTTGTGCAGTGGGGCCTCCTACTTTTCTTTCTACTATGGTTAAAGCCTGTTTTTGCTCTAGGAGTAGTACACACCGTTGTAGGAAATCTTCAGTTTTCTTGGCAATTTCTTATATAGAATTTCTAAGAACGAGAATAGACTGTCAAGTTTCACATGAAAGTTCTTTTTTTTCTGGCCATTTTGAGAGTTTAATGGAACCAACAAATGTAATGCTCCAGATTCTCAACTAGCTCAAAGGAAGGTCAGGTTTATAGCTTCTCTAATCAGCCAAACTGTTTTCAGCTGTGCTAACATACTTGCATAAGGTTTTTCAAGGGTATTCTAACCATCCATTAGCCTTCTTACACAGTTATCAAGCACAAAGTACCATAAGAACACTGGAGTGATGGTTGTTGGAAATGGGCCTCTATACACCTATGAAGATATTGCATTACAAACCAGACGTTTGCAGCGAGAATAGTCATATACCACATTAACAATGTATAGGGTGTATTTCTGAATCGTTTAATGTTAGCTTCATTAGAGAAAACTGCTTTTCTTTCAAAAATAAGGAAATTTCTAAGTGACCCTAAACTTTTACATGGTAGTGTGCTTTAATATTAGCCGTATTTCCTGTTGGCAGGTATACCTTTTCTTTTAGGATTTGATTAAAAACTTCCACCAGTGGAGAAGAAACCTCTTCTACTAATGTTTTGCAGAACTCCCCTGGCAGCCCATCTGGTCCGGGGGCCTCGCTATTTTTCAGGGAGTTAATAGTGTCTAGTATCTCTTCCTTTCTTATTGTAGAGTTGAATCTTTCTCACCTTCTGAGACTGTTGGGAGGGATAGTCTATCTAGGAATGTCTTCCCCTCTTCTCCATCTACTGGTTCTTGTTCATACAATGTGTTATAGTATTTATGCCAGCTGTCATTTATGATTTTTGGGTCTGTTTGTGGTGAACCTTTGTGATCATTCAAGCTACCTATAAATATCATAGGTGTTCGACCTTTTGCCAAGCGAGCCAATAATGAACCAGCCTTATTAGGCTGGTTTCACATTTGCGCTTTTGTGCGCTGCGCATCGTGCGCACCCGTGC
This sequence comes from Dendrobates tinctorius, assembly GCF_039654945.1. NCBI lineage: Eukaryota > Metazoa > Chordata > Amphibia > Anura > Dendrobatidae > Dendrobates > Dendrobates tinctorius. The sequence continues at coordinate 697,267 of NW_027362163.1, read as the reverse complement.
GCATGCGCACTGCGCACCTATGTTTAACATGACGTGCGCATGGTCTTGCGCACGGTTGCGTTTTCGTGCGCATGCATTTTTTTGTCTTTTGCGCCAGGCGCGCCAGACGCAACATGTTGGATTTTTTGGTGCGCCCTGTCTCGGCAAAAAAACGCATGCGCACGCTTGCGCACGGAATGCGCAAAAACAACACATTGAAGTCTATGGGAACGCATGCGTGAGCATGGTCTTGCGCACGGTTGCGTTTTTTTGCGCATGCGTTTTTGAGTGAAACAAGTCTAGAATGTTCTCTAGACAATGGAAAAAATGTCACACCTAAAAACGCATGTGCATAAAAAAACGCAAATGCATGCAAAAACGCATGTAAAACGCAAGCAACGCTGCGTTTTTTTTGACGCATCAGCGTGCGCATGTTAAAAAAACGCGCGTTTGTTTTGCGTTTTTCTTTGCGTTTTTTATGCGCACGATGCGCTGCGCAAAAAAACGCTAATGTGAAACTAGCCTTACCGTATCTAAAAATTCAGACGTTTTTTGGTTCCCCCTTATTCTTTCTAGTCTGTCCAGCTAAAGGTCAAATTCCGCTTTAGCTTTGATCCATTTATGCCTATTTTCTAAATTGGGTCAGTTAACCCCTTAACCCCCAAGGGTGGTTTGCACGTTCATGACCAGGCCAATTTTTACAATTTTGACCACTGTCACTTTATGAGGTAATAACTCTGAAACACTTCCATGGATCCCAGTGATTCTGACATTGTTTTCTCGTGACATATTGTACTTCATGTTAGTGGTAAAATTTCATTCAATTAACTTGCGTTTATTTGTGAAAAAAACGGAAATTTGGCGAAAATTTTTAAAATTTCGCAATTTTCCAACTTTGAATTTTTATGCCCTTAAATCACAGAGGTACGGCACACAAAAAACTTAATAAGTAACATTTCCCACATGTTTACTTTACATCACCACAATTTTGGAACCAAAACTTTTTTTTGTTAGGAAGTTATAAGGGTTAAAAGTTGACCAGCGATTTCTCATTTTTGCAACACCATTTTATTTTTAGGACCACATCACATTTGAAGCCACTTTGAGGGGTCTATGTGATAGAAAATACCCAAAAGTGACACCACTCTAAAAACTGCACCCCCTTAAGGTGCTCAAAACCACATTCAAGGAGTTTATTAACCCTTCAGGTGCATCACAGGAATTTTTTGAATATTTAAAAAAATGAACATTTAACTTTTTTCACAAAAAAAATACTTCAGATTCAATTTTTTTTATTTTACCAAGGGTAACAGGAGAAATTGGACTGCAAAAGTTATTGTGCAGTTTGTCCTGAGTACGCTGATACCTGATATGTGGGGGGGAACCACTGTTTCGGCGCATGACAGAGCTCAGAAGGGAAGGAGCGCCGTTTGACTTTTTCAATGCAAAATTGGCTGGAATTCAGATTGGATGCCATGTCACGTTTGGAGAGACCCTGAATTACCTAAACAGTGGAAACCCCCCACAAGTGACCCATTTTGGAAACTAGACCCCCCAAGGAACTTGTCTAGATATGTGGTGAGAACTTTGAACCCACAAGGGCTTCACAGAAGTTTATAACGTACAGCGGAACAATAAAAAAATCATATTTTTTCCACAAAAATAATCTTTTCACCCCCAATTTTTATTTTCCTAAGGGTAACAGGACCCTAAAAGTTATTGTGCAATTTGTCCTGAGTACGCTGATACCCCATATGTGGGTGTAAACCACTATTTCGGCGCATGGCAGAGCTCGGAAGGTAAGCAGCGCCATTTGACTTTTTTGGCTGGAATTGAGATCGGACACCATGTCACGATTGGGAAACCCCTGATGTACCAAAACAGTGGAAACCCCCCACAAATGACACCATTTTGGAAACTAGACCCCCCCAGGAACTTATCTAGATGTGTGGTGAGAACTTTGAACCCCCAAGGGCTTCACAGAAGTTTATAACGTACAGCCGTACAATTAAAAAATCATATTTTTTCCACAAAAATGATCTTTTCACCCCCAATTTTTATTTTTCCAAGGGTAATAGGACCCTAAAAGTTATTGTGCAATTTGTCCTGAGTACGCTGATACCTCACATGTGGGGGTAAACGACTATTTGGGCGCATGGCAGAGCTCGAAAGGGAAGCAGCGCCATTTGACATTTTTGGCTGAAATTGAGATCGGACACCATGTCGCGTTTGGAGAGCCCCTGATGTACCAAAACAGTGAAACCCCCCACAAATGACCCCATTTTGGA